>NW_020955206.1:1461229-1556073 GCF_003031625.1 Empidonax traillii
GCCTTTTTCTTAGTATTGAGCCAACAATGAGTGAAGAGGGAATATTAAAAGCTGAGCAGAGACTTAATTATGCCTGGATTATTGCAAAGGAGCTGACAACAGGCATTCCATTCCTGGAAGTGTTCAAGGCCAGGTTGGACAGGGTTTGGAGCAACCTGGTCTAGTGGAAGGTGTCCCTGCCCATGGCAGGGGGTGGAATTGGATGATCTTAATGGTCCCCTCCAACCCAAATCATTTAATGATTCTGTGATTCTCTGGCCAAAGGAAACCAAAGGAAAATATTCATTATATTACAGGAAACACATTTCATTGGTCACCGAAAATTGAAAAATTATTGGGAGTGCAGCAAAGGGGATTGGATACACAAAGGGCTTTGGTGACACAGGCTGGAGAGACACTCCATCATCTGCTTGGTTTTTTCTCTGATATAACTGGAAGCTGGATGTGACCTGTGATCCTGACTGGAGAAACAGGGGTGGGTTTCACGCTGTGTGACCTGCGGTGTGCGCGGGCCCAGCCGGAGCCGCTGGTTGTGTCACCTCCCCTGGTGCAGGTGCAGACAACGAGCTGCAGAATCGCCCCGCTCAGTGCTGCAGTGCCTGGAAGGTGCACAGAGAATTCCAGGCTGCTCCCTTCCCAATCCTACCCCTCGAATACAAATATACACTTCAGATGTTTAGCTCAGCTGGCTCCAGCGAGCTGTGGCACCATCAGTTGTTCAGTCTCTCATCCCATGAGAGGCTCAGGTTGCACGGAGCGAGGACGGTTTATCCTTTGGTCTAACGGGATAATCTTCCAGCTCAAGCAATAAAGTCTTGCAGCTCTGGATCCAGAGGTACAAGAGGTCTCCAGCTCTCAACTGGAGCTCTTTTTATGCAGAAGGATATAAAACCAAGCACGTGTACGCTGTGCCTTGGCAAGGGGAGCGCTCTCCCTTCTCCAGGCGACATGTGAGTCTGCTGCTCTTGCCACTATCTTAGACAGTCATCTTCCCTGTAGGAAGAATGGATTTAATTATATCACAGTTTCCAGTTTTATTAATGCTCAAACAATATGAGCATTAAAGTGAAATAATATGCCAAGTACTGTAGAGGCCACTGAAACGTTTCCTGTTATTGTGTTGTAATGGAGATTGCAGTAACAGAGCTGTTCCAAATGACTGCAGCAGAAAATGTCTCTGAGCCTCTCCAAGATCCACAGCTCAGCAGAGCTCTCAGGACTGGCAGAGCTTTCAGGACTATCGCTCTCGACAATAGAGTTTCTAGGAATTAACATCTGAGGTGGCAAAGAATTTGCCCAGGAGGACTGGGCATGGCTCAGGCACTTCCTTGTTTCCTGCAAGCCTTTCCAATGAAAAGCAGACCTCCTCTGGCAGCACTGGGAGCTGCCTTGGATGAAGGGCTGCAACTTTCCCTTTCCACACAGAAATGACCGAGCTGGTGAGCAGAAATTAGTGAGAACTACAGGGCCTAGAAAAGCCACCACTGTTAGGAGAGAGCTCATTTGGGTGGCAAATTTCTGGTAGGAATTGGCATTTGGGCCCATTTTCCTGCAGGTACTGTTGTCCCAACACAACATTACTCAAGAGAAGAATGACATATAGCAGTGGCTGTCATTCCCAGCAATGTTCTTCTTGGAATAGGAAACCTGCCACCCATATGACATGCCTGTGAATTTTTATACCAGCTCACAGAATCATAAAATCGTGGAATAATTAAGGCTGAAAAAGAACTCCAAGATCATCAAGACCAGTCTTGTACAAGACCTCCAAGACTGACAAGTCCAGCATTCAGTGGAATACTATCTTGCCCACTAACTCATATAATGAAGTGTCATGTGTACTTGTTTTTTAACACTTCCAGGGATGGTGACTCCCCCACTTCCCTGGGGAGCCTGTTCCAATACTTAATAATTCTTTTAATTTTCCTAATATCTGACCTGAACCTCCCCTGGTGGACATTGAGGCTGTTTCCTCTTGTCCTGCCATTACCTGCCTGGGAGAAGAGGCCCACCCCCACCTCATCATAATTTTTTTACTCCATCTGAAATGAGCAGATTAAATCATAGCTGTTTGAAATCTACTGGCTGTCACTGTTGGTTTCATGTTCCTGGCCTTCGGGAGGATGGTGTCCTTTCAGTTTAGGTATGGAACCCCCCTGAGATCCTTCCCTCCAAACCATCTCCACAGTAGGGGTTGTGCTAATGAGAGATGCAGCTGAACTCCACTGACTTAGATGGCAAAATTCCATGAGGATTGTATTTCCTGCCCTGGGATTTAACCAGATTCACACACAAAACCTCTAACAGAGAAAAGTGTCTCTTCTATATTTTATCCCCATTCTTCTACTAGTCTTCTATGTTAACTTAATCTCTGCCTCCTATCTGACCTTTTTTTATCCATCCACCTTTACTGCAGTGAAAGTGAATCATTCAATCATTTCAGCTCAATATATTGTCCTGGAATGAATTCAGGGAGACATCCATGATTGTTTCCTGCTATAGCCAGCAAGTGGTTTCTATCTGCCCTCCCTTGTGATGCTTTTCCAAGGCATTTAAACTCAAAATAAATTGCAGCCCTTTGAATATAGCACTGGAATACAAGTGAAAATTACAGTGTTCTCATCTATTTACATAGAGACTCTTGATAAATAATGAGTCAGTGGCTGCTCTATCATGAATTGCTTGGATTACCCACAAACCCTTCGTTTTGTTTCTTGGGTTTGTTGTCACTACCTTAGCTGAGCGTGGCTAGGGGTGACTTAAAACATAATTTCATAGAATCATAGAATGGTTTGGGTTGGAAAGGACCTAAAAGCTCATCCAGGCCCATCCCTTGCCCTGGGCAGGGACACCTTCCACTGTCCCAGGTTGCTCCAAACCCCATCCAACCTGGCCTTGAACACTTGCAGGGATGGGGCAGCCACAGCTTCTCTGGGCAACCTGTGCCAGGGCCTCACCACCCTCACAGGGAACGATTCCTTCCTCATATCCATTTAAAATCCACCCTCCTTCAGCTTTCAGAGACTGAAGCTGCCAGTGATAATCAGAAACTGAGGCGGTTACAGAAAAGTGGGCACTTTGGAAAAAAAACAAATAAGTTTAAACTCTTACTAATCAATTCATTGTATAAGAGTTAGTCCTTGGCCAAGTGATAACTGCTACCAGGTGAATTTGCTATCACAGGATAACATGCTCAGGTTATATGTTTATTATAACCTGCTCCATTTATAAGATACTTTGGAATAGTCAGGGGAAAACCAGACAACTGAAAGACCCCATGAACTTTGGAGACTTTCAGACCATCTATAATCTACATTTCATGAACCCTGGAGTATGAAACTTCGTAACTGAATGTACAATTTTTTTCCCCTGTAATAAAAGTAATTTAATTGCCTGCACACAGAAGTGCCTCTCACTTTTGCCATTTCCCTTCTCATACTGAAATACCACAGAAACATTGTCTGTGGACAAAGAGGAAAAAATTAAATCTCAAGCACTGAAAACAGTGGGGAATTTACCCTGATGCTGGACTTTTGCAAGTTGTCAATAGTGCAGGAATTAACTCTGCAAAATACGTTTTCAAATGAATTAGGCCATGTCTTTATGTCTTCAGCTGGATATAAAGTACATACAAATAATTAATTTCTCCAAATTCCATTTTTTTCCAGCTGGACACACACTGGGATTTCTTGGTCTGTTCTGCACTTCAGGACAGGAAGAATTGGAAGGAAAATCAACTGTAGACAAAGCTGGCAGAAAATTAGGAGACAACCATGCACATGGGCAATAGAAATCCCACGTAAGGAAAAGGAGGAAGAACTGTGGAAGAGAGACAGGCTGCACACAGTAGTCCCAGTGTTTGCACTGGTTAAACCCCTTTTATCTCACATTCATAAACACAGGCTCTCTATATGATATAAACCACATTTAGCTGTCATTGAAACGCTGTGATTTATGGAACAGGGCTGTCCCTAAGAGGGTAACAACACTTGGTGCTTATTTTGGCAGGTGCACTAATTCAAACTGCTGAGCAGCTCAAAGAACAGCTCATGCTAATGACAAAAGGTTAATGATTTTCGTTTCTTTCTCTTTATTATTTTTTTTTATATTGGAAATATTTGTTCAGTTTAGGCACTGCTTCATATGTGACCCCAGCTCCAGCCAAGCAGATGTCAGCTCACTTTGCATTTGGCAAAGGCAGCATTTGAAGAAAATATTATTTTAGTTTCAGACATGACTAAATAGCCATCAGAACTGCTGGGCTAATGAAGAGGCATCTACAGACCTTTGCCTTTCCTTCATGTTTGCATTTAACAGGCGAGAAATGATGATGTGTTTCCCTGGTAAATCAGAATTAACCTGTCCAAAACAAAAATCAGCATAAATGTATATTCACTTTTCTATTTATCAGTTCTGGGTGATATTTTACAATTTCTCCCTGTTCCTCTAACGCTCTTATTACCTGAAGCTTCTTCTGGCTTAATAGGTTTGTCATTAAAATCTAAAATAATCCCTTGCTCTCTGCTGTTTGTTAACTCTCCAAGTTATCCCATTATGGATTTTATAAGTGTTTGTGGTGGTGTTTAGAAAGATGGAAACTCTTATGGTCAAATCTTGAACCCCACATCGAATCCCTGATTGCCAAAAGCAGGACACAAAAAGTTGGCTGTGCAAGCCTCAGATTTGTGCTGGCTGCAGAAAGGGCCCCTGTTACCCCCTGTCTGAGCTGAAGATTTTTAGAGGAACAGCACTATCCTTCACATGTGAAATATTTATTGGTGCAGGAGATACCTGGGGTTCAGCCAACTGGTCCTGAAGAGCAACACAAGGTGGGAGTGAACCAGGGATGTTATGCTCTTCAAAACCATGGTTTTTAGAATATTTGATGTAGTTTGGCTCAGGTGCCAAAGCTCAGCTGATATTCCCACTCTTTCCCATGATGAGGGAAACCAGAGCCAAGTCAGGGGAGCCCTGACCCAAGTTTGGGGACAGCATGGGAGCAGAAGCATAGAATGGTTTGGGTTGGAAGGAACCTGAAAGGCCATGTAGTTCCAACCTTCTGCTGTGGTCAGGGACACCTTCTACTAGACCAGGTTGCTCCAAGCCCCATCCAACCTGGCCTTGAAAACTTTCAGGGATGGGGAAAAGGGGAGGCCACTCCCCTGGGCAGGATGTCAGTCCTTCATTAAACCACGTGTCCAGGCAGGTTCTTCGGTGTCTTTCATGGGGTCTGATGATCTTTCACTTCTTGCCTTCCATTGGTGAAGATGAACATCAAACACAGACCTGTTCTGCACTGGGATCAAATAGGTGTTGGAGGAAACCCTTTTGAGAGCTTCAGAAGATAGATCCTTAAAAAGGCAATGCTTTATTGTCACAGTCAGCACGTGAGTGCTCAGAGAAGTCCTGTCCTCAGAACACAACAAGGCCACTCATCTCACGTGCAGCAGTATCAAAAGCAGCAGAAAAGTCCAACAATAACAACGAAGCAGCAAAATCCTGGCCAGCAGTGAAAAGTAGGTCATTTTGAATGCATCCAAGGGCTGTATCTCCACAAGGAACTGGCCAGAGGCCAGGAAGACATTTGTCAAATTAATCCTGGAAGATCAGGTGCCTTTCCCCCTCCCTGCCCTCTCCTCATTAGCCTTTGGCAAAAAAATACACTAATAAGTGTGATTTTTCCTAGATAGTCCAACTTTATTAACATTATTATTATTATTTTCTGAACCACAGCATTGCTCACAGTGAGGGCCATGTTCCTGTTGTTCAGCCAAGTTATCTCTGATACAGGGAGGGGAGCTGGGGAACTGGTCACACCACTGACTCCTGGCTCTTGCCACAGCCTGACACGTGCAAAACTGCTTAAGGTTCAGCTCTGGTCCCAGCTGCATCATCCTGAGGACCAGCAGAGCATCAGGGTGGTTCACATCATGAACCAAACCCGTCCCAGGCCTGGATTAGAGCTGGGAAGCCCTACAAGCAATTGCAACAGCTTGATAAGTGCCTTATACCAGGAGAATTCTCCTCTGGAAAAATGGGGTTAGATTATCCCTTTTTAATGCTCTCTGAGAAGGGCTGGATCTAAAGTGGTTGCATTAGGAGAAGCAGAAGTGAACAAAAAGCCCCTGAGGTTTAATGAGTAACTGTTCAGAAAGCTCGAGTCCATCAGCTATTTAGTAGGAAGGAAAGGAGGAAACCTGGAAAGCATTAGGAGCAGAAAGACCACCAGACATGAAAAATGGGATTTTTAATGCTGAAGTTATCAGCAGAAGAGGTCCTCGGAGTTTACAGGCAGAGTTTTAGCAGTAACACCACAGCAGGACTTGATAGGTAAAATGTGTGCAAATTCAACATTTTTTTCCCCACCATTGGTCAATATTTCCCTCCTACCAAAGTCAAGAGTTACTTTGGCTTTAATTTTTTTTTTTTTTTTTGAAGGACTCCTTTCTGCAAAAGATGAGTAGGTGATAAAATATGTAAGAGGATGACTAAAGCAGTGGATAAAAAAAAAAAACATTATGGGCACTGGGTGTAATATCTGGTAATGCTGGAGAGTGTGGATGCCTAGGAAAAAAAAGAGACAGGCTGACCATTTTAGTCAAGAGCAAAGAGAAGGATGGAAATCTGGATGCTGGAAGTGAGGCTTGGTCCAGGAATCAAAATCCATAAAACAAATTAGTTCTGGGGTGAACATAGTAAAGAGTCTAGCCCAGGTTAGCCAAATATCTGTGGCTTCAATAGAAGCCTTTAGGAAAATATGCAGCCACTAAACCATTTTTACTCAGTGCCCTCCAAAGGGAAAATACACTTTTAGCTGTTTAAGACGAGTTTTTTCCTCCCACCCTTCCTGACCGACCTCACAGGGCTGAGTCAGGAGCAAAATAAGGAGGAATGAAAAATCACCATCTGCTTTTGTCACCCCCGTGACCCCAGTACCAGTTGTTACTCGCTGGCCACATTTCTTCCAGCTTGTCCATCTAGATAAGAAACTCTGTGACATCGAATTCACTCTGTGTTAATAATAATAATAAAATAAAGGAAATCAAATATTAAAAGAGTGGGTTCCAGGGAGCTTTTTGCATGGAAAAACCTGGAGAGAAGTGTCTGTTGTCTCCTTGAAGGAAGATACATCACTAAGTGGCTGTAACTAATAATCGTGTGATATTGAAGGAGCACAGAATTTACTGGAGCAGTGGGATTACTTTTGTTAAAGCAATAATGCCTCATTTGTTCTTATGACAGAGCTTTACAACAGTTACACAGGCAAGCCTTTAACATCCATCAACATTACTGTCTGGATTGTATTATCTAGGAAATCCCAGAGTCACCAGCCTACAGGTTGAATTAGCTGCAAATTCATTTCAGATTAGAATCCCTTTTGTAAATGCTTCAGTCACTCAGGCAATACCTCGGAGAAACCGGGGGGATGTTATTGAATTTTGTGTTAATAATTCTTTCCCAGCCCTTTTATTTTTTTGGTAACCACTGCTTCTTGAAAGGCATTAAGGCATTAAGTTGACTTTAAAATAACAGCAGCAAATGCTTTTCCAAAAAAAAAAAAAAAAAATCTCCCTTTATGTCCTTCCTGCAGGAATGAAAACCTTTCAAATACAGTTTATGGTGTCTCTGCCCTCATATAGGTGTTCCAAAAATATGTCAACATAGAGGTCCAGAGCAAATCTTCCAAGGACTCCTTCCTATTTTTTGGCCATGCTTTGCCCATGTACGTTCTCTGTACTTGCCATTTCCAGCACACCTTACTAGATCTCACCTTGGAGCAACCCAACTTTCCTCTGCAGGGTGGAAAGATCTCAGGAGGTTGAGGTGGTCTTTTCCCTTCTGGTATTGTTTTTTGCACCCTAAAAACAGGGTTTGGAGAACCTTTTTTTTCCCTTTTTTTTTTTTTCTTTTTTTTTCTTTTTTTTTTAGACATTTCTGCAGTTCCCATGAGAATTAAATCAAGAATAAGGCTCTTTTCATGCAAGAGGTATTCCAGCAAGAATCCTGCAGGCAGGAAAGAGTGTCTTTGACTCAAGTGTTAGAAAATGTTTGAGGAAAATGAAGTTTGAACTTCAACCCACAAAAATTCACAACAGAATCCTGATTTTGGAGGAGCACACCGAGCCAACTGTGGGGCAAAGCTGCCACCACGTGACTGCTCAAATGTCACCTACAATGCTTGAGGTTTGTATCATTGCTGCTGAACTGCTCCCAGGCAAACCCCTGGCCATCATATTTTTGGCTAATTAGGCTGAACAAAGTCAGTATCTGAAAATTCACTTGTTGCCCTCATAATTCATGCAAACCTTTTGTTTGGCATCTTGTGATAGAAAGAATGGAGAGATCTAAATTAAGGAGCAAATCCCTACCTTTGAGCTTTTTCTTAAAGGATCTCTGTTTTGCAAGACAGCCAGAGCTTGGTCTAAATACCTTGTTACAGTCTGTGTTGATACACCCCAGGATATGATCATTTTGATTCTTTACATTTCTAACCTGCTATGTTAACATTTTTTGTGTAACTCATACTGCTGCCCTCAGAGAAAAAAAAAAAAAAAAAAGAAGGGAAAAATCTCCTCTATGCCCTTTTTATAAATTAGTTTAAAGCTTTAACAAGAGCATTTTATGTTCTGACTGAAGAAACAGATATTATTTATTGTGCCAGAAACTATCAAAGCATCTGTTTAACCTGAAACCTGTGCTGGAGCTCCAGCCTGTTTCCTCCAGGGCTGCAGGACATCAGGAATAGCTATGGGTGAACGTGGGTCTCATAAATATTTATTTTAAGTATTTAAGGCCAAGTTGGATGTGTCTTGGAGCAACCTGGGCTAGTGGAAAGTGTCCCTGCCCATGGCAGGGGGCTGGAATGAGATCAGCTTTAATGTTCTTTCCAGCACAAACCATTATTTTCTCTATAGTTCTATGATTTTGCTACCAAAAATTAATTAATTCTACTAATCCTCAGAGCAGGTTTAACCTGTAATTGAAGGCAAAGCTGCAGATATCCTTCCTTAGAGAGCAACTGTTCCCTGATTCCTGAAGTGCCTGTTTCAGGTGAAACACCCTGTTTTCTGGGGACTGGAAAGACCCAAGTCCTACCTAAGAGTGAGGTCTCTGTGACTGTCACCCCCTCCCAAGACACACACACTTGAAGACACAGGAGTAATGGCTATTTTTGCTTGTCATTCTCTGCAGCAAACCCTCACCTCTGTTCACTGGGGTCTTTACATAACCTGACCTCCAGAAGCCAATTACATCTGTTTTCTTTGTGCTCATGTGTTTCTGGTATTGACACCAACTTCGCTTTCAACAAAGGGTGGGTTCCCATGAACTCAGTCCTTTATTACCAGCTGGTTCTTATTAGAGATTAACCAATAAAAAAATGAGTAATACAGTCAGCAGTGTGTTCCTACATGTAGCACTTTTCCATGTGTTTCAATTTACCAATCAACCAATAAAGCCCTGCCCTCCAATGAACTGCATTCCATACCTCACATTTTTTGCTTATTTTGATAAATGTAGCTTTTCATAGATAAAAAGGGCAAGAATCTGGCTAACACTGTCTACTGTTAGCTGGAACATTGATGTTGGTTAGATGAATTAGAGAATGCTACTTGATCTTTTCTCTGACAGCTTATTATGCCTCAGTTCCTGGGCTTCTAAAATTTCTCCTGCAAAGCTCCCTGTCACTGTGCTTAGTTAAAACTTGTCAAAAAATTAACAAACCCGATTTCAGGCTTGTTTTGCTTATTTCCTTCAGCACAAACCAGGCAAGGGAGACTTTGAAAGGATACACTCCTGCTGCTGCTGTTGCAGATGTTTCTGCAAGCTAAAATTCCTTATCCAGCATTATGTGGGGGATTAAAGGGTTCAAACCTGAAAACTGCAGTCCATAAAACGGGTCATTTCTAGTGCAAACTTTTGGGAAGGAAAATACAAAAATCAAACAGCAGCTTCATGGATTCCTCAGTGAGGGAATGTGGGAGCAGACTTGTAAAGTTGTTCTTTGCCACTGCATCTTCTCTCCCAAAAACCTTTAAACATGTATTTTATATCAAGCACTAAAACAGTTGCACTCAAGCCAGTAAATAGCTCACATGCTTAAAAATAAGCACATGTCCAACTATTCATTAATTTTCATCTTTTAACCGGAGTGGCTGAAGCCCTGGTTGAGTCTCTGGCGTCAGTAAAGGAAGATCATGATCCTCACTGGGACCAGGCACGCAAACAACATCATCAGGAACGTGTTGCCTTTCACAAGCAGGAGAAGAGCCTTTGGTAGAACAGTCTGAAGAGTTAATTTATTTGCACATTTTAAATTCAGCAAATTTTTTCATTGGTACAATTTTAATAAAAGTTCCTCCTACTCGTATGAAGGGGTGGTCCATGAAGGGCTATCCATATCTCCTACCTGTAAGCAATCCAGGTGGGATGAATGTTATTAGACCCTTTAGTTCTCCTAAACAGACCTTCCCTTTGACACTGAATTCTGAACTTGGCTTCATTATCACTTTTCAGCAGGAGAATGAAAATACAGTAAATCTTTCCATTAAACCAAGCTGCTGAAAAGGGAACTTTATTGTTTTAAGGTAGTTCAAAGTAGGTTGAAAAACTCCCTGTAAAAACAGGCTCGAACTCCTTAAACCCCCCTAAGGTATAAATGTGCTAACTTGATGCTTGGTTCCTCCTTCACTACCATTTTCCCATCATAGGCAGGGAAAGTTCAGTGGTAGCAGAACATGATCCAGGGAGTCACTGAGAGTTCATCACGTAAGATATGGAAACCTGACCTTGATGCCACCCAGAGATCAGCAAACCTGGGATTTTCTAAGGAGTCTCAAAGGCATCTTAATTCTATTAGACCTTCATGATTCAAGGCACTATAGCACCAACCATCCACTTTTAGGTGACAGTCAAACAGCTACAAACCCTCACATGAGGGCTTTGCACACAAAAATACTCAGAATAGCTTCAGAAAGCAGCTGTCATGAAATACCAACTAAAAATAAGTGAAGTACCTTCAGTAATGCCTTGAACTTTTCCTTTTTCTTTTCCCTTAGGTAATTTTAGGGGAAACACTGGTCCTGGTGGAGTTAAAGACAAAACTTTGACCTCCAAGGAAGTCCCAACAAAGCAGGGAAAGGTGTGGATTTATGTCCCTACAGTTATCCTGTATAAATCACTGCATAAACACTCCTTCCAGAATAAGAGAGTTCAGGGTCTGCCTAAAGCCCTTCACTAAACTGTCAGCTTTGAAAATGAGACTCCCTTGCTGACTCCTCTTCCATTGCCTTCTCCTAAGGCACAAAATATTCTTTCTAGGTGTTTTTCCTGGGAGACCCCTGCCTGTTTCCCAGTTGTTGGTGTGCCAAATAACAGAGGCCAAGATCCTGGAAGGATATAGGAGATGACAAACGTACTGCAACTTCTGCAAGCACTGAGTTCCCCTCCTGCTGCTGGGGCCAAGTAACTGAGATTGATTCCTCATCCCTCCCTCTGGTGCTTTTCAGACAGAGGTGATACATTTTTGGAACCAAAGTCTTAATTTCTTGTTTCAATTAGGAGAAGAGGTCAAGAATGGGCTCCTTCCCATCCACTGCTCCTTCCAACACAATCCTCAGCGGTGAATTTGCATCCTGTGCCCAAGATCCCAGTGTTGCTGTAGATTCCCAAGAACCACGTGCTTCCAGCTCCCCACCAAGGGTGCTGAAGCCCCATGCTGTGATTTCCTCCAAAACACAAGAGTAGTTTCACTGAAGCACAACAGTTGTGTGGCAAATGCAGTCCATTTAATAAATACATTCCATTTAATAACTGATTAAGTCTTACGTGAAAAATAGAGAGTGCTGCAGAAGATTAATTTCCAGAAAGGGGATTTTTTTCTTTTTTTCTTTTTTTTTTTTTTTAATAATTGGAATTAGATTCTGGGCTGGAGAGAAAGCTGGGGATGGCTGATAACATTTTGACAATGATGAGTGAGGCTTTAAGAAATAAATACAGCCAGGATTATTGAAATCTTTTCAGCAGCAGAGTCTCCATTTCAGTGGAATCATATGAAAAAATATTTGCCTTTTTCAAGTCACCTAATCACTCTAGAAAGCTGGCAGCAATTCAAGTGATGTACAGTTAAAATGTCAGGCTAAATTATAGATTTCAGCCTTCAGAATGTACTTTTAAGAATAATTCATTTGTGTTTTTCAGTTGAAAACATTTTGAACCTTGAGCTTCTTTCTCTTTTATCGGTGCGGTTTTTGTTGTTTACGTCAAGTACCAAAATAAATAAATAAATGAATAACAGCCAAAACAAGAGAACACGGAGTGAGCAACACTTTTTCTGGAGATCAGCAAACATGAAGGAAGGAGAAGGAAATGATGAAGGAAGAAGGGCCAAATTCTATGTGAAATAAGTGCCAGGTAAAACCACAGCACAACAAAGAACTTCCATTTCAGTCTGTGAGACTGAACTGGGCTGGGAGAGGGCACTCAGGTTAACAAACTTGCACTAACTCAGGTTAACAAACACCGTGCACAGAACACCATTATCATAGCAAGGGGATGATTCATGTCCCGAGGGATTTTAGCACCATCTCTGTCAATAGAACTGAACAATTTAATTCGCTGCTTCAGTGACCAGAAAATTCTGAGCTGGCCTAAGCTGTTTCTCAGGAGTGGTGGGGGAAATATTGATAAGGCACCATCATGTGGCCTTGTCTTCTTCAGGGTGAACACCCCCAGCTCTCTCAGCCTGTCTCCAGAGCCCTCTGGCCCTGTTCATGATCTTCCTCTGGAGTTACTCCAACACGTCCATGTCCTCACAGAAGAGAAGAGCTGGTCTAGTTGTTGGCTTCTTCAGGGACACCTAATGACAGGGCCACTCCCTTCCTGTCTCTGCTTGGTTTGGATAAATCCAGCTCTGTGGTTTCTATGCCCAGAATTCCCCTTTCTGCTCTACAGACCTAACTGCTTCAGACCCAACTTGTACCTGGCAGAAGAAACTCCCCACACCCTTGCAGAGACTTCAAGGTCTTTGCAGTGAAGTCCAGGAGAGACCAAAGAGCATCTTCTAAAATACCTCTTAATCAGAGGGAAGGGACATATGCCTGGAATATTAAATAAATCATGCCAAGGGAATTCCTGGAGGGGAGGGATTGCAGGTGGAGGGAGCTGGATGGGATACCTGGTCCTGGGAGGGACCTCCTTGTATCTTGGCATGGGGTTGGCTGAGGCTCTTCCCGTCAGTGCACCAGTGCCACCAATAGAGATGGGCTTTGGTATCAGCATTACTTTGTTTTTTTTGGCTTCCTCCTCCAGTTGTTGCTTCACATCCCCTTTTTGCATTTTCCTCACAATCCCTGGCCCTGACAAAACACGTCACCCAGAAAGGCCTCCCTTCAGATCACTTCTATGACACACCCTTGGCTGTGGCTATTGTTTGTTGTCATTGTTATCCAACCTTGTCCTTGCCCACAAAAGGAACAGAATTAGATGAAATGCTTCATTTCCAATTTCAATTTATTTGTCTTTTTCTCCCAGCCATTGCACTTCAGCTGTCCTCTCTTGGTTAGATTAAACAGACCTCTAATATATGTTATTTTTCCTTGGTGAAAATAGTTATGTGCTGTAATCAAGTCTCTGTTTGATCTTTTTAATAAGCTAAATAGGCCAATTTCCTTTGGTCTGTTCCTTCAGACCCCTCCTATATTTGAAACAAATGCTTTTGCAAAGGAAAGCTGGTTTTTTGCAAAGCAGTCTGCTCTACTTTCAACAACTATTCAAGACTCACAGTACATCCTCTCCAAAACAATGGCCCAAAGAGACATTTTGAGGCTTGACTGCCTCAATTCCTCTCCATCCCTTCTGCCCTCAAGCTGAAGAGATTTCACCCGGCAATGGAGTTTTGGGCAATGAAGTCATGTTTGCAAGGATAAGAGGATGTCATGTTTGATAGGACAAGAGGAAATGGCCTCAGGTTGAGCCAGGGGAGGTTTAGATTGGATATTAAGAAAAAATTTGTTATGGAAAGGGTTGTCAAGCATTGGAACAGGCTTCCCAGGGAAGAGAGGAAGTCACCATCCCTGGAGGAATTTAAAAGATGTGTAGATGTGGCATTTGGAGACATGGTTTAGTGATGGCCCTTGCAGTTGTGGGTTAATGATTGAATTCAAGGATCTTAGGTCTTTTCCGACCTAAATGATTCTATGCAGCTTTGCACACCCTTTTTGTAGCTGCTTGTGGGATGGGACTGACTGTAGTTGTGTGCATGTTCTGAGTTCACATCAACCCCCATGCCCATGGTGGTCGTTGCCTCTCCATCTTCCCATCCCGTTGGATGTGCCGTTGGAGATCACCACCTTGTACATCCTCACCCTGTAGGCCACCAGCATGAGGTAGGAAGACTCCCCTGCAGACAAACCTGATACAAGGACCCTGCACCCCCCAAATGATGTCGCTCCTCTACACTGATCAACAACAGGGCCCTGAGACTGTTGTGACCAAAGGGAGAGAGAAAAGCCGGGGGGTTTGTGTGGGGTCACCCCACAGCTGGTGCCCGAGGTGCTGGTGGTGTCCCCCATCCTGTGTCAGGGTGGGAGGGTGTGGGGACCATGGGGCTGGCGGGGGAAGAAGCAAAGGGGAAGTGCCAAGCTGGCAGAAAATAAATCACAGCGCCTTGGTGCTGTCACTCTCTGCCCCAACTGGTTTCCACAAACAAAACTTCACTGTCCACTGACAAGAACAAATAAACCGAGTCGGGAGAGACTGAAATTCACAGGGGATCTGAAATATTTACCTTGATACCTTATAAGGCTAATAACCACTTTGCTGCTTTGCAGCCACTGACAGAATAAAAAAAAAAACACAACCAAAAAAAACCAAAACAAAAACCTACCTAAAATGTTTGGGGCTTTTGACTAGTCCAACCTGTCCTGGCAAAAGCATCAAAGCAGGATTAGAACAAGGTTTTAATTATACACACTTTCCCCTGCCCCCCCTTCCCCTTCTCCCCTCCAAATCTCTCGCGTTTGATTCTGGAGATCAGTGGAGTCAGCCAGATATTGCAGTTAATATAAATGATTTCATTCAAGCTCCTCCACCAAAGACACAACGAGCATTTTAAAAGCTGTAGGTGACCCTTTTGCGTGCTCACCAAGTTCTGCTCCTTTCTTTCATATTCTTGCAAACCACATTTTGCAAAATTACCTGTAAGAGTCAGAACCTGGTGCGTGCCAGCAGCTTCAGAGAAATAAATAACTCACCCTGGGAGGAAATATCCATCATCTGCTGGACATCAAATAAATCCTGCTGGGCTCTGGACTGGGTTTGGCCAATGTTCCTCAGCAATAAATTACTGGTCAATAAAAATATGGCTACATTCATTTATTGAGTAATTATAAAACACAACAAATGCTATGGGAGGGAATAACTTAATTTCTCTGTGTTTTTTCCTTGACTGCACAATTGCATCAAGGTTTTAAGTCGACAGTTGAAACAATTTGAGCTGAAGTTGCTGAAGCAGCACCGTGATAGATTTGCGTCATCTGTGAATTGGACACAGTGGGTTAATTGTAGCACTGACACACCAGGGATTACTTACCCCTGCTGATCAAAGCGAACTCATTCCAAATGGGTGAGGCTGGAAGGGATTTAAACCCTGGATGGCTCTGACAGTTCAGACTGATCTCAGCGGAAGACGTTGGGTGTTTCACCACGCTGAGCATTACCAAATATTCAAATATGGAGCCTCACGGTGAACTCCTGATCTTCACAGCTGAGGACATATTCTCCTTTGAAAGGAGGTCAAAAGTTTTAATTTTCTGGGGCTTCAGATCAGATTACAACCTCAAAAGTAGCTTTGCCAAAATACCAGTTTTTGAAGACACTGTCCCTCTACTTCTGAACCCAAATAGTTTGGTATCACATTTACAAGGGTGAGGGAAGGGGAAAAATCCTGTCTGAATAGTTCAGTCAGTGTCAGGGTGACCCTGTGTTCCACAGCCACAAAATTATGTGCCTGATTAAGAAAGAGTGAGAAATCTGACTGCTTGAAACACAAGAACAAAATCAGAATTAAATCCATTTTTGGTTTGCTGCTTGTCAGACCCCTCATGTGTTTTTTAATTTCTCCCTCATAAAGCCACTCCAATGCTTTTAAACTGTGCCTGACTCATAGTTGCGCTGGTCCACCTTTACCCTGAGCGTGAAATCATGGATTACAGGGCTACTGTACATGGATTTATTACCAAAAGTACCAGCTCTGCCTGTGTATCCTGTTTTCATTAGCAGTTAAAAAGAAGCAATTGCGTGTGTGTGTGTGTGTGTGTGTGTAAACACATTTAAGAAAACCCACTTATTTTCCTTCTTTGTTTTTATTTTCTTTTTTAATCAGAGATTGAAATTTTGGTTGGCTTCCCATCCCTAAGTCTCTACAGTTGCTCTGTAAAACTCTGCCAGCACGGCAGAGGTTTGTCCCTGCCCTTTGTCATGGCCAGGGATCCCAGATTAGGGAACTCCCTCCCACGTGTCTCCAAGGTGTCCAGCCCAAGGCTCTTCACTAACAGCACAGCCATGGGCTGGGCAACCACCCCTTTTTCCACTTCAGGATTTTCAAATGTTTCACTTTGCAACCTAATGACATGACTGTACTGCATCTAATGTGTTTTTCGTTCTTTTTACTGAAGGAGCTCAGCTTTTTAAAGCAGGATTCACTGTCATAAAGGAGGATGAGGATGTTCTTCTCAATTCAGCCCTGTCCCTTCCACTCATGTGTTGGTGGCATTGATTACACCCTTAAACCTCAATTCTCCAATTCCTTGTGGTGGGGTGGATTGACTTTCAAATTTCTATCTTTGTGAATTCTTTGTAGGTCCCTGTATTCACAATTAGAAGTTCCTAATTGCAAATGCAGTGAGAGGTTAAATATTATCCCTGGGGGTTGGAGTCAAATTGAGATTTAAGGTCCCTTCCAACCCAAACCATTCTGTGATTAAAGATAATAATAATAATTCAGTGATGCAGAAAGGATCATGAGGCTCATTATATTTTTAGGATAATAAAAACCAAATACCTTATAATTTTTTGCTTAACCAAAACAGCAAAATCAATTACTATTTTACGTCTTGTGTAGAACTCTCGGGAAGTAGAAGTAGAATTAACCAAGAGGAGTAGCTGCATGACAACAGTTTATTTGGTGCATGAGGGTTTACTGCTCTTGGTACAGCACACTCACTCACAGAGTGCATAGGAAGAGAAGTGATGCCCAAAAAACAGCCAGAATGCATAGAATAAAAAAGGAAGGAAAAATATTTAGTTGAACAATTTTACTTTGGTGTTTTTTTTTTTTTTTAAACAGTTGGTTTGGGAACAAACTCCTCTGGGGAAATGTCAAGAAAAATTATTTTTTTCTCTTTTTCTGTGGCCTGCATCTCCAGTGGAAAACACTGTCACTGGCAGATGGCATCTGTGCTAACCCCAAATGCCCAGCTGAAGGCTAAAGAATGTGCCTCAAAATCCAAGCAGAAGACCTCAGTGAGGAGGAGATGCTTTCACAGCCTCTCAACTTACAGGGCATATTTTCTCCCCATGCCACAAGCCATTTGGGGTCATCCCACAAGCCCATTCTTTGAATTTATGATCATTATTTGGTATTTGTGTTGCATGAAGGCTGAGAATCAGCTCTGTGGGCTTCTGGTGTAAATGTCTCCCAAGGAAGGGAATACCAGTGGCCCCAGCACCTCCCATCTGCCTTTAGCACTTCCTTTTTTCTCCATTAATTTGTTCCTCTCCAGCACTGGTGGGAAGGCTGTAACATTTTTTATTGAGGAGGTTAGGAAGGCAAAGGGGACAAAATGTCCTGGGACAGGCTGGAGGAGGAGAAAGTGAGGAGAGAGGAGCCCCAACTGTTGCACTAAAGAATTAAGACCAAAAAAGATTTGCAGACCTTCAGCAAGAGCCACCAGGAGGAATTACACCAGGTCATGAGCAGTGCTGTATATCATGTCCAACACAAGGAAAGACAGTTTATATTGTTGAAATATTGCAGGTTACTTTAGGAAGTCTTATTTATTAAAGCCATGATGTGTTTAATAATGACAGCTTATCTTATGCCAGATACAAATGAGTTGCTGGAGTAAGAACTGCCAGCACAGAAAAGCCACAGAGTGATGGTCAGACTCCCACAGACCCCATTTCACATATGTGCAGAGCAATATTCCCTGGGAGCAGCTTCTGGGTCATGTAAAATTATCTTACTGAAGACCATCAGGAGGGAAATCCAGGATCCCCTTTGTGTGATATCGGGGTGTTTGTGGCTGATGCTGGACAGTCCCCCTGGCTGCTGGGAGGCAAACAGGGCCACTTGGCCACGTGGAGATCTGGATGAAATTTAAACTACAAAGGGGTTAAATTTCAAACCCAGTCCACGTCCCCTTTGAAGCCTGCCTGACCCTTTCCCCTGCATCCTTTTGGTTTCCCACTGATAGGGCCCCAGGGAGCAGGGGATTAGGGCTCTGCCAGGTCCGTGGCCCATTGCTGGAGGTTGGGGCCAACTGATTATTTGCATGGTCCAACTGGGAGCCATCTTTCAGTTTTCCCTGACAAGGATCCAAGCATCCTTCTGCAGACACAAGGAGCCAAACAGTCCAGAGGTGCAATTTGTCCATCAGTGCAACCTGTTATTAAGCCATTCATTGCACACCACTCCCCTCCTTTGCTGTCACATCCTTGCTTGTTTTCATGCCTCTAATTTGTCACTCCCAAACAGGCTGAGAATGCTGGAGAGTGGGGACTGACCTTTTGATTTGTCCCATCTATTTTCACCCCAAAGCATATCTGCCATCACTGCTTCCTCTGAAAACCCCCACCTCACTCATTTCCAGGTGGCAAAAAAAGCTGGATCTGGCTGTGCTGGCTTGTGCTGCTCTGCCCAACCAGTGTGGGAAAGCAGCATCTAGAGGGAAACTATTTTGGTGTGACAGAGACAGCCAGAGATAGACAAGAAGAGAAAATCTGGCTGCCTTTGCTGCACCAAAATGTCCTTTCATGATCTTCCACACTGAGTCTGGGGAAGGACCCAAGTCCCAAAAATGGTGCTTCTACCAAGATTAAAAGGTTAAAAAAAATCATTCTTTAAGTTATTTTTTATTTTGCCTACTCAATTCTCCTTTACCCTTTTTAGTCCACTAATAGACCTCATCTCCATACGAACTGTTCCCATCATTATATTCCCTGATTTCCTTTTCCCACAGTTTGGGATGGGAGGTGTATAATTTGACTTTTCAGCACATACTTCTGCTATTACAGACCCTCATCCTACAAATGCTCATGGGAACTTGAGTTTGAGTATTTGAGGCAGGAATTGAAGCAGAAATCAATATAGTCCCGATAAAGGCCTTTATCCTCATAAACAATCCTGGAGGTTAAACTGATTCTAACATACATTTTCTAATAATTCTGCAACATGCCATGTCCCAGTTCTCCTCAATAAATTAAAAAGATGAATGACATTTTATAGCAGATCCTTTGGTAGAAATATATGGATGCTTCTTCAAAAATGTGGCATTGATACACCTCCTTCCATGACTCTAAGAAACAGCAAATGTCTTATATCCTGAGATGTGAATAAACTATTTGCATAAATTATTACCAGACAACTAAATAGCTGAGCCACATTCTGAGGAGATTTCTCAGGCTGAAATTCGTGCTTGAGAAATGGTCCAAAATTCCCCGATCGTTCACCAAATGGCTGGAGCTTCGAACATCTGGAATTTAAAACTTTCAGCGTCTCTTCCCCATAAATTTTAGCCACCTCAAGGTCCTTCTGCCACAGCTACAACTTTCCTGACATGTTTTAGTGCTGGAGGTTAAAAATCACACTTTACCTCAGCTCTGTCAGGGTCAGATTTGCGGAGGGTAATTCTGTAGGACAAGATATCTTTGAGATTGCTTCAAAACCTGTCGCTTGGGGAAGAAAAAAGACTTTTCCTCAGTCCCTTTGAAGAGGAAGCTGTTTGAGTGAACAAAAACGGGGTGGCTCTGCTTGCAACAGGGGAAAGAAAAAGTGAGGCTAAATTACCTAAACAGCATCTCAGCTCTTTGCAATATGGCACAGTTTTGCAGCCAGATTAAGTGAGTAGATTAGAGCCCTTGCCAGGGTTAAGTCCAATCACATCAAGAATTGAGCAAAAAATTAGTGGGTAAGCCAATTTTCCCAGAAATCTCCAGAGACCAGCTTTAGGAATGATGGTTTTTCCATTCTACTTAGCACTCCATGGCACAGTTTCACAAAGCTTTTCAGACCTTCCAACATCCAGCTTTAATGGGTGGTATTTCCTATTTTGACTGGTAGAGAGCTCATCTATACATCTCTGAACATGTGCAAGATGTCTTTTGCCAAACCCTTTTTTTCTCTCACCCTCTTTTCATGAGGTTTAATGGATAAAAGAAATTTCCTTTCTTCCATGTCATGGTCCATGTGCCACCTTTGCTTTTTTCAGCATTTTTTGTGCTCCTCTTGTGAGGTTGCAGCTTTGCTTAAATTAGAGCAAGAGGGTGAACCATTGGCATCTTAGTTCATGGTTCAAACACCTGAGTTCTTAGTAAGAAATAAAAATAAAAGTTTATCCCCTAAAGAACAGGATTGCTGTTAATGTAACTGAGTTCCAAGAAAAACTTGGAGGTATGGTCTTTCTGGAGAGAAACATTCCAAAATTATTGCCTCTGACTCTGGGTAGGGTCAAATTAAGAGCTGTCATAAAATACAGTGTTGGTGGAGAGACACCCAGTAGCTTATGCTTCCAGCTCGTCTTGCAGGTGGGATGAGCCCAGAGATGGCTCCTCTGCTTATTGAAATAAAGTTATTTTCTGAAAAAAGAAAAATCTTGCTTATTTTCTGGCTGTGTGGAGTTTCTTCCAGCTCTCTCTTCCTTTTGGTGTGCTGTGGGATGCTTGTGGGCTGCAGCTGGTTTGCCTTTGTGCTCCGTGTCCCTCCTGTGCTCCCTCGTCTCCGAAGGTGGACTCTCCCAGGCAGATGAACACTGTCGAGGAGAATGACAACTCTGTGGCAGAAGCTCAAGAGCCCTGGGCTGAGGATCAGGAGCCCCTCTGTTTGTTTATTTGGTTCTGGCACGTCAATGAACACGTAGCAGATCCTGCTCCTACCCGTTGTGCTCCTCTGGGTCTCAGCCCTGGCGAGAGCTTGCGTGTGTTGTACATGATGGCCCAAGCCAGGAGGTTTCAGGGAAGTTCCCTGCGTGTCTTCTCAGCTCAGAGAGATCCTCAGCTGCTTCTGAAGTCCTTGTGAAGTTGTGATGTTAACCTCGATGTCCTGGCCAAATTCCAATGTAAGTAATTACAAACTGCCTATCTTATTTCAGGCTCCTATGTCAACTCCATGCAGTGTACTTTGGCTCTGACAGTTTTTTTTCTCCATTTTTCTGTCCTAAACAGTTGCACAGCACTGCATTGTGGAATTACCCTTCTGCCAACTATGGCGATTGTCCAGTTTGGGATGCAAACTTTGTCCCAGAAAGAAATGAGGAACAGGTAAGTCTCCACAAATTCTTACTCTTCAGACAGTTGAAACATGACTTCTCCACTAGGGCTGCAGCTCCTCAGAGGGGATGGATGGGACCAGGAAGGTGGCAGCTCTATTCCAGATATTTTCAGTGGATGGATGACTCTGTAATGCTGTTAGCAAAAGCCATCCTTCAGAGCCCTCCCAAGGGTAGGTTACAGCACAGAGCTGCCTCCAAACCATGGAGCTGCAATCAGCCTGGGGCCACCAGATGAATCACACAAGATAAAATCTCTCCCCTACCCAGTGGTGAATCACAGTTTGTGATGTTCCCTGGTTTGGGATTAAGGGTGCGAGAGGATCTCAAATGGATTCTGTGTTTTATTTCCAACTGCTGTTCAGCTGCTGTCCACAGAGATGACAAAGAAGGTAAACTGTCTTCTGAGTGGTCAAAAAATTGGAATAAATACCCCTTCTTGCTAACAAAGAAACTTTCCACAACCCTTTCTTCCCTGCCAAACCAAGTGTGCCTTCCCAGCCACAAACCAGCCCGTCAATCTGCCTTATCACACCCCGATCACACCATGCTCTCAACTCCAGATTTCCCCCAGGACTCAACATCTCTGACCCTTGACCAGACAGTACAGGAAACACGTAATAAAAAAGTTACTAGAACCACTCAGCACAGTAAATGTGGGGGCATTTGTGCACCCTGAGAAAAACCACAGGCGCAGTTGCCTGAAGCCAAGCCATTTACTCACCTTCAGATATTTATTATTCCTTTCTTCCAACCTGCTTCCTCGTGGCCATCTGTCTCTGAAGCAGGAGGAGGGCATTCCAGATCATCCCTGATGCTTAAAATGTGGAAAGAAAATTATATAAATGGCAAACTGTATGTTCAGAGGTCATGGGCTTTCCCACACATCTCTGCTGGCCGCCTAACCTCTGCCTCCCACCCACTCCTAGCTGTGGAGCATTTCCATAAGGTTTCTTCAAAAGTGAGGGGATGCTACTTCAGACCCATTTTTAATAAAAAGGAAAAAAACCTTCATCTTTATGTATGTCAGTGATGTCTGGGGGGTTGTTGCCCCGTTGGGACAATTTACATCCAAGTATATCAAAGTCCCTGAGAGGTTTCTGTGATCATAGATCTTGTCTCTACTTCATTCACTTCTCTCAGCTCTTTTATCGTGGTTGATGTGAATCAGATCTCCTGATTCAGTGTTAATGGGGCAGGAGAGCTGGTTGCAGAAAAGGGTGAAGGTCTACTTTGAGTTTATGTTTTGAAAACTCAGCCTGAGCAATTGCAGCCTCATAGTTGAACACACCTATTTTAGGTGTGAAAAAAAAGATAAATACACATGTACAAATGCATAAAGGATGAATAGTTTTCCAGCTAGGACAGGCAGCTGGAGTCTTTTGGGGAATAAAAGATTTCCTCTGATCCACCCTGCCTTATTTTGACCCTTTGAACCCTGACAGCATGGCATCTGTGGGAGACCCCACAGCCAGAGCAGGCTACATATTATGTCTCTAAAGCTTTAACATTGGAGGGACAAAAAGTTTTAACCTTGACTTTTAATGATATTACACATTTTTGTCATGCAAGGCACTGTTAAGAGTAGTAAGTGGCTGTGTTTTGTTACAGAGGAAATAAGGAGCCTGAATCTTTCCTCTCTCCCATCCAGGCACTCCCTCCCCATATCCCTGTTAGGCTGTGGAGGCACTAAAGGCCATACAGATGAAATCTTACACTGAACCTGCTTCCTTTTTCCAGCACCACGTAATTTGCCACATCAATGCAGCTCCCACCCTGGGATCTGGAAATTCTGTATCCCTTTTCAGAGATGGCCCTTTGATTTTTCTTGGACCTGGCTGTGTTTTTAAGCCTTTCTAAGATAGCTGCACAGGAGCAGGAAATTCTGTAGACCCCACTCTGTCTCAGGAAGAAGAGATGGAGCCAGACTCCTATTAGCTCTTCCTTTTCATTTGTGACTGTTTGGAAGGAAAAAAAAAGAAATCATCAGACACAAAAGATCACCAGGCACAGGCATTTTTATTGAATTCTTTATTCCTTTTCCTTTTCTTGCAGTGTCCAGCACAAAATGTTTCCATGCATGGCCCATGCCCAGGTCGAGGGTATCTCTCTGCAGAGCAGCCTGTGGGAAAGCAGAGCAGTTGTTGGTTCTAGAGGAGTTTTCAGCTTCAGCGCGTGAATCAAATACCTGAATCAAATTATGATGTGCAGCTGTGAAAATTGTGATCGTGAAACCTGATTACAATCGGCCGCCCCTCCCCTCCTCCAGAGGTCAGTGACAATATACAAAAGACCTTCCCTTCTCCAATGTAAATATTCCATGAAACAAAGCTGACTTTCTCCATAAGCCTTGTGTTTCTCAGGGAAGGAGGCTGGACAGTGCCAGCAGAGTTCAGAGCTCGCGGGAGGTCAGGATGGAGACGCTCTGTTCTCTTGGCGATTGGTCACTGATTGTTGGAAACATTTTTTTTTCCCTTGGCTGCCTTGTCTCCCTCACCTCACTAACCATTTAAAGACAACTGGTGCTGATCCCTAAAGGGCTATGATATGTTTGTTTTCTAACAAACAAACATCTCATTTGACCGTGAGCCTCTCCACATCCATTTTCCAGGCAGTGAAAGCCACATAACCCCCTGCACCTTCAGAGATTCTCACTTGTGTGTAAACAGGCATCACTGTTTCCCTAGGCAAGGTATGTTGTAATGACATATATACAGAACACAGGGATCTCCTGCTCATTGTTTAACTGGTTAAACTTTCATTCTCCAGCCAACACCCAGTTACAGAGGATGCAATCTGAACCAGATGGGCCAAGGTCATGATGCTTAAGGTTACTCTCAGTGAGATCCAACCTTAAGTTGCATCTGAAGTCTTATTTCCCTGTTTGCTGGAGTGGATGGATCTACTTCTTGGAGTAGAAGTGACTCACACGAGTAAAGTATTACAGAATTAGCTTTTAAAACATGCATGGAGCCATAAACTGCCCTGGATGCAAATGTTTTCCGTATGTAGAACATCTGCTGCTGCTGTTTCCTGGCTTTGCTTTACTGTCAAAGTGTCAGCTTGGTCTTCTGGTCAGGCTGCTCCACTGGGATGTTGGAGACCCGGGCTAAACCCTTTGCATGGCACAGAATTCTTGGATGCCTTAGGGAACATCCGTTCATGAAGGCAGGAGTGGCAGATGGAAACACAGAGAGCCTGGGAGGGTGGGATGTGCTGGGCAGAACACAGGGATGTGCTCTGTGTGTTGTCCCTGCTCAGAGGAAGCACAGCCTTCCTTTGTCCCATCTGTTCCTTGGGAATAGCAGCTGGTGAAAGTGGTGGAATACAGTGGGAACACAGAGACAAGGCCAGCATGGCAGAGCTGGGCTGGACTCCTGCAGGACCCTAATCCAAGGAGTCTGAGAGAGCACAGAGCTGTGGAGCACACAGGTAGTAAAGCGGAATGATTCAAGGAGGAGTGGTACCACCTCCCCTGCCCTCAGGGTTTTCTTGTTACAGGATGAAAGCCCCAAAGCTGCTTGTGAACTTGGGCCATGGGATTGGCAATTTGCTGGGCTCTCTGCCAAGCCACGAGGCCAGATGTTCCTGATGTCGTTTGAAAACCACTGTCTCAGTCAGTAAACATCACATCAGTCTAAGCTCAGACCTGATTAAAGGAAACTTTGGATTTTCCACTTAATGAAGAAGGGGTGAAAGGTAGGAATGTATAAGAGACTGCTCTTAGCCAAAAACGAATCAAGAAAGTCAGTGTCTTTATGTGACTGACTACAACTACTGTGTAACTTCAGGCTTAGTGCAACTTCAGTGTGACGCGGTCACCGGCAACTCTAAAAAACCCTGGGTTTCAATCACAGGATCCTCCCAGAGTTCATCTGGTTTCTTGAGGCTTATAAATACTCACATTTCTTAAGTTAAGAAACCTGGACCGGAAAGATGCACCAGAGCAAGGTGTTTGTGGGAAATTCCTGCTCCTTAAGGCTTCCATTTCTGGTGCTTCATTGTGGTGCCATGTTCACCTGAGTCCAAACACATGCTAAAGAAAGTTAACCAAGTGTTTTAGTGTGACAGAAAGATTAAGCTGTGCTTCTCTTTTGAAAACCTTGTTGGGTTTTTCCCCCCCCTCCAACTCTTCGTCCTCTGCCTGTATCAGAACAACATGGGTATCTTTTCATGAAAGCATTGCTTTGAGATGATGTTGTTGAGGCAGCAGGCTTCAAATTGTGGCTTTTCCCCCATTATTACACAAAGTTTTCTAAAAATGCTGCCTGAGATTTGCTACCAGCTGAGAGGTAGGTTGTTGTATAGACTTGTGCTATAAATGAATCTTCAGAGTTGACTTGGGAGGAAGGCAGGGAATGGGGAACAGGGGTGAGAGGAATGGCATGGTAAGGGCTTGGGAGGAGCAGGCAGCTGGACTTATCCTCACCACCACACAAATCCCAATGCCCAATTGCAGGTTGTGTTGAAAGGAACATCCAAAATCATATCTGAACAGGGACTTTCATTAAAAAATGTAAGGAATTTCCTACCATTTTCAAGGTTGGAGAGATGGCAAAGTGGCATGAACGTGTGTGTAACTCAACCACACCGGCTGGGTTAGTTATTGTTACAGGGTAAAAGCCATTATCTTGCTATTATTTTACTTTTTTAAAAAAAAATTCTTCCTTTGGATAGAAGGTATTTCCCAATACAAGAAACCCGGAAATGGAGAGATATTGGGTGAATTACTGAGTGCAAAAGTGAGGTGTTAGGAACTTTGTCAAATCTCATGGAAGCTGTAGGCGATTCCAGGTTGGGAATCCTCAATGTCAGATAGCCCAGTGCTGATCTGTATTAACTACTTTAACAGTAGAGAATGGATATAATTTGTTTTACTGCTTGCACTGAGAAAAAACATTCTGAGCCCCAAACAAAGTAGTAAAGCAGATGAAATCAGATCAGCTACTTGGTGAGAGTTACAAATGACCGTAGGAACATCCAGAGACATTCAACAACCCATTAAATGCTTTTTTTCCTGACAGTCTGGACTGGCCAACCAGATAGTCGAGGAGTAATTTATTGAACTACTTTGTCCTCCGCATGCACATGTGTGATGTAAACAGAGAGATAATAAACAGCAGCTGGGGATCCCTTTTTCATGCAGAAGGGGAACTTGTTTGAAAATTTTCTTGCTCCCAACTGTAAAAATGTTTACTTTTTTTTCCAGGCTGGGACAAAAGCCTTCGTATCACAAAGCAGCGTTAATCATCCTGAGTGACAGCACGGGGACAGAGAGATGAAAAAGGGGTGGAAGCTGGAGCAGTTTGTGATGGTTTAAACCAATCACTTGAAAATCAGACAATGTCAGTGCAGTTTACCACACATTTTTATGTAAGTAGTCAACGCTGCTATTAACAGCTGGACTTCAAAGTTCAGATGGAGCAGGAGCCTTGAGGTCTGGGCAATGTTACTTTTTTTCCCCCCTCCTCCCCATCCTTGTAGTCATTAACGAGAGTTGGTTTACATGAACATCAAGTGCTGATAAGGATGTCTGAGTATTGACACAGAAATTGCTCAGTAAAGAGAGCAATTTATAGGAAAGCCAAGTGTAAGACATTAGTCATGCACTATTAGGGGACAGAGAAGTTTTACAGAAGGATCTTTTGAACTCAATTGGACTTGAACTTAATAAAAGCAAATTCCAAAGGAGAGCTTTGCTTTATGTTGGCCAAACATATTAAACCAATATTGTTCTGTAGGTAATAATAGCAATTCAATTAACCTGATTCTACCTTCATTGGAAATACAATAATTATGAACAATCAGAACTTAATTGCAAGCTTGTAACTGGTAAAGAAGGTTGAAGGTTGAAAAGGGGTTATTCCCTAATATTTTGTCTGCTGATAAATGAAAAATTGTAAAAGATTGCTGCTATTGCAGCAAAATACTTGAAGTGTAATGGCAGTTATATTAGAACAGAATTGAATAGAAATAATAATATAAAAATAGAAATCATATAATAAAAATATTTTTAAATTTAATTGGCATGTTAAGGTGGAGAAGCCAATCCCAGGAACTCTGTCTGACTGACATACCTGATTTCCATGGTGTTGGCAATCTCATGTAAAATTTATTTTAAAATAATCTTCTACTGAGAAAAAAACAACATAGAATTAAAGTCACATTTAATACTGAGATTTAAAACATTTCTGAGCACTTTTCACAGAACACACTATTAACTTGTAGAACTCATTGCCACGGGATTTTATGGAGACCAGAAGTAGAAATTAATTTAAAATGAAGAAAAAACATCCATCAATGACTATTAAAGTCCAGATACAGACTCCAGAGCAGGAAACCTCATACCTGCTGATTGCCAGAAGTTGAGAAAGTCCAGAAGGGAAAGATCATTTAATATATCCTGCCCACAGCAAGTTTTTTGTAGGTATCTGTTGGTCCGTGGTGGCACTGAGGTGACGGGACAGACAGGCATTTATTCTGATGTGGAGAAACAGGTTACAGTTTTCTATCTCTTGACCAGCTTTGGATTTGCATCTTCCAGGTTGTGAGTAACAAGTGTGGAGTTTACAGAGTAAATAGATGCAAGGAGGCTTCCCAGCATTCTGCTGGATGGAGGCTGGAACAGCTAAGTGTGATGATATTAATTCCTGAAAACAGTAAAATCATTGGTTAGTGGTTTAAAAAGAAAAAAATCTTTTGGAGTTCAAGGCTGGATGTGGGACAGGGGTGAAATTTGGAATGTGAGGGACCTAAGGCTGGGTACCACAGTGCTGGGTTGAGTCCCTGTGTGGATGTGTGAGAGATGTTCCTCAGGGATTGCTGTTGGTGCTGCTCCACATCCCCAAGGTGCACCCACACACCCAGGCTTGGTTTTTCAGTGTGACAGCACCTGTTAATTGTCCAGTTAGGTATTACCTATTAAACATTTACTGCCTATTTCCTGTACATGTCTGGTGAGGCTTGCAGGAAATTTAGAACAAATTAAGCAGCAGCTGTAATCCCTCACACTCCCCACAGCCCCCGATATTCTAAAGTATCAGAAATCGATGTCACGAGCAACAGATACTTTTAAGGCAGCAAAGCTTCCCCTGTGTCCCCAGCCTGGGCAGCCCAGGAGGTTCAATTACTCAGCTGGTATCTCTCCCCTTACGCTCCTGGTCTCTCCACCCACACTTTTGGTATGTTTGATGGGGCTCTTTCATCCCCCCCACTGTTCCCACACAATTTCACATGTGGTCTGAGTGGGGCACTTCCTGCCGTTAAAAAAAGCAAAACCAAGCCCCCTGCAGGAACAGCCTGCGTGCAGAACACCCAAGTTGACAGAGTGTGAGAGAGAAGGACTAATCCATACCAGATGAGCAACAGCAATAGCCCTACTGAGCCAGGCCAAACACAGAGCAGAAGACAGAACAATCCTTTTCTTCCCCCACCCCTCCACCCCCCTCCACCCTCCTCCCTGTTCCCTCTTCAAGTGGACACTTCAAAACACTAGGAAAATATTCCAAGGAGCATGGCCCTAACTTTAAACCGATATTGTTTGGGTTAAGTTGCCTACCATGCAATGTTCTTTCTTCACTTTCAAAATAAACCGTAGGAAGCATTAATGCAAATACTGTATAAACACACATTCATTCCTACATTTTAAAATCTGCCCCAGTGCTCAGGCTTCGGTTGCTGTTTAATTTGATGCGAGAACCAGATGTATCTTGAAATTGCAGATCTTCACAACCTCCTTACATGTAAACAGGAGGAAATCTGATCCGTATCTGAGACAGAGACCTCCAGAAAGCCGGGTATCCAACCCGGCTGCTTGTCCCTGCCTTTGGATGTGCTTATCATCGCTCTAATTCCATCCTAAATTTGAAATATCAGACCAAAGAAAGGAAGGGCACCAGAGTCGAATTCTTTGCACAAAGCTCAATAAAAGCCTTTGGGTTTTAATTTTTTTTTCTCTAGTAGATTAGTTGGAACCTGTTAAATACTTCGGTTTTTTATATCAGAAAATGCAAATTATAAGAGAATTCATGTTTTCAGTAAAAGAAGGAAAAAGGGAGCAATCTGAAGTTTAAAACTGGTTGTGATATGATCTTTAAATAATAAAGAGAAGCTTTGAGTAAATACAAGCACATAAATTTAAATACAGACACATAAAAATAATATATTTACTGGCTGATGTAATTATTCTCATATCAAATTATACACCCAACTGTCTTTCTAAATGACACAGTTCCATCCAAAGTAATTTTAGGTTCACTGAGAATAGATCTGATTTTGTCAAAACAGTCTGCTTTTTTTAAAAATTCACTTTTTACCTCAATCTTCAAACCTGCACCTCTTTTACAGGCCCAAAGCATCAAGTTTTGGTTATAAGACTTTATGGCAAAAAATTCAGAAATGCAGTGGAAAGTGATCACTGGAAATTTTGGGGTAAAGGGCATTTTTTAATTGAAAGAAACCTCTGAAAAAAAGAAAATTCCACCACCTTCCCATAATATGTTATAAATTAAATGCTTAGTTGGGCATTTGTAAATGTAGTTATTCACTTGCAGATTGAGGTGCAATTTCAAAACTGTTCCTCCCCACAGGCACAGTGGGTAAGCTGCCACATCCCTCCTGGCTGTTGGTTCCCTGGGGCCCTTGGGCTCCCAGAGCTCCCCAGGACCCCAGGGCAGCATCCCAGGGTCTCCTCTGGACCTTGCTGTGGTTATAAAGGAGCTGCTAAGCAGCAACCTGGACCTCCATGAGATATTTCCCTTTTTGAAGCCTCCATATAAAGCAAATTCAGGTCCCTCCTTACAAACCCACAGTGCAGAGAGTTTTGAAGATGCACCATCCCATCACTTTACTACACTGAGCACTGAAGGAAAAACCTGACCCACTTCGAAGAAAATAACCCCCTAATTCCTGTAGTTCGGGAATTCATGGCCATGTTGGGCAAAGCCCCAGCCTCCAGATGAGGCACTTCCTCACTTCCTCGCTCTCCATCCCTCGTAGGTCCTTCACTTCCACAGGACTGAATCTACTCTGATTACTTCTGGCCATGCCAAAAATGATGCATTCCCACAGTCGCCAGAAGGAGCTAAATAAAGCCTTTTGGGTCACATATCCACTTCCATAAGAAGTGCCTGGATATATATTTACACAATACTACACCCGATGACAGCTCCAGAGCTATTACACTCCAGCGAGCAAACAGTTCACAGTAAAGCTCCGCTTTGCTCTACGCTCGTCACAACAGACACAGCAACGATCCAAAATCCGCTTTCCCTTTCACATCCCTCTTGTGCTTATGGCCAAAAGGAGTACAAAAATTCCCCAAAGGAAGATCAGAAGCAGAGGGAAACAGCATTAATCATGTGTAAGGACGCCTGGGAGATGATGTCAGCGTGCTCCCTTCTCCCTGCTCCCCGACGAGAACGGGGATACACAAATCAAGCTCTCCAGCTCTGTTGCAGCACCACTCATGGCACAGCAGAGATATCATTCCTGTTTTTGCTGTTTCAGTGCTCACACCTTGTGATTCTCAGAATAACACTCGATCATCACTCCTTTCCTCCACTTTTCTCCTTCCTTCGGACCCTCCTTTGGATGGGTGTGCCACACCCGGGCACAGGGACTGCAGCTACAGGAATGCACCCCCTCAGCGTTCTCATGCACCCCCTCAACATGCTCATACACCCATCAAAGTCATGTCTGCTGAACAGCAGAGGTTAACAAGGTCTGTCCCAAACAGGTGGCCTCTAAGGGTGACTCGGTCATCCAATTCTGGCTCCTCCAGGGTTTGGAGGTGAGTGGAACAGCTGGGATGGGGAGATTAAACTGAGGAATTGGAGAAGATGGGACTGGCCTCTGTATGAAAAGAAGCAATAGATCTTCAATGATTTCAGTTTTATACTCACAGGGAACAGTGTGCTTCAGTTTTTTCCTTATTGCCGTGATGGCATAGGAGGCATCTTCTTGCTGCTGAAGCACTGCTTCTAGAAATGATGTATTAAAAAGCAGAGACATCGAGACATTTGCATAATAATACTTCCCTGTATAAAAGTTCATCGTGGTTGGCACAGAAAAAGTGTGTTAGTTGGAGAGGAAGAGGAGACAGTGGGACATCTACTCTCCTTAGAAAATTTATCCATATGGGAGAAAATCTAGAAAATCTCAGTGGTTTCAGATCCTAGGAATAATGTCCCACAAGTAGTGATGGTCCCAAGGATGAAATCTCCAGATAGCCTTTATCACTGGATTTTTTCCACTTGTGATAGAGGTGACTCTTTGCTATATCTTCAATTTGTCATCTCCTTTTTCCCCCAAATGTGGGCATGCTCTTGCTCCTGAAAGCCCTGGGGACACAAGTGTGGTCACTGATGTGCTTCAGTATGTGACTCACCAAAACATGAGAGGAAGCTGTGGCCAGATCCTTCCCTATAGATTTTGATGAGTGAAGGGAAAAGTTTTGAGATTAGTAAAGTGTATAAATCGCTCACACAAATAGAGAAGATTTGTACCCTGAAACTCAGGCACTGAAAAACCAGTCAGCTAAAAGATATTATATATGTGCATGCCTACCTTGGGTCCCACTTCTCCTGCCATTGTTTATTGTGCTATCCCACTTTTATGTAAAGAAGGAAAAAGTTCACGGGCAGTTGCTCTCTCCTATGAACAAAACCCCTATTCTACATTTTTAAAGCCTGCAGCTGAATAAACGAGGGAACCTGGCCTTTCTTTACAGGCAGGGGCTGTCAATATTATATGATGCTGGAGAAACACAGGGAGAAGTGAGGCAAGGAATGAAACACCAAGATTTTCTGTTTCAAATACCAAATGTCTGAAGCCAGTGTTAGGCTGTGCCAACACACTGAGGAATGAGTGAAATGTGAAACATGATCTCCCTAAGACGCTGGAAGACATAGAGGCTGGATTCTCAGAGCGTTGCTATTAAAAGCCCATTTGAAACTTTGGGTTCTCCTTTGGGAGGATAACAAGAAAAAAAAAGAAAAAAAGAATTTGCTGGTAAAAATTGTTTTTAATTCCATGTTGAATTTAATTTCATGGGCAGAATATCGGGAACAACAATATATTCTTGGTGTTTCTCCCTTGTTGGGCTTTCTGCAAGGTTTTGTTACTATTGGTTCTTGGGGCAGGGGTTGCCTTTCTCCCTTGGGTGCATGAATGGCTGAAACATCATTAGTTGCAATAATTAATCTTTGCTTCTGTGCAGTTTCGAGAAGCAGTGGCTTTATTGAATAGCCTTCTATTTAAATGTAAGCCAGATGCCGTTCTCGTAGCCATCACAAACACAAACTATTAGTTTTAGTTCAGGTCACGGCCAGTTTAGTTATTTGAACTTCTCTAAATGGTTGTACCTCCCAGGTCTCTTGCACAGCCAGGCTGGGGCACTGAGTCTAAATACGGCAGAAAATGGTAATTTTTAAGCCAAACTTTAAAGCCAGTGCAGAGCTGTGTTATAAGAAAAAGAGTTAATAGTTTCAATTCAACTGTACCAAGATTAACTTTCTGGTTTTAACTCCTTATGTTTTCTCTCAGCACCGGTGTTTGCAGGACATTTCCCTCCACGGGCAGGTGGAACCAGTCTTTGTGCTACAAATATTCACTCTGAAGGCAGGAGAACGTGTTTTGGGAGCCAATTTACCCTACAAGAGCAAAGCCCACTCAGCTGAGGACCTGGCAAACACTTTACTGTATTTACACCCACATATCACACAGACACTGTTTATAACCCTTACAGCTCCATATCTGACATTCACATTCCTCACTCTAATTAATAATAACACTTTGCCAGTCAAAGACCTTCCCCTGAAGCTCTGGGTGGAGCTTGGGAAGACACGCAGTCTCTGCTGTTTCTCTGAGACATTCAATGGTCTGTGAAGAGCATCAGCTCCAGCCAGATGAAGATAATTGGTGGGAAATGTTGCAGGACAATTGCATCATGCTCCGTGATGTATCCACAAAAAGTTAGGAGTCCACTGGGCTGAGGCTGAGCACAACAACCCAGATTTAATGAAGCAGATTCCTTTTGTCCAGAACTCTATCCACCAGCCTTTCTATGTGTATCTGGATATTGTCATTTAAGGAATGACATGAAGGAACTTCTTCCTTGCTAATTTTGCCAAGACAGGCTTGCAACGACATAGCGTGCATGGAGGATCTGGCTCTGGAATCCATGGAGCTCAAAGCATGTACAATATTTTCCAGTTTCCTGATGGGTTCCATGTAATGCAAACAGAGTTTAACTTTTTAACTAGATCATTAAAAGTGTTGGCAAGAAGGTGTTGGTCATGTCACTGAGCTCGTTGCTGCATGACTGTAATTGCTATTAATCAATAGCATCTTGGAGCTGTTGTGCTCAGTTAACAGGTTCCAAATGGTTTGACATTGAAGTGAAAACAAAGAGACTTCTTTCCCCCCACCCCTCGTCTCCTTTTCGCACTTTATATTACATATTAAAACCTACTGTCTTGATCCTGATATCAGATAATCTGGGTCTAATTAATGCCTGAGAACATTTGTCCCCTGCTTTACTCTTACGCGGAGGAAGTGTGATATTCAGATTCTTTCTGTTATAAAGAAAATATATTAAATTTTAAAGTCAATAGTTGGTGGAGTAGCAGCTATATGTGTGTCAAATTCTGTGAGGGATGAGAAGGAAAGGAAGCCCAGGGACTTTATCCCAAAAGCAGATCGAAACCCAAGTGTTCAAACAGCAACTTAATTGCTGTAACCCATTATTGAGATGAAGTGATTTCATCCTTGCTGTCCGATGAAACAAGACCCCCAGCTACTGGCTGGTGAGGAGCAGATGGAGGGGTGTCAGGAATGGTAAAAAGTCCCTGAGTATAAATGTAACAAATAGGTTAAAAGAAAGGAATGGCGCCACGCATATCATAAAACCCTGCCAGGCTTCTCATGTTCCGATAAATCCTGATTTTGTAACGGGATAACATCAGAGCCCCCTGCTTTGGGTTTCACAAGTGATTGGATCACTGATGTATGGGGCAGGGGATAGGAGAAGGGAGGAAGGGACACCACTGGGAGGCCTTAAATGACCTCTGCTCGCTGCTCTTTGATACGGTGAGAAAAGCCCAGCTAGATGGGGCAGGGTTGCCATTATTCCATTGTTAATTTTGTGGTGGCCTCGTTCCAAAATGAGTTTAACCGGAAAAAAATCTGCTGAAGCATATGCAAGGAGACCTGATGGAGGGCATGGAGGGGAGAACAGCCCATCAGGAAGGTGGAGCAGCAACTCTCATCTCTGAGATTTTCCTCAGAATCATGCTGTTCACTTCCAGGGTGAGGAAAAGACTTTGACAGACCCTGAGGGTGATGCACAGAATGCTCAGGAGAAATGCGAAAGCTCCTCCAATAGTGTGGTTGAACCCCAAAATTATTTCCCCATCATTCCCAAGCAGGAACAACCTCATCTTCCCTGGGATAGGGAGCACCATCCTGAGCTCAGCATTTGCAATACCATTCATTTATTTTTACATCCCACTTTCATTCCCATTATTTTCTCATTGCATTACAAGATCGAAGCCTTTTCACAAACAAAAAAACCCTCATGAGACAGTGATGTATAAACAAGTGAGGCCTCCCTTTAATAAGAGAGAAAAACATTAAGCTTCATTTTGGGCAAAGCACCCACCTATTCATCTTTCTTTGTGCTGTTCCTTTTAACACTGAAAATACCCCCAAGCTCTTGAAATCCTCAAGGTATATTGGCAATGCAGAGGTCAGTAACTTGATCTCAGTGCTAAAAAGACACTAACAGTTCTTGAGGGTAAAGGAAAACTCGTTAATGATTTTAGCAGATGAACCAGAGGAGGGGGGGGAGGGTCAGCTGGTAAATCCCATACTACCCTACAAAAGATAACCTTTGACTTCTCCTGACTCTCTGAACTGCACTGCCAGCAAAACCCCAAGTCCTTGTGGGACCAATAAATCCTTGGGTGTTCATATCAGAGATCCTATATCCCGGCTGTAAAACATGAGAATCCCAACACAACTCAGTAGTTAAAAGTCAGTGCTGATAAACCCACTGGGCTTTGCTTACCGGGGATGTGGCACTGCACTCCTTTCCTTCAGAGAGGGAAAAACCCATTTCTGGGCTGGAATTGAAAAATAACCAAAAGAGCACATCCGTAGGCCAAGTCTGCCCTCAGATATGCAGGGGCAGCTTGGGAAGTCAATGAGCATGGTGAGTGTTCAGCTGAGGGCAGGGTTTGCCTCCGGGCCCTCTTGCTCCATTTATTCAGGCATGGAACACTCTCCTGAAGGGAACCAGGCCCAGCCAGGCCTGGATGTCCCTCAGAGAATGAACTCTATAGAAAGGAAAATAAAGACTTGAAGCAAGCGGTGTTTGAGTCATGAAAATCAGAAGACACTGCTGTTTTTATTTTGAGGAGCAGGCAGCATCCACAGGGAGCAGGGGATGTTACCATTTGGAAATTTGCGTTTAAAATGCGCCTCTCTTCCCAGAATGAAGCTGAGATGTGATGCAAGTGTTCCGACCAGGGAGTGCTCTCACACCAGTAGCACAGCCTTTCCTTGACAAGACAGTGAAAGTGCTTCTTCCAGCTCTGGCTGGTTTCTGCTGGGAGCTGAAAAGCCACTGTGAGATGGAGACCCAGTGCTGGGTCCTGGTTTCTCTCCTCCCAAACTGCCCGTGACTTTGTGGGCTAAACTGCTCTTCCTTCTCTGGCTTCTCCTTAAATCAAACCCAATAATCACTTCCCTTTCTAAACTGCCAAAGTCCATTCTTTGGGGTTTGGTGGACAATATGCAAAAAAAATGCAAGGACACCTCCATGTTCATGTCTGTGGTCACTGTCCAATCCGTGACCACTGTCCAGATGTGCCCAGAGGAGCAGAGAATGTAGAATCAAACCCAAAGAGGTTTCAGGATGGAGCTCAACAAGACTGCTGTGGGGAGCTTTGGTGGCAGGCAGTTGGATTTTGCAACAAGATTTCTTCAGCCCAGTATCTTCTGCTCACATTTGAGTTTTTACAGTCATTGAATTGAATTGAAAACACACACAGACACAAACCCAGTGATGCATATGGAAGAGGGATTGTGTGTGATGGGTCGTGCAAGAAACAGTTCCTGAATTACTCAAGAATTCCTCTCCTTCCTCTTTTTAAACACATTATTATAATAGTGAAATAATCACTGCTGTGGATAACAGTCCTGTTCACTTCATAGCTCTTTTATTTCATTTTTGCCAAAGAATGATACACCTACTCCCCTGAAACTAATTTTTTTTAAATCCAAGAATATGTTAAGATACAAAAAAAAAAAATGTTTGGCAAAGGAAAATAATATGTAAACAGTGGTAATTTCAGAGGTCTTAGCTGTTTTATATCATAATGTCTTTTTTACAGCTACTTCTGGCCTCAGTTTCCCCATATTAGCACTACCAGATCACCAGTGGCACTGCTTGTGGAACAGGGAAAATAAAAATTTTATTCAATATTGTGCTGTTCAGTAATAATGGTAATGAAGAATCCTGTTTTATATCATATAAATATGCCAGATTCTTGTCCAACTAACATTTTCCAATCATTTTCTTTCCATTTTTCCTGGTGATTATGAACATATGAACTAAAATGAAATGAAGACATTATAGAAGAAAGTAAGTAATGAGATCAAGGGTCATGAGTATTTGCTCTTGCACTGAACCTGAAAGGAAATCTTCCATAAAGAAGTTTTTCCTGTAAGGCCAGTGGGAAGCTAACAGGAGCATTAAGATGGAAGATAGGATACCTGTAAAAAAGTTATGTTTCAAAAGAAGGATGTGGGAAGAAAGAAAAGTAGGGAAGGAAATGGTATTTTAAACCATATTAAAGTAAGAAGCGGGTTTCCTAATTCTGCAAGCCCTAATTAGCCCCCTTTTAAAAGTTAAGCAAAAGAGATTAATCTCAAAACATTGCATTAAATTTGCCACAGTTCCTGCCCTTCTATTTGTGTGGGTAGGAGCTTCACAAAAGAACTCAGTAATAATAATCATAAAACAAGGACAGCAGCCCAACACACAGTGAGCAACCCCTCAGTAATAAACTGGAGTGTGGAGCTCAGAGCAACACTCCAATAACAAATTAGTTGGTGCAGCGCCGAAGGACAACCCAACAATAACAAACCAGTGTGTGCAACCCAAAGCACTCCAGAGCAACCCAACAATAACAAACCAGCCTTCATGTCTGATGGGAGAGAAGAAATTCCGCAAGGAAACGGGTTTCAGGCCGAATTTTCCAAGGGGTTATTATTATTAACAACAGAGAGTTAAGCTATTAATGTTTAAATTAAGAATAATACCAGAAGGTATTACCAGAATAATACCCAATCCTGCTCCCATTGGCTTTAATGGGACTAGGAATGGACCCAAAGTACCCTGAAGGGATTTAGCCAGCGAGGAGAACAAACTTTTACCTGTAACTAATGAGCCCACCATGGCAAATGGAAATTTTGTTCATCTCTGCTGGATAATGTGAGCTGGGCTTTATGGGGAGATGGAAACTGTTTAAGTCCTGGCACCAGGACTGTGCTTGTGGTAACCTGCTCTCCGATGATCCTGAGCTGCAGCAGGGTTAGATCACCTAAAGCGAGGATGTCTTTCCACCTCGCTGTTTTCCTACTGTGATGAAATTCCCAGACTGGTCTACCGATGGGATAAAAGGAGACTGGATCCTCTGTGGAGCCAACATAAATCGTGCCTTATTGAATGAACCCCCTTCCAGCATTCCCTCACAAACGCACACCCACAGCCCGTTATAAACATTATGCTGTAAATATATTACAGTTACTTTTTCAAGGCCAAATCCATCCTCAGGGCCTCCCTGTGTAGAAACCCTCTGTGTCAAAGCCTGTTCCCCTCAGCCCACTGAGCTGTATCTGGCTCCTGAGGTCCCGAGCACAGCCCTGAAAGCTCAGGCACAGCAGCCTCTTCGAACTTCATAGCTCGAACTCATCTCTGATGGAATTTATATCTCCCAGAAGCAAGTCCATGGAAAGAGCAGACATCTATCAGAATGGATCCTTAGGAGTAGGCATGGTTACCTGGGTGATATCCCGCCTGAAATATGTCCTTTAATAAGTGAAGGTGGTAGTTATTCCTTCACTGTATTTCCATCTTGGTGAGAATGGGAAGTCCAGCTCCATCCTTTCCCCCAGAAACATCTCAAAAATAGCCCCTGTTGTCAGTCTGGGATTCACAGGGAAGAGGCTGGATGAAGTCACCCAGAGATGCAGGAGCAGATCCAGCATCCCGTGGCTGTGCTCCATCCAACACAACCCTTCTCTCTTTGTATCCTTTGACCAAGAGAGCTGGGAAAACACCTCCACACAGAGGAACATTCTGCTGATGAGGAAGACAAGGAGAGATCTGGATTAGGAAGGCAGGGCAAATCCCACAGGGATTTTGTGAAAGCTGTCTTTTTCCCCTGGAAAAGCATAATCCTTAATGTTATAAACTGTGGTTTGGCTCCCACATCCATTTGCCCAGTGATTACTGCAGAGTGAGCCCTGATTCAGACCAGTTTAACTGGAACCAGAATACAACTGAAGGTGTTTGGAAATTACTTTCAGTCTTCAACACTCCAGAGACCTGGCTGGGAATGTTGCAAATAGATCAAGGAAATTAAAAGGAACATTGGGGTCACTACCAGAGGTCAAGAGAGAAAAAGAAGAGTTGACCCTGATTAATCAGAAACATGATGCTGTTGAGAAGAGAAAATATTTTGGGGTTTAGACTCCTGGCAAACAACAGCAAAATACCAACAACTGCCGTTGGATGGATTTTTTTCTTTCCAACCAAACCAGAGGAAATTCCTGAACTGACAATGAACAGGAACAATGAGTGAGTCAGTACCCTCAATGCCAGAAATTCTCTGGATTTCCTAGCCAGACTGATGTGTTTGGAAGGTCAGAGTGATACAGAGATACATTTCTGTAAAACTTGGGGCTTGAAGATAAGCCAAGCCAAGATGCAGATAATGAAGGAAGAAATATTCCAGCTACCCATAAAACACCAGATTTTTGGAGAGAGAGAGAAGACACACTTTCTGCCTCATCCTTTCCTAGATTTTTGCTCTTTTATTGCATTATGTTGCTTTTAGTTTTCTATGAAAGGTGCTTGGATGCTGTCTCTGATGATGACCCTGAGAACCACTTAAAAAGAGCTGTGGGAGGATGATGCTAAGAAATCCTAACTATTAGTACTTTTATCCTGTCTATTTCAATTCCAAGAAGATCTTTTTCACTTGGTAAAATTGGGCCCTGGCAGTACCTAACACCAAAAATGTGTAAGAGCCAGAGGTAGTGTTAATATTGTGGGGTTTTTTTCCTGAGTGTTTATGCCTTGCTGTGCTACGTCCTGAGTTTATTCATGTTTATGTCTAATCGTCATCAACATAATTGTGTATGTAGCCTCAGCATGTAGGGCTGGCTATTCTTAAACCCAGACCAAGCACAGTCACATATAAAAATAAGTCTAATCATCATAATTGGCATCAGGGTTCATATTTCAGCCCAGTAGTGGCTTGTGTTGAGTTTGGGTGGATCAGTTTACGTTCTGCACCCGAGGATGGCACAGATACCCCTTGACATATTAACACCAGCTCATGAAATGCTCCATAAATGATGTAAACCCAGGAAGTGAGGCAGAAATGAGCAGCCAGAGGAGAATGTGATCTTTAAATCCTAAAGGGAGTCTGTCCTCTGCGCAAACATTTCTGCCATACGTTACTCATCCGTTTACTTGCTATTAATTAAAATACAAAACTGTGAACATTATCTCTGGGGGTTTTTCCCCCTGGTAGTTGTAAAGTCCCTAAAATTCCAGTTCCCAGTCCTGATCTCACACTGTTAATACCATGACTAAACACACACACATGAGAGATAGAAGCTCTGAAGATATCCAGACACACAAAGCAGATATACAATGTGATATTATTACTGGCATGCTACAAATCTCATTACTTTCAGCAAGTATCAGTGGAGAAGTGACCTCCTTGCAATGTGAACACAACCAGAAACCACAGCCCCAGGCCCTTTTTCAAATTGAAATTTCCTAATCTCACACTACTGTACCAAACACGCAAATATGCAACAATGGATGGAAAGAAAATGAGGCTTCTCTGTATGGGAGTTGGATTAGAACGGAATGGCTGGAAAACCTAAATTGTAGTAGAAGAACATTCCAGCTCAGGGATCTGGTGACAGTGGAACTGAGCTCTGCTCCTGTGGTTTCCAGTCCCACCAGATGGATAACCTTGAGCTGAAATGGCTTCATCCGCATTATCCGTGTGTTGTTTTCCTCCACCGCAATCAGCTCAGCCACTGTTATCCTTAGATAAAGATGAAAAGTTAACCTGGGAAAAACAAGGTTTTATTATTATTATTTGTTTCTCTCCAAAATTTCAAAGGGTACAGTGGGAGCAGAAGATATCCTCTGGAACACGCTGTCAGGAACTGCAAGTTGATACAGATGTATTGATTTAATCAGCCTGGATGACACCATTTATTTATGCAAAACATCTGTGACAAAAATGGGGCACTTTGAAGGCACCGTGATACTCGCCTGGTCTTGCCTTGCACGTGAAAATGTCTGATAAGAGCATCCACCCAGCTTGGAAGGGTCAATATGGGGTGTATTTGCTTTGTGTATCCCCTATATTCATGTTATGCAGGACAGTTCAAAGGCCAGGAGGCTGAAAAAGCTTTTTTAAGGACAGCAGAAAATTTTATATATTAATTCAAAATTATCACCCACTACGTCAAGTTGAAATAGGCAAAGAAAGCAGAAAGCACAAATGCTAAACAAACAAACAAACAAACAAACAAAAAAGAAAAACAAAGGAAAAATTAAAGTGAATGTTTTCTGGTATATATTAGAGAGAAATTAGAGAGGTTTTAATCCATGGGAAGGCATATCTTGTCTGCAAATTTGAGCGATTACATGATCGAATCTGAGATTGTCATCTCTTCAACAACAGCATGAGAAAATATTTGGAGTTCCTACGTACACCAGCAAAAGTTTACATGATAAATCAGTAGCTTGAGTGCTTCCAGAATACCAGTACAGATGAATGTGTTGAAACTATTGTTTCTGTTGTCTTTTTAATGCTACTGGGAAGCTTTTTGTGGTGAAGCAATAGTTATTGCCAGCTACATTATTACAGTCCCAGTCTAACATCTGCAATTACTATGGAGTAAACGGTTCGCATCCCATATGAAATATAAAAAAAAATGAGGAACAGATTTCACTATTATTCTCTCTCTCTGTGAATCCTGTGACATTTTTTACTGTTTAATCGTGCCTGGGCAGTTTGAAGGTCTGGGAGAAAAGGAAGCCAAGGGGCTCATTTACAATTAATTAGTGATGGCTAAACATCAAAAAAAAGGGGGGAGGGGAAGGGGGAGAATTTGGTGGTTCAGGAAAATGTCAGAAGAGTTCAGATGATTATCAGAAATCTATGGAAACTCTCTCTAGAAATCACATTTGTTGGTTTCCTCTTCTGTATCTAGCTCATCCCAAGGTGATTATTCTCCCTTTTCACTCAGCTCACATGGCACACTCATGTCTCTCTCTCCCATGACCAAGCACCCACCTCTCCAGCCACCTCCTCTTAGCACCACTGTCCACCACCCCACTTTTTACATTTTCTTTCTCACACTCTGTTCCTCAGAGCTGGCAGGAGATACTGCCATAAATATCCATCCAGCTTGCTTGTTTCCTTGCTTCAAAGCTCTCCTTTCACATTTGCTTCTGCCACAGTGCCTACAAAGAGCAATAAAATCCATAAAAAATATTGTTTCCTCTCTCCCTCCTGGAGGAAATAATTTTGCCAATATTTCTGACCACTATTGAGTCGTTGCTCAGAGAGCAAAGGGCACCAAGTAATCCCAAAATTCATCCTTTGCTCTATTTTAGTTGCCTTTAGGATGGGCTTCCTTGAACAAGGTACCTGAGAAGCTGGACCTTGTGATGAAGATCTCATCCTTGCTGAGATGTTTTGGACTATTCAATGGGAGACTTGGTGCTTGCACTGAGTTCTTCTGGCACAGTGTGTCCTTGAGGGAAGATTTAATTTGTGGGAAAGCCCAAGCCAGCTAGGGTGGATTCCAGCCTTTAAAAAAATATATGAAAAAACCTGCTTTTATGGAGCTGCCAAGATGTGTGTTTCTTCTGTGTTGCCATCACAACCCTGGATAGGCATTAGACAGCAAGGCCTCGATGTGATGCAGTAAGCTCTGATTCCATATTGGATATTTCTGATGCCAAAAACTACTCCAGGAGTAGCCAGTGCAGGCCTTAATCCGCACAGGATTTCCAAAACGCTTTCACATCTTCAAAGCACTGTGCAAACAGGAGCTAATTAAACTTTAATTAATGTCTTGACAGCTAAAAGGTTTCTCATTTTGCTTTTAGCTGATGTTCATTCGTGGTCAGTGGAAAGCATCTAAGACCCCAGTTAAAACACTCACAGGGTAAACAGACTCTGGTTTGCTGCATACATTTAGCTAAGAGCTGAGTGAACACTTTTTTTGTAAATGTATTTACTTATCCTTTTTTTTTTGAAAAATATTATTTCCTTTTTTTCCCTTCCCTGCACAAAGATAAATAAATAGAAAGCTGGAACGAAATGACAGAATATATGTAAAACAGAGGGGAAAGGTTAAATACCAAAGTGAAATTGGGCATTAAAACAAAAGTCCATTCTCAGGGTGTAAACGAAGTGTCCAACCCTTTCATCAAAAGTGTTTACAGCTTATTTTTGTAATGTGAGTCTAAGTGGATAATGCAGCACACAGCATGGGGCTGTGCAGAAATACAGCCCTGTTTGTGATTTTAAAAATCATAACATTCTTTGAAATATGAAAATCCTGAGTCTTGATACAATCCATATTATTGAAGTGATGCCAGGCACCCCTATGCATTTGATTAGCTCGCAACAATCCAGGGATTTGATAGAGACCTGATTTAAGAGCACAGCTTTTGTAAGGTGGTAATGAAGTGGCACAAACTGTGCAGTGATTCAAAAAGGTGAGGAGAACTTCCTCCTTTCCTGCTTAAGCTTCACTGGAAATGCTCAGTCTTCAAGTTCTTTGGAGAATCACATCATTTAAGACCAAAGAGAGGATTCCAGAAGCAAGAAGGGACTTAGAAACTCAAGGTTCTCAAAGTAAAGCCTTGATCTTGCTGACATTATCGAAAGGTCCTGGAGGGTTCCAGGGTCTCATTTGCCCATCTGCTTTTTTTTTAATCCAACATGTCTGTGCTAAAAATCTACTTTCACTTGTTCATGGCCAAAATCAAATCATGGCACAACAGGTTTGTTGAAAACCTCTCTGTGCCCCATCCCTGGAAACATCCAGGGCCAGGTTGGACAGAGCTCTGAACAAATGGGTCTTATTGAGGGTGTCAGGTTGGATGGGGCACTGAGCAACCTGGTCTAGTGGAAGGTGTCCCTGCCCATGGCAGGGAGCTGGAACAAGGTGATCTTTAAGGTCCCTTCTGACCCAAACCAGTCTGTGATTCTATGATTTCTGTCCCTCCTTATTGCAGGGGGTTGGACTAGATGACCTTTAAGGTCCCTTCCAACTCAAACTATTGATTCCAGGATTCTAGGATTCAATCTGCTGCATGGAAGAAAACCCACCACGGACACCTCGATTAGATGGTCACACTGGGGTTGGAACGACTTGCTCTCTGCCTCCATGGATGGAAGAGGTTTTGTGAAAGGAACATGGGTACCAGTCCCAGGTAGGAATTCCATGTTATGTTGCCTCCTGCCAGCTCTAAACAGCTTCCAATAGGAGAGCTGGGCCGTGTGGTCATGTCAAACTGGACATACCCTAGTACATATGGACTCCCCCTGTGGTTTGGGCGTACCACAAAGACAACATGGGAATTGGTGCCCACATTTGGGCACCTCCCTGAGAATTGTGGTCAAAAGCCACTTCAAGGAAACTGGATCTGGACCAGCTTGTCCTATACCACCTGATGTTTGTGCTGGGAATGTAAGTTATGCTCCTTCCTTCTTTCATCACACCTTGTGTTTTCGCAGCACGCCGATGGTGGGTTTCTGGCAGGGTTTGCTGGGAAATATTCTGAAACTCTGGAAGAAGAGAGGACTCAGCCATGAGCTCTCAGAAACCCATGTTCTTTTGTGACTGAGAGCTTGCTGGATACACTCACTACATTTTTAACAACGAGACCATTGGCAGAACTTTCGAAAATCGTTGGTTTCCTGCACCAGAAAACAAAGAGAGCCAAACCCTTTTCATTGAGTTTCTGTCAATTGTTCTTGTTTCTTGCTTTGCTACAGGAAGAACTAGAAGCCAATATGTTTAAGAACTGAGATCCAAGCAGCTTTCTCACATCTCCTTGATGTTTTGTTCAGATCAATTTATATAAAATGTTTTTCAAATTCTGGTCAAATTTACCATTAGAAACAATTCCTGTTATTCATTCATTCAACATTTTCCTTTGTTTAGTATAATGGGATTTCTCTGAAATTTCTTCTTATGCCAATCAAAAATGTCTTTCCTTTCCTAGTGGTTTACAGCTCTCATATACATGCAGACAGTTATTTTATCCTCTCTTAGTCATAATTTGGCCAACTTGACCATATTTAGATATTTTAATCTTTTCTCCTAAGTCAGTTCTCCTTTGGCCCCTCATTATTTTTATTACTTTTTTTAAAAATTATTATTTTGCTTTCTCCTTTCCTCCTTCCTCCTAGAGCTCTCTCTGTGTGGTTGATACCTTGCTGAGGTCCTCTGAATGGACAGCATTAAAAAAATTAGATGATCACCGCTAACACACTTTGGAAAGCTCCTCTCTCTGGCTGATTCAGCTTCATCTCTCTTTTTGGAGTCTCCATAAATGACCAGTTTTCCAGTGCCATATCCTACAGCCAGGAGAGATCAGATGTGCTCCCCTTTGATAGTCACAAACACCCCTACATGCACATAGACTTTTTCTGCTCAAGGTGACTTAGCCTGAGTTGTTGAGGGTTTGCCAAAAATTCAGCTCCAGTGTTTTTCCCAAGTGATTCCACCCATCTGCGAACTCAATGCACATTTTGTTTGCTGTTTCTCCTGGTTTATTAATGAAGAAATGAGATAAACTCAGGCTTAGAGCATTTTCCTCTCCAAGCAGCACCTCCTTCATCTCCTCAAACCTGACATGTCAAAATTTATCTTAGTTTATGGTATTTCAGCCAATGCAGAGACCACAGACAAGTACTTCTATCCAGGCCAGATTGAGTCAATCTTTCAAGTAAGATTTTATGAGATTATCAAATGCTTCACTAAAACACAGATATATTTGCCCAGAAACCATCAGAGCTGTTTCAGACTTTCTGGCCAGGCAATTAAAGCTGGAGTAGCTGGTCACAAGATTGTGAATATCTCTTATGGAGGTCTTCTGCTAGTTCAGAGCCAGAAGCAGTGCTTTTAAACTAACTTTCTCCCCTTCTAAAACTCTCTGAGTTCCAGCTGCTGTATCAGCACCCTGGAGTTGTTTGGTAGGAGGAGGAAATCTGGGCATCTCCTTGACTGGAGAGATCTGAGCATTGCTCCTGTGATATTCAGATGCAAAGCCAAAGTGGGCCTGGACACCACATCACCCTTGTTGGTGTTCTGCTGTGCCTTGGCTACAACCCCTTCTTTATTGGTTGCTCTGCAAAGCTCTGTGGTGCCAAGACTGGCAGAGGGAGTTGATGTCCACCCATGTGGATGTGCCCCTGCAGCAGCTGTGGGTTGCTCTGGGTCACCTTAATACAGGCCAAAGGAAACCAAGAACTGGGAAAGAAGAAGCCCAAGACCTGAGGTCGCTCTGTGTTGGCTTGTCATCACCTGACTTAATAGTTAACATTATTATTACATTTAAGAGAGAACATAAGGAATGCATTTGTCTGGAATTACTTATCACTTGGAAGTCTAGGCTCCCAAGAAGATATGAACAGCTTTAGCAGGTCAGGCTGGAAGCCCATGCCAAATAAACTCCTATCTGCAACAGTAGTGAGAGCCCAGGAAGGAGCATGAATGTAGGTCAGTTCTGCAGTAATACTTCCCCCAAAATGCTTGCCCAACCTACAGTGGTTTCTGGCTCAGGCACTTTCTCAACCAGACGTGGAGTCTTTCTGTTTAATACAAAACCCAGACGGATTTTAAAAACCTCTGATGAGTTTTTCTTTCCTGAATGCATCCAGTAAACTTTTAGCACTCTCAGTATCCTGTGGCATGGAGTTCCACAAGATGATGAAGCATGGTGTCAAGGATTGCTCCTTCTTGGTTTAAACTGCCAGCTACCAGCTTTGTTTCATGCTTCTGAGTTTTTGTATTGGAAGAAAAACTGTCAAACAGCTGCTTGCTATTCTCTCCTTGTCATTCACATTTCCTGAGAACTCCATCACATCCTCTCAGTCATCTTTTCTGGTTGAAGACACATAGTCTATTTAATGGTTCTCACACTGAAGACAAAGTCTTTAATTATCCTTGGTGCCATCCTCTAAGCCTGTTTCACTTTGACTGGTTCCTTCAGTAGCTGGAAGATTTCAGGTATTCCAGGTGGAGATGCAGCAAAGATTTATAAAATAACACCTTCTCTCTCTCTTTTTCTCTCCCTTTCCCCCCTCCCTTTCAGTCCTTTCTTGCGAGCTACAAATGCAAACTATTTCACTAGATAATCACTATCATGGATCTACCTCTCCTCAATGACTAGAGTTAGTTTAGAGTGTAACAGAGTTAGTTTAGAGGATTTCCAATGTGCTCTCACCCATGTACATAATTTGACATTTTTCTGTCCTGCATTTTACCTGATGTTTTCTCACTCAGCCATGTACTTCCAGATGGATTTTTGGCATCTCATCACAGTCAACTTTCATCTTCAGCCCCTGAATAATTAAGTCCTATCATGAGGGTGGACTCATCAGTCTGTCTCCTTTCTCATATCACAACTTCTTCTCAGTTCTTCCCTCGTTTGACACTATATCCTAATCTATCTTTTGAGTAGAGTGACCCACACAGAACTATGTCATTAGTGACTGCTGAAATGCCTTGGAAAGCATCTTTCCCTGCTAGGATGAGTGATGTGGGAAGAGAAGTAGAAAAAAAAATTCCTCTTATTCCTGGAAATAAATGACAATTGTTCCTAAAGTCTGCAGACGTCTGGCTATTACATCATCCTGGGCTCTGGTGTTTTTAGCTAACAGTCCCTCAACAAAGGAGATGCATTTCCTTCAAGGAATTTCACCATTTACACATCTGATATTAATTCTTATTGGGCCACAACAAGAATAGGCACAAGTGACTTTTTCAGTTTATGTTTACTTTTTCCCAGGCCACAAAACACCCATTGACTGTGAAACTTAGATTTGCTGCATAACAAATGCCTGCTTTTGTAATAAGTTAATAAAGCTGTTTCAGAAATAACAGCACGAGAAGCTACAGATGCTGACCTAAGGAAAAAAAATACAAACAACATTCGGCTTTAATTTGATTATTTATTAAATATTTATCTCAGTATCTGAGAACTGAAGAAATTTCATTCTGCCCAACTGGTCGTTCTGAGATTCTGAAGTCAGCAAAAAGATGGCAAAAGGGATTTCTTATGCCTCCTGGGAGTTATAGATCACACTTTGAGACTTCAATTTGGTTCTTTGCTCACATTTCCCCATTCCTGAGATAGGGAGGAAGTTCCTTTGCTCGCTTACATGGGAAAGAGCTTTAATTCAGGAAGTGTTGTGGAAAATACAGAAATCTGGATTGTCACCAGCCCTGCCCAAAGTTGGTGGTTATAAATAAAATGAGCCAGGAGAAAATCCTTGGTCTTGGGGTGTCAGGGCTTGTAGCCCTTGGATGGTTCCTGGGATACAGGCATTGCCTTGGAGCACTGCTCAGATCCAAGTGTTCCCCACCTTTCTCATCACTCAGTGCAGATTTTCTTGATGGGCAGTGGCTGAGCAAATATGCACAGAAGGGAAAATTTGGGCCAGAAAAGGGAATTAAAGGCTATGTTGATTACAATCTAAATATTGCCCCCTTTGAAGTGAGCAGGTCTGTGTTTGGGCAGGATCAGATACTCTTTTCTCACAGTTTGAGGCACATCATGAGTTATTTTGTGTTCTTGCTGTTGGGAACATGATTTCATTGCAGCCTATTGCAAAGGGCTAACTGAGGTAAAGGGCAGGGAAGGCGTTGAGATGCAGATGCCCTGTGCTCACAACCTGCTCTCTGGCTGGAAAATCCCTATATTGTGCTATAACACAGCCATCTTCCAGTGCAACTGCTGGGTGGGGAGAACAGGAGGGTCAGGAGATTACCAGGGAAATTCTCTCTGCCACACACAACCCCTCCTTGATCCTTTATTGAGTTTGAGAAGCTGAGATTTGACCTTTATTCCTGCCTGAGAGCTCTTTATTCTTTCCCTTTCTTCATACTGAGTAGGGTAGTAAAGTCAGGAAACGTGAGGAATCTGGTCAGTGCTGTGTTCCAGCCCTGCCACACATGCCAGTGCCCTGCATTTAAGGAGTGTATTTTGGAAATCAGCCTCCTTTTTTTCTCCCTACCATTTATTCCAATTCTCATACTTTTCCTAAGCATCTGTTACAGGGAAGAGTCGATGGGTGTCAGTGTCATTCAGGATCAGGCTGGGACAAGCAGGGCTCTCCTACGTCAGTGCTTTCCAGGGTTTTACCACATTTGGATGCAGCGTGGAGTCAGAGATCTGGGATGAATTGCTCTTCCACATCTTCTTTTTGTGTCACTGAGATAGAAAACAGAAAGCATCAGCTCGCAATAAATTCCCAGATGTGCTAAGTAACACACAATGGATGTCCTTTCAGCAAACTGTCAGAAGGAGGAGACTTCACTGGCAGTAGGAAAGGGCAGCTGCCTCTCTGCCGAGTTTTGGGTTTTACAGCTGCTCCCCAACCTATTACAACCTCATTTATCCACTTCAACCCTGTCCTGCCTCTGCTGCAGACAGGGTCTGTGTGAAGGATAAGGAGCTTCATCCTCTCCAGGGGTGCTGGAGCTGTGATAACAACCCCAGTGCTGAGGGCAATTTCGGAGAGTTTAAGGGTTTTGGCAGATCACAGAATCAACAGAATACTCCAAAATGGAAGGATCGCTGAGTCCAACTCCTGGCCCTGCACAGAACAATCCCCAAGCATCACACTGAAAAAGTTTGTGCAGGAACCATTTTCTTAACTACGAAAAAATTCAGATGTTTGGTATTTTGTGAGTTGCCACCCTCCAGAAAGAACATCATGGCTGGGTCAGGATCAATACAAAAGGAAGAAAAATGACATACCTATCGCTCCAAGCTTGCAGGAAGCATTTCCATACCATGCTGAACAGTTGGCTGGTCTGCCCTTAACAGAGCTACAAAAAGATGTTTTTTATGGCCAGAGATCATTTTCTTCTGAATATGAAACCCCAGATATAAAAAGGCCTTTGTTTACAAGTGTTGGAGCAGAGAGGTTGCAAACTGCATCCCTGAGCCAGCAAAGATTTCTCTGTGGGGGTGGGAGTAGAGTGGGAAGTCAGTGGTACGAGGTATTGGGAATGACCCACCCCACTTTGGCTCTGGCACTTCTAGTCTCCTTTGCACTCTTTGCACTGGGCACCTGTGAATTTTGCTTGCACAAATGCATATAAAGATCAGGAATTAAGTAGAATCCAACTTTTCACTTATCCCATGCAAGCTTGATCCTTAACCATCTCTTACAATGTTTTTTTGGGATGGCTCATGTAACTTGGGAAGTTATGGGGAACAAATCAGGTGATCGGGGAAATGAATGATACAGTGCCAGCTCTCCTTTCACAACCAGTGATAAGACCCTCTGTGTACCCCCAACTGTCGAGGCTGTCAAAGCTCAGAAGATTTCTGGGCTCAAAATCTTCATTATCTGTAGCATGTGCAAAAAACTGCCCCCCCCCCCCCCCCCCCCGGATTCTTTCTTGGCACATTTAAACAAGAGTTGCATTTTTAAAGCCGTCTGTCAGAAAAACCATCGGAAGGAGGTTCCTTTTAAGAGTGAAAGTCCACAACATGAGCCTTGCTCCAATTATTCCTACATACTGGGACGACAAATGTGTCTAGCTGGGAGCCTTGCCACTTCCCTCCTTTCCTTGTAGGAATAAGGGAAAGGTTGAGAACCGAGGTTGTGAATCCCTGCTGTACCCCTGGAAAGTAATAATAGCAGCATCAGTAATAGCTCTTAAATCAGGAGGACTTGCTGCAGCCTCGCTCCCACGAGCTTTGCATGACAGCCCTGAGCGTTCACGGGAATGACATGTTCCCAGCAAGAACATTCTCATTTGCATTATGGCAGGACATGGAGACCCAAGTTGGATTTTAAGTGTTGAGCAAACCTGATGTGACAACATAGTCCTTGTTTCCATACCCTGTTTAGACTAAGCTGACCCTTTTCAGGCCCTCCTCCCTGCTCCCAATGAAAGCTTTGTGGAAAGGCTCACGCAACGCAACGGATAAAAAGTATAAAAGCAAGAGAGAAAAGGAGGCAAAAAGCATTTGAACCTTCACTGACTCCAGAAATTCCTGCAAGCCCTCAGACTTCTCCATTTTCTAATTGAGGTAATGAGATTACAGGCTACTCTGTTAATTATTGAAATGTGGAATGGACTCATATATGAGTAATGTCATTGTCTATTTCTGAAAAATAGTGAAGTCAGAGACAGGTTAAAAATTTTTTATGTTTTTCTAAACAAACTTTAAAGCACAGTGTTTTATTAACACAAGGGTGAGAAATAAGCTGACACATGTTGGCCACAAAGCCACTGATTAGGCCAAAGTACATGGAGGAAAATATCATTATCAGAACAAACTGCACTCTCCGACTACAATCTAAACTACTCCATGGTAACTATTCCTGATTTTGCAAAATGATTAAATTCATGTTCTCATGAAAGTTCAGCCTCCAATTTGTAAGGAGACCAGTGTTCGGCTCCAAATCCCTCTGCAGCAGATAGAAATGACTCATTAAATTTGACATGCCTTGGATCGGGCTCCTATCTGGGAAACTTCTTAAAATGTGAGTTCACATATGTACAATCCACAGAAACAATCTCAGTGGTTTATTTGTATCCTCGTGCAGGTAAAAGCTGAAAAGTAAGGGAGCTGATCTTTCTCCAGCAAATAGAAAAATAATGAGAAAATGATATCCTAATAGAATAACATTAATTCTCCTTGTGGGATGAGCATTTTGAATCAGAGGACCAATTTACTGTACTTAATGATTTTAGAAGCACAAATGCCACAAGAGATAATAGGACTTCACTTTAAATTCAGTTATGCACTTTTAAAAATGCTTCCTCCAATTACAAAGCTGTTATTATGGGTACAGTGTGTGCATATTAGGTATACACAGAGGAAGAATAACATGCTATACTCATTAAATCGGCCAGAAAATATGCATTTTCAAGAAATAATTCAATGTGTTTTCTTTGTGTTCAGCTTAAAGGTTACTTAGGTTTTAACTACAGGAAGTTATAAGTTAGATTATTTTTTCTAGGAGTCTTTTTTTTTGGTAAAACAAAATAGAAAATTAAGAGATATATATCTTTTTCTTCAAGAACTATACCATTAAATATAGTGATGTTGTACAAATTACAGACAACTGAAAGTAGGTTTATAATAAAATATAAATATAAGATATAATGAAATTAGTTTCTTCTGTACCTAAATAAGTATGATGTAATATATAAAATGGTTTTCACTATTAATGATTTTTTTAAAGTACTGTTCTGTGATTTTAAAATGGAACTGATATCTGCACTCTTTTCAGGAATATAATCCCTTTATTAGAGTTCGTATCAGTATAATGCACTGGTTTGAAATGTTATTTTGCTCTGAGAAGAATATTTTATAGAGTTAAATTTCTATACATTTTGTGGCTTTAATGTGTTTCATGATTTACGACCAATTTTGTTTTTCAGATCAGGACTTCTGTGTTTCAGAGAAATATTTTGCCAACGTTGTTTTTCTCTTCTAAAATTCCATTTCAATGGTAATGTATTTTTAAAGAGTGAAGCTCAAGAACAGAAATAGCACATATTTTTTGAAAACCATACAGCTTTGTATAGTTTTCATATACAGCCTAACATTCATCATCATCTCCCTGCTGCTTTAGAACCACCAATGTTATTATTCCCTTCTTTATTTTTTTATTTTTATTTTTTTTTCTAGGTAGAAATATTAATGAGATATCATTTCCCTGCTTTTGTAAAAATCTCTCTCATGTTGCTCGTTGGATTAAAAGCCCAAAAGCAGCAAGACCACTGCTGAAACCCCCACACTCGGACTTGCAGCTCCGTAAACTCGCAAAACACACTTCACATTTCACCCTCGTTCCCTGCCTTTGCTTTAAGCCGCCCCCAAATTTCAGCAACAAGAATTATCCCCATCCCCATCCATTCCCCATCGAAGGAGCCAATACCTTATAACAGAGGCAGGTTGGAAAAAAAAAAAAAAAAGCCCCACAAACAACCAACCGGGCAAACTGATTAAACAGCGGCGAAAAAAAATGCTCTTAGACATCAGATTTCCTGAGCTTTTTCCCCTCTCTCGCTGCACTACTTACTTGTAATTACGTCTGGGGCCATTCCTTCCTATTCCACAGGATAAACTGGAATATACTGCTCGGCAGTTTTGTCTCGAGCTCTTTAAACACTAGAGACCTTATAAGCAAACAACCCTTTTTTTTTTCCTGCCTGTTATGAAATTTTAATGATCTTCCAAGGCTCTCAAAATCAAACCAACTCTCTTCCCTCCCCCTGCCCCAACAACTTGGCTCCTTTGTACCTTTTGTTTCAGAACTGTGCCCAAACTAAATATACCAAACCAGGAGGGATCTATAGCTTTAAAATAGGGGTTAAAGTGGCCCTTGTTTTCCTGCATGTCTTCCCGTTCCTGGTAAACTGCGGGATTTTGCTTGGGGAGCGTTGGAAAAAGCGGGTTGGGGAGTGGAAACTGGATCAGAGATGGACAGAGAGTCCTCAAAAGGGGTTTCATGGAGGGGATGAGAGTGCCAGCGCCAGTGTATGCCAAACAGCTTTGTGATGGATGTGTTTATCCTTAAAACTAAGGTCCCATTCAACGCTGCCATGGCCGGGATTGGGAAGGCGGGCGGCGGGAGAAGTGGCGGGCGATCACGGGGTGTGTGTTAAGGCGCCTTGTTTGAGCACTCCCTGAAGTGCCAGGGCAACAGTTTGTATTAATGGTGATTTGTAGACCTTAAGGATCACTGTAAAGGACCCCAAAAGGGCTTTATTTTGGTGGGAGAGAGGACAACCTCCCTCCACAGCCTTCCCACCTCTGGGCACTGCTGGACTCAAAGGACCGCAATGTACAGGGAGCTACGAGGTGATGAGAAATGCTATAAAATAAGTGAAGTCCTGGCTAGTCCCTGTTGCTGGAATGCATTTTCTCACTTCAGTGCTTGTCTGGAGATCATGGGTAGTGCCCTAAACCCTGCCAAAGGCATCTTTGCTGTTCTTTTGATTCCCTTCACCTCAATAACTCCAAATTCATAGTATTTGACTCCTGTGTAGCACCTCCTGCTTCCAGTCCTGCGCTGCTCAGACATAGGTAGAAATTACAGCCTTTCTGAATGTTCCCTAATTTATGCCAAATGCTTTCGGTCAGTTTGGAGAAAGCTGGCTGGGAATCCTTAAAATGCTGGTTTGTACCCCTGAGACAGAGCAAATAGCCTTTACAAGTGGAGTTAGCAGGTTGTAGCCCAAATTCCACTCAAAATTTGGTGTGTGGAGAGCACCAGAACAAAACGTGACCTTACTGGAGGTTGTAAAAACCCATGGAGCCCTCTCTGCTTCCAAAGGCAGATTTTAGAGAATGATAATATGAAGCACTTGGAGTGATCAATAGAGACGTGGAATGGAGTTTCACAACTTCCAAGAGTGTTTTGCTGTCTCAAGAAGAGGAGATCTGACTTAAGTCTCGGTTTCAGAGGAGGAAGGTGGTTGGTGGCTGTCCTATCCCCATCTTATTGTCCTCATCAGTCCACTGGCATATGGATGGAGGAAAAGAGAAGAAATAGCTATAAGAAAAGTCCAGAGAAAGCATTTGGGGTAAGAAGGAGAGGAAGAATTAGTGGTAGGAGACCAGGTCACAGGTTGCAGACCACGGATTTGGGGGTTGCTCAACAAGCCCCAGAACATCCCTCTTGACAACAAGTCCTCCCCAAGAAGGGAGGAAGGGGTTGCACTTCCAAATTGCCCCAGCACTCCTCACTTAGCATTTAACACTGTGCAAGGGGCCGGAGCACAGCTGAGCGTGGCCCAGGGCTGGCCTGGGAACGGGGTCTGGGTTAGGATTGCACACATCAGTAACTCACTCCCACGGCCCTGGGCAGCATTGTTCTCTAAAAGCAGACATGTTTCCTTCCAAGTAGCAGACATGGAAAGAAAAACACACACAAAAACAAATCATCTCGTCCTTCCTTCTCCGGATGGCGCGCAGCCCGCTCTGCTTGTCACTGAGTCTCGAGGTGGACACGGTCCCAGTCTGACAGAGGCAAAGGGGAGATGAAGAAGTCATGTCCCAAGCCCCTTTCCCTTGGAAAATCCACTCCTGAGGATGGCTGACCCCGACAAGCTTTCTCCTTGACCTCTCCTATGTGCACCTCCCTCCTACCAACCCATCTCAGCACATCTCAAAGGCAGGCCTGGGGTTCTTGGGGGTTTTCCATCTGTCAAACTCTTTCTACTCTAAATTAGCTCATCACTCTGTCAGGCTTCCCTAATATTAGCCCAGTGCAGCTCCTTGCCTTTCTGCAAGGTCTGGAGCTTTCCTAATGTCTTTCAAAGTTTTCTGGCTTTGGCTGGGAAGAAATCATTGCAGAAAGAATCAGAAACATCTGTGGGTTATTGCATCCCTCCTCTTGGGCTGCATTCAGTCCTCATGCCCTGAAGGCATTGAGGGTAAAGCTCTGAAGATAAAAAAACCTGTGTTTTGAAGGGGATAAGCCCATCTCCACCACTTGCTGCCCCAGCTCTGTTATCTGTCCCTCATCATCTATTTTTTTAAGCTTTCTCTCCTCACAAAATATTCAGTAAATCATAACAGACTCAAAACACAGTTGGGCATCTGTCCTGCTGCTGGGGCTTTTGGCTGCTTTCAGATCATTAAACGGGCCTGGCTCTACACAACCTGACAAATACGAGGTGAACTTTACCCCTGGGTCTGCCACCTTCACACAACAAGGGCACATATTCCACAGCTGGGGAGCTGTTATTCGACTCGGACTGTACCACAGGTCAGAATTTATGACTTTGTTATTATTATGTTTGTGAGTTTTACAGCCACACGGGTCCCGCGGGAACCCACAGCACTTTCGCTTGGCCATGTCAGTCAGACATTCACAACGCACCAAAGAGGAAGCATTGAAAATGCTGGGAATATCCTGTCTAACACTGTCTCTCATCTCTCTGACCCTCAGGTAAGGGCCAGACTTTGTTTGCACCCAACATCGGAGGAAGCTGATAAAGGGCATAAGAGGAACATGGAGGGGGAGCGAGTGGCAGTGAACACTCAGCAGCGTTACTGCCAGACACCTCTGCTGCCCTGTTTGTTCCCTCTAATGACACATGTCCCAAATTTCCTGATCATAACAGTCATCATGTTGCTCTTGGTGTTTTATTGCCCTCTGATGTTGAGCCAGGAGCTTCACAATGGGAGTTAACCTGATGTTAATGAGTTTAACCACTGCAGTTCATCTGCTGACTCCTCAGAGCATTAATGGCTTTGGGGGGACACAAAGACGTGTTTTCACTCACGTACCATGTGTAAACACACCACGCTCTGCCCAGATTTCACTGTGAGCCACCAGCAGCAGTGCTGACAACTCAGAAGTTTTGCTTTTTGTCTCGTGGATGCCCGTGGTTTGCCAGGGGTGGTTTCACTGGTGGGGTAAAATATCTGGGGTGGGAGCCTTTCCCACACAGGTGCAATGGGTGGATGCCCGTGAGTGTCTGCCAGCCTTCCTCGTGGGGACTGTAGTGAGCAAACCTCTCTGCTGCAATTTAGGTTGTGGTGGCATCTCTTACCAAGCCATCCAGTGTGTTTAGCTATCAGAAATGCTCCTGTTTGGCCATCTGACGCCCCTGCAGCAGCATGGTCCTTCCCACCAAGCTGCCACAGCCCTCAGGGGATCTTCACTCTTTAGAAAACTCCAAAGTTTCCCAAGCAGCAGATGCCCTCAGCCCCCAAGGAGCACCAGCATCTCCTGCTATCCACAGCCAGGAGCTGACAGTGGCTTTTTCATCCTCTCCCTTTCTGGGGACATCCAGGCCAGGGACTAGGATATCTGATCAAGATGATGTAGGCCAGGTCTGATTCTTTACTGTCCTCTGAAGCCATAAAATACCAAGCTCATGATATCCTCAGAATTTGTCCCTCTTTTTCCTCCTTCCCTGCTTCCTCTTTCTCCCTCCTGCAGGCAGGACAGTAACACTCAGCCCTCCAGGATTCACCTCCCTTAACAGGCATCATGTTAAAGGCAGCCATGGCATTGTATTTTACAAGACCTGGAGTCTGACATTCCTCACATCTGAATGTAGAAAAAATCCAAGCAATGTCATCCTTTCATTGCCTGTCCATCCCGAACAAAAAAGGGCGTGCAGATATGTGGAACTATTATTGGGACCCACAGACCTCTGCCTTGGGAACACACTGTGCAAGCCAACCTTGAACACGTACATTGAACTTTAAAAACATATACAATAAAAAATATCTCCCAGGTATCCAGTGATTATTCTGTAGCACAGGATAAGCTTTCTAACTGCCTTGTTTTTATCTCCTGTCTGAAGAAATTATTCCATTCTGCACCTGTCCATGGAATATATCATCTTAATTCAGCATACCTCAGCTCCTGCTGGGCAAAGGCAACTGGATACCCCCAAGAAAAGGCCAAAGCAGGAGTCCTTTAACCTAATAAGGCAGACAAGGCTACAAAGGCATCTACAATTCCCCTGGATTTTCCTCCAGGGAGGCAGGTGCTATTGATCCTTGAGGAGCACAAACATCTGACATGGCCTTGACTGTGTTGTGCCTTTCCTTCACTGCTGTATGTTCTTGTACTACAATTGCTGGTTTTCCAGATGAGACATAAAGCAATTGAATCCTACAACAGTTTGGATTGGAAGGGACCTTAAAGCTCATCTCATTCCATCCCCTTGCCATGGGCAGGGACACCTTCCGCTATCCCAGGTTGCTTCAAGCCCGAACTAACCTGGCCTGGAACAATTCCAAGTATGGGGCAGCCACAGCTGCCTTCTCTCTGCAGATCCCTATCTCAGGCACTTGTGCTGAGGATGGCCCTAAAAGCCTCTTGGTTGATGGTCAGGAGGCTGCAGGCCCAGTGAAAATTATGTACAGCCATAGGAAGCTGGGACTGATCCTCTTGTCCCATGTTCCCAGCAAGTTCCCAGCAACATGTGGGAGCAGGGGAGGGAGAGGAGCACCCAAGGAGGGGAGGGTGCTGCTAAATGGCAATGGGAGGGATTTGCTGAGGGCTTGGTGGGAGAACAGGAGAGATTCAGTGTCCCTGAAGCCTGCAGAGTCTCCCACATGTGCCGGCAATTCACACTCTGGCTTTTATGAGGTGAGAGGAGCTGCTGGAAGGCATTTTCCCCAGCTTGTTGAGGGGTGTGATGCAAAGCTCTCCTGGTGAGGGCAGGCTCTCAGCCCAGGTGTGAGGGACAGCAGTCTGTGGAGTTCCTGGAGTCTGCACATGCCAGCCTGGAGAATGGGCATGGGAAAAGGTCAGAAATGTAACATCTGCTTTATTGAAAAAATAAAATAACCCTCTATTCCAGCACCTAAGTGCTTTCCTGCAGTAAGAGAATTTCCCTCTTGCAAGAGCTTCTGAATGAGGCAAGTAAGAATTTCAAAAGAAAAAAAAATAGAAGGAAGATGGAAATAAACTTCAGCTCCAATGCTGAAGGTTGAACAAATGCAATCTGCTTTTCTGACACTCAGCAGAAAGGCAGAGCTGAGCAGGAAGAAAGAAGGATCTGATTTCACGTGCCTCACCATAACGAGCCCAACATCACACGTGCCTTTAGCAACAAGAAAACGCTCTGCAGGCACTCAGATGCCTGTGTGTGCATTTGTGCACTCGTGTGATATGGGGCTGAGCCTCATTGTTTCAGCCCAGCTCCCCGCTTGGACACGTAAATTAATCCTTGTGGGCACTTGGATTTGCACTTCACACTCTCAGCGAAATGTTAGACCTTTGTGTGCTGCGTGAGAGGGGAGAGCAGGCAGCACTTTCCCTGGCACTCGGGGTGACCTGGCTCTGTGTCAGTCCTGGCACCCCCCAGATCCACTCACATTTTTTTCATCCCTCGTTACATCCTGCGCGAATTCCTTCTGGTCTGAGAGTTTCCATTCTTGATCTCTGTCCAAAGGTGAGCGTTCGCCGCTGAAAGTTTGCTCTAAATTGATTTAACTATTTTTAAAAGTTCCTCCTTTGCTGAATAAATACACCTTTCCCCCTGCAAATGTGTTTCCCTGATTTTCTCCTCCAAAGGGAGCAGCGGGGATATAGTAAAGCGCTTTAGGAAGAATAGTGTGGTTGATACCAAGGGAGCCAAATGAAAGAGAAACAAAGAAAGCAAACAGGATATTTATGGCAACTCTAGAGAGCTCTCTGTATGCAGCCATTAAAAATAGCCCTCAAACGAACAATATTGGCTTTCTGCTCTATCCTCAAACACAGAGGACAACCTTTGAAAGACCCTTATGCACATCCAAGGCTTGTGTGAGTAACTGTGGACTGGCAGGTGAAAGGAAATAATCCTGAGCACGTTCTTAACCTGCATGAAAAGCAGTTTGACTTGTGCACACACTGGAATACACACACTGGTTTGTTTTTAGATGTAGCTCAATCATTCACTCTGCATTTCCTTGGAGAAAACTTCAGGGCAAAGAAAAATGCAGTAAAATTAGGCAGCTCCTGTGCCTTTTCCTGCTTCAAATTTTGAGTTGCTACCTGTCCTCGTGAAAAAGTGAGGCAATAGAATAGTCTCACAAGAAAAAAATTACTGTACTTTCAATTTTCTAAATAAACACAAGAGAAAATCCATACAAGGTTTATGCTGTTTGCAAATACCTCTTAAAAATTAAAAATCACGTTGTTTCACCAGTTTAGGCTTCACTAATTTGCAGTGAACAAATCTTGCTGCATTAGCAATTTTCATCTCCAGGAAATGACTCCAAAAGGATCCTCCACTGCCCAAATGTTCTTTTTTTTTTTTTTTTTTTTTTTTCCTGTCAAAAATATAAACTGCTGTTTCTCTTTTTGTGCATCAACACTTGTCACTGTTATAACCTGGAGTCTTCCACTCTTGATTGGGAAGAGGCTGAAGGGAAGTATTGCCTGAGATACATCTTCCTTGGACAGCTTTGTCTTTTCTGCTCCTTTCTCCAGCAAACATATCAAATACCACTTTAGAAAGCTGGTTTGAACAAGCCAGCCAGTGTTTCAGCATTCATTTTATTTTTCCAGCTGAATTTAAATTTTTTTTTTTCAAACATAAATGGCTTCATTAACGTCAATTTGCGGATCTGTTAAGATGTAGGTGGTCTGATGCTTTAAATATGACTGTACATTTGTTCCACTCCACCACTGTAAAATCCTTCAGTGGGATACGACATAAGGAATTACCACCCAACTCTTTTTTTTTTTTTTTGCTTTTTGTTTTCCAAAACAGCTGTGTCACAGATAGCCCACCCCTCCCCTTGCTCCTCTGACCTCTTATTCTGCAATCCTCTTGGATTCCCTCCAGGGAGGGCAAATATTCCCTCCACCTTCCCCCAGAATTGTATGTTCCTTTAACCTTGGAACAATCTTCAGCTGCTAAAAATAGACTCCCGATTCCAGACTTTTGCCGACTCTTGTCGTGCCACAACTGCCTTTTGACATTCTGTTCTCCCTGGTGGATCACATGCCCCGTCCCTGCCTCCCTGCCAAGGCTGACAAAAGCACAACGTGTCACCAAAATTTTGAACAGGAATTCCAATGACCAGACAGAACAAAGAAATCAACAAAAATACCCAATGATGTGTTGAGAAACTTTTTCATATGAAGACCAACAGAAAAAAAAAAAAATCACAGAATTACAGAGTCGTGGAAACTCCAAAGGGAAAATCAATTAGGTCATCTAGGCAGTTTGTTTGCTAATTAAGGATAATTCCCTATGGCACTGGCTGGTTTAAAATGCCTAAATGAGAGAGATCTCTCACCAGTATTTAAGAAGATTATCCACAATCCGAGTTATCTCCTCGTATTTCTGACATTTAGACTGAATTCCTCCTCTCAGAACAGCATCTTGTCCCTTCCTATCATGGACCTCATCACCAACACTCCTTCCATCCCATCCTCATGAAAGGATTCGAAGTATTGAGACATTTCCACAAGAATTGTCTATTTTTTCCACTAATATTTGTAAGGTAATATCCCTACCTGGTGTTTTATCAAAACTGAGGTACTCAATTATCTTAGAGGTCTTTTCCAAATTAAATTATTCCTTGTTTCTGATTAGGATAAATTAGCTTTCAGCTTTCCAATTTCCCTTTGGTTTTGGCTGTTGTTTATCCTGGTGACTCCTTCAAATATCACAGAATCAGGCAACACTTTGCTGGTAACAGGGGGCAGCAGGTGGTGTGGTGTGACCTGACCACAGAAGAGCAGTTGTCTCTTGGATGTCACCCCCACATACAACCCAAGAGTTCATTTTCCCAATATTAATTTACACTTGCAAAAAATGAGTGATTTGCTGTTTGTCAGCAATAGCTCAGATTTTCATCAGTGTTGGCTCTTTCATTTTTCCCCCCTTTTGTCCTTTTGGACTACCCCTTTCTAAAGGATTTGTTGATTTTTTTTGTTTGTTTGTTTGATTTGTTTGTTTCTTTATTTTATTTGTTCTTTTCTGCCCACTTTTCTAATCCCTCAGAGCAAGAGGGGAAACAGTAGAGGAACTTCAGGTCTGATGTAGCTGAAAATGCTGCAAATGAAGAATTTTTGAATTAAATCTCTTATTTGAACATTTCTTTGCTGTTTCTTCCAGAGGAAGCTCTCAACTATGTTGTGAAACTTGAACTTCCTTGTCCTCTTATTTTATGTTGATTTCCTGCTCAGTGTTGTGTTTTACAGAGACCTGTTCCTGGTTCCCATCACACACTTTTAGGTTTCTTCATCCAACGAGCTGCCAGAGGGTCTCTGTGAACACTGTGCTTAAGTCTGTGCATGTGACAGTCCCAGTTCACTGTGCTGCTCCAAAGGCCATCCCATGGACCACCCATGAGCATGAGCTTTCTCAGGATTCACAAATAATCTTTTACCCAAATCCCATAGGAACAAAGATGTCTCTCTCTCTGTCTGAGGAGAAACTGATTTAATTGTTGCACAGCCATAAGGTACCTCTAAAGAGTTCACAGAGATAGCCACAGAGTAAATCATATAATGCAGGGATTACTCCCTGGATATTCCAGACCTGAGGCATGGACAGAAGGTGAAATAGAGTTTCCAGCTGACATCAGTATTATTGTGCCCTATGTCACCCCATCCTTAATTTCAATCAGTCACTTGGACCCCATCAACTTCTTCCATTTTGGAGACATAAAGTGCTTGTGTTATTCAAGAGCACCACAGTGAAAAAGGGGTGAAGAAAAGCAAATCTGAAAACTTGATGCAGAGAGCACTGACAGGTTGGTGGTCTGGTGGGGTTGAATGATCTCTTTCTGGTTTCCTTGCTGCTGAGAGCAAATCCTCAGGGCTAAAGGTGCACAGCTCCAAGTGAAACCATTTGTATCAGTGTCCTGGTAGCACCATAGATCACTTTCATTTGAGAACTGTCCTCACAATCTCTGCTTGTTCCTGATCAATACTTCACTATGAATAAAAGTGAACAGAACAAATTGGAAAGATTTATTAACCCTGCTGATATGTTAAAAGCATTCTGTCAAAGAATTTGAAAAATGCTTCTCATATTTAGGGTTCAGAGACAGAAAATCCCTTTTGAGAAAGGAAAGGTATGTAAAACACATCAGTACCTCCGTGTGGAAATCCAGACCTGGCTCACTATATACATTACTGATGAATAGGTATTATTGAAAACTGCATGTGGTTCTTAGTGGGGAGAGCAGCTCCACGTAAGAATGAGAAAGTAATTGTCAGCACTCAAGGAGAAACACTGGTCACATCTTTAAGGGAGTTGAGAGAATGGGAGGCTTTAAGATGGTAAAACACAAGATTAATGGAATTGGGAGAAGCTGTTGACAGAATTTCTTGAGGGGAATGAAATTGGAAAGTGATACTGGTTGGGACGCAGTCCTTGGAAATTTTCAGCAGTCTGAAGCCGTACCCAGATCTCCTCACTGTAATAAAAGCAGGGGCTTAAACCAAATGAGGATTTGAACCGCATGTCAGAAAGTCACTGCTGGAGTGGGATTCCAAAAAGCACGTCGCAGAGCAGCGAATGAATCACAGCCCACAGGGTGCAGAACACACACTAAATGAATCCAGCATGATGCACTGCTCTGCAGGGCAATCACCACCTTCAGCACTGGCACAGAAAGCAACAACCAACCTCAACGTGCCATTTCTGTCCAAAACTCTTTTCAAAGGTTAGGCCAACACACAGTACAACTGGTGGTGCCTCCAGAGGAAAGAACAACACCTCTGGCCAAATCACTTCCCTGTTTGTGCTGTGGAGTCTGCTGGACTGGTATAAAAAGAGGAGTATCCTGCAGCCCAGCCCAAGACTAATATGCTGCTAATGGGATGGGGAAGAAATAAGAAAATATGTTGAAGAACACACTGGTTTTGTATGCAGGTGATATTCTGGTAGTTTCTTAGCAATGCTAAAACATGAGGCAAGTACATGGCCAGGAGTTTGAAGGCAGGTCTTTTTTCTTCTGGGCCTGGCAAGGAGGCAGAGAGTTTTATTGGAAGCAGACGTAGTTTCCATGCCTTTGTCAACTCCAAATTAGGCTGTTCTTCTGGAGAACATCTTTAATCAACTGGAAGCTAATCAACCCACTTCATGGGCTGGGTTTTTCACTGGAACAATATAGTAAAACCAGAGGCCTCTGAGCTGTGCTCCAGTTGGAGTTCTGACATTTGAAGCTGTGGATGGCTTAAACAAGGCACTTTAAAAAAAATAAAATATATATATATATATATATATAATTTCTTAATAAAGGGAAATGAGTAGAACTTTCTCCATAAAGAACATCCAGATTTGGAAAGAACTGTCCCTATTCTGTATGGAAAGACCCTCAGATGTCAAGAGGATATTGGAGTGAACAGGCACAGTTCTCCCATGAAGCCTTTTGGCGAAAGAGTGGTCAAAGTCTTGAGAGCACTCAAGGAAAGCAGACCCTTCCAGGAGCAGATCCCTCTCCTGGGATGCCGAGGCAATACGTCCTCGAAGCTAAAAAGCTATTTTTTGACTGAAGGGACAGCATTCACCACTGATTGTAGGAGGTCGTCCCTGTGAGGTCTTCCAAATCCCTCATGGCCATGTTGAGCCTACCCAGGCTGTGAAAGCCAAAACCATTCCAGGCAAAGCGAGTACAGCAGTAGGAAAGTCAGCTGGAAACACGCTTTTTAAAAAATTTCACAAGAGAAAGCGAATAAAGTTTGGTCATTTCTTCCACAGCACTGGCCTGGAATAAGGGATTATAGTAAGATGCAACATGAAAAGCATCTTACTGTATTTTTTTCGTATTTTTGTCTTCTTTGAGGAGTTAGGAAGGAGGATTATAGAGAACACAGAAAAAATGTAAAATAGACATCTTTCTTACTTGACCTGCTTGCTTTCCTAATAAAGTGACATTGGAACACTTCACACTAAATGGCATTTTCTGACATACCCACAAGTATGTCTTTCCTCCCTGTTGCATGATAATCCAACACCTACGAATGCTCTGCCAGCTGGATCACTCATGGGGCAGACTATTCCAGTAAGTCCCTCAGAAAACAGATGTCAGATCCAGCACTGGAAAGGCTCATGAAGAGCTCCACTCACCACAATCAGCATAAGAGGTTGTTTAGAACCAAACAGAACAAAGAAAAGGGATTTTTTTGGGGGGGGGGGGGAATGTTCTCTAGTTGGTTTTAAACTTAAAGCTAAAATAGGGGATGCCAAAGCAAGGGCTGGAGGAGCATCTGATGATTTGGACAAGTGGGTCTGAATCTCAGAACAGATATTACATTTGGTCTCTAACTCTCAGTGTAGACTAGAAGAGGTTCTCAGTGGAATATCAGATTTTCAAGTGACTCTGCAGTCTTCCATCACAACTCCTCATCACTAAGTCAAAACATATTAATATCAAACTTTCAAGACCTTTTCTGAGGGAAGGGTGGGCTAATTTCACACAATATTGTCGAAGTGGGAGTGAGAACCCTCTTCCATCTGCTCTCCCCTGTTGCCAGGGGCTGCTGTGGTTCCACACAAGAAAATGTTAATTACATGATCACGCTGTGTTTCTTTCCATTCAACCCCCTACTTCATTCAAAGCCTTGGATGGAAAGTACAGTGGGAATGAATCCAGGCTGTGCCTCAAATGGACTAGTTTTTGCAGGTCTCGCCTCTTTTTTCACAGTAGTTGGAAGGGGCATGAACTTGTAGCAATCAGATATCTAAAGGCTTTATAGAATGGGGACAATTCAAGGTTGCTCGGGTGTTCTGGATCCAAGCACTTCCTAATCTTCTCAGAGCTTGCCTTTACAACTTAAACATTTCTTAAATGCTGATTTTAGATGTGCTGCAGAGTTAGAAGAAGGCTGCCACTGTAGGAGATTGTAACTTGGAATTCTATTTTAAAAAATGTCAAGGAAAGTAACTCTTATTATTTAGGATCGTCTACAGGGATTATTCTAAGCACTGGAAGCTGGGATTGACTGTCACACTCAGCTGTTATCCTGAAACCTACAATGGAGTATTTAAATAAAGTAGTTAGGGCAAAGGACTTGAAACTCTTTGCTGTAGGAAACAGTTCTGCAGCGATCCCATTAAATGGCAGGAAGATGTGCCATATCTGCATTTTCCTCCTTGGATAAATCATATATAGAGAGCTTTGATCCCCGCGCTCCATGAGACTTCTGCGAAAAAGTGCCTTTCATATCCTGGGCATTGCAGAGTGTGAGAAGACATCAGGATCTGGCTCTGTAAGATTTATGGGGGCATTTAGTCAATCACCTCTCCACCCTCCATGAGCTGGGCTTGCCCAGCACTGCCTGCCAGCTCCAGCCAAACCAGTGTTTGATCTGAATATGCTGCAGCAAAGGCCACCATTTGTGCGTGATTACCCAAATTACAAAGCCATTTTGTAATGCGCCCCGTAACGAATTAAATGGAAAAACACGTACAATAATGAGGTCTTTATTTCCCAACTTTTATTTCTCTGCAGCAAATGAATAAATTGAATGATTTGAGCACCGAAACCCTCCAGTCCACCTTGCCCTAAACAAACCGTGGAGTGATTGCAGAAATGAAGAGGTAATTAACTGGGAGTTTAGCTCAACCAGCTGCTCTCTGTATTACCCAGGCAGACTAAGCCTTTGGCAACCGGGTTTGGTAACACCCCTCAGCAATTTTCAGCGTGTCTTTTCTCAGAGCCTTTAACGTGGCCAAAACCCCAGGAATCCACAGGTTTTTAAATGATCAAATCCACAATTTTGCCTGCCTGTCATGTTCGTGCTGCAGACTTAGCGGATCTCCTAGAATAAGGTTTACAGCACGTCTTCTGGATTTGATTAGGAGAAAATCTGTACTTCATCTTAACTCCTCCACTTTTTCTGCCCTAGACCTGAGGAATGCAATATTGGCTTCTCCCTCAGCAACTCCCACGTTTGTAGCAAACATTATTGAGCTGGGTTTCTGTCTGGAGTGCACTATTTTAAAATGGTCTTATTCCCACCTGAGCACCGTGGCATCTCCAACATTAAAAATTTATATTAATTCATATATATTGCTATTAATGATGTATGTACTCCGTAGCTTGCCTTAAGCTTGGGAACCTATCATACTCAAAACTGCTCTGCCTTCCAGGCTGCATTCATCAAATTCATTAAATACTGAATAAAGAAGTACTGATGGCAAGTTCCCTCCCTCCACGCCGAATATGAAATATAGGCAATCAAGTAAAAAAGCTTTACTCATTCAAATTTACTTCTATACATTACCCAAGAGCTTTCCAATTTGCTTAGAAATACAAAAGCATACATTCACTTTTTTATGGCACACACATAATGTAATAAAAAAATACCAAATAAACTCATTTGGATCTCAAAATTAATAGTTTATCCCTCTTGATTTTTTGTTTTTACTCTTTAGCCATGAACATCAAGATTGCAACAAACACTAGCATGAGGCTTTCAACCAATGTTAAACCTCCTCTCAGCAAGCCAAAGGAATGTTTTCCATAATTTCTGTGTCAATATATTTTGGTGACTCACGTAGTCACAGCTTTGAGAAGTTGTGTCATCCTCCATCCCTATATTTTACCTATTATGTGACTGATCTTAATTAAACTTCCATAACCAATCCCTGTATCACCACTGGTGTAAATCCCATCTTATGCACATGGAGAGCACATAGGGTGAGAAAATTTCCCACACCATAGCTCCAGACATGTTGCTTGGGAAGGATTTCTTTGCTGGCTGCTGATAATAACCACTGGAAGCAAGAGGAAGGGCTTGAGGGGAGATATTAGCAAAATGCAAACAGATAAGGAAAGAAAAATGGGATATGTTTATCATTCCTGGCAGGGATTCAGTGTTCTGTGCTGGATGAGATGGCTCAGATTCCAGGGAAGCTACTGCATAGGTGTAGATTGCCCTGAAAAAACAAACTTGGTGCCTTTGATTTTGGTTTGTTCCATATCCAGAACATCAACCCGTTTTTCCTGCTGCAGGTGAACTATCCAACAAGGGGTCCTGAAGTCAAACAGGCTTTGGTAGCTCACTACTAAATTATAATTGCAAGACTGTGGGCACTGAAAAAAGACTTGCACAAATCTGCAGCTGAATTGAGACTGAAAGTGGTTTTCATTTTATTATTCAGCTATTTTTTTGTATCTAATTCACATTGCTTAATGTTTATGAATCCTGCTCATGGATCAGGAATTAACCACTAGAGATGGTGCTAATATGGAGCAGAAAAAGGTCATTTCCAAGATGTTTTCTGGTTGACAAAACTCTTACTCTATACTTGAAAGCAGCTCAAGCTATACTGGCTTTCAACAGAGAACTACTGTTCACTGAGATATATTGATCAGTTTTTCTTCAGCTGGTAAACTTAGAAGAATTTAAAAAGAGATAATTCTTTTAGAAAATAGCTAACACTGTTTATTTACAAATATAACATCAGGAGTCGGGTTGATTTGCTGGTGAGTATTCAGAGTAAGCTATGATTCCCAAACATGTCAAAAAAAGAAATGCCACATAACTTGGATTTGTGTGCAAAAATGAAAGTGAAACTCAGCTGAGCCCATATGATTTCCTACAAATTCTGTTTTCCAGATCCAGTTTCCAGCAAGCCCAGGACAGTTGGTTGGAAGCTCAAAAATCATTCTGAACCTTGGTTGACTTTTCAGATTAAAAAAAAAAAAAAAAAAAAAAAGCCAAGATCGGGGCAATTTTTACCTGGTTTCCAGTTTCATAGGTACAGCTGGTTGAAATTTTTCAAATAAAACAAATCATGACCACTTGGCTTTTCTCCAAACATTCATATTTTTAATGCAACCCCCCCCTCCATTTTTTTGACCTCACTACTTTCTTTGGAAAAAATTCAAAATCATTCTTCGATATCAAAAGGGAAAAAAAAAATAAAGACCTTCTCAGTGGCCTACAAAATACAGATTTTGTTTGTTTCTAGGCATTTTTGGGGGTTTTCTTTGGACAGCCACAGCAAGTGTTTTGACTGGTTACCTCAGATTGTTCTGTGCTTTAAATTTCCTTCCATTCATAGCTGAAACACGTTGGGTCTGATTTTCCAATGACAAAGCCAAAAATACTCAACTTCTGGTCACCATCTCCCAGGTTTTTCTGGGGCAATAAAAAATGATTTATCATAAAACAAAACAGGCTGAAAAATGTTATCACACTTGTAAACGTCCCAGTAAATCTTTAAACCCTGCTTTTCACCCTCTGCTTCTAAGGAAAGTTTGACTAAGTATCAGTCAGGAAGGTCACAGCATATCATCGCAGCTTAGGCGAAGATTAGCTTTCACTTCTTGAAGAGCTCGTTTTAGGCCATGTAACAGATGCTGTTGAAAATCCAAAAGGTGCAATAAATCCCCTCTCCCTTCCAGCCCTGGCAGAAAATCAGTTGAGTGACCGCAGGCCGTGAAGTGAAAGGTCCCTGTGTGGCAACTCGAGCCTTGTGGTGGCTGCACATTGTCAGGAATGACCTTCCCTCCCATGGAACTGTTCCTCCTCTTCCTCCTTCTACAAAATCTGCACATTTTACGAGTGAGTGCTCAGACCCCCCAAACACAGGACTCAATCCTTCCTTCAGGGTCCAGTTGGAATATTTTTCTATTACTGGGCACTTCGTAGTGGGTTGACACCTCGGTGAGCATGTTCTCAAACTGCTTTTAGCCAGAGACACACAGCTTAAGCTTTTCAACAGCTGCTTTATCTCTGCTTCTCACCCCTACCCCCACCCCAATTTAAGTCTAAGATGAGCCTCCACCCCCAAAGCCCATGATATCTCACTCCAAAGTCCTGTCAGAGCCACAACCAAGGCCATAAATTTCCCAGCTGGGTCACAGTACTCCCTGTTCATTTACTGAAACGTTATAAATGTGTCCAGGCTCTGAGTGAAACCTAATCCCGACATTCCCCGCATGGCAATTCCTGCAACTGATGGCAGGGTCATCTGGAATTACCATCCCTTATCTGATTGGAAACTCATCACCTGTGTTTGAACACCGAGGGCTTGGTAATGCCTCATAAAATCGAGCCCTCTGCTATTCCAGGTCTGGTGCTTTGGGATGGAGCAGACATTGGCTGTTGGAAGGGTCACAGGGTGCCTGGTCCTGCCTGGCCATGGAGCAGCAGAGCTGAGCTGGCCGAGGGTGATGCTCTCAAACACATCCAAGGATGGCTCATAAGGGTGGAAGGGATGGGAATTGTCACCCCCAAGACAAGGAAAGGCTGCAGTTTGATGCTTGGCAAAGCCAGAGCTCTTGGGGAAGGGGTCAATGTGCAGCTGGTGGGAAGCAGCATCATTTCACTGAGACTAATAATTTATGTTCTGTATTTTTTCATTTGAGACCCTCGCTGTGTCACATTCGAACATCTTCTGGTAGTGGTTACGTGACATCCTCTCATCCTGTCCGGGAGGGAAACTGAATCTGAAGTGCAGAGAGTTTTTTTTTGTTTGACAGGAGAAAAGATACATTTTTAGTGTTTTCTTTCCATTTCATCCAGCAAAAATGAAAAAGCCAGAAGGAATCACACCTCAGACTTCACGGTCTGAGTACAAAGACCCACAGGGCAGCCACGTTTTGAACTGTTCAACATAAACCCTCAGCTAAACCCTTCAGATGTTTTAAACACCACCCCAGGCCCTGTGCAGGTGCAGAATTAGCTCCAGGTCTCAGCAGATTGAGCTGCCACCCTTCCATCTCCCAGTGCAATGCTGTCTGTGACTTCCATTCCTAGATGTGAAACAGCAAGTGCCTCTGAGCTGTATGCTAAGTAAACACAGCCCAGGAAAAGCTCAAACCAAAAAGCTTCACTTCCAGCCAACATTCCTTCTCCCGTGCCAGCCATTCATTCCTGTAATATTTAGTGGATTGCAAAGAGATTTTGGATTTCCTGTCAGGTTTCTGTCCTTCAGGGAGTTAATTATGACTTGGGACTCAAGGAATGGTGTCTGCTGTGGTGCCACGCTCGTGCACATGTTGCTGCTCTGATTTATCATTGTGTCCTTGCTTCTCTCAAAGGTTCTGTTCAAGTCTCTGAAAAAAAAAAAAGCAGGGAATTCACTGAGCTGGAGTGATTGATTGGGAGACAGGAGGGGACAGGGGGGTTGATAACTTGGTCTGGACTGGTGGATGCCTCTTACACAGCTACAGGGTGAAAAAGAGGTAAGAATGCAAAAAAACAGAGATTTCAGTTCTCTTTAGTTCCTCCCCCTCAAATCCAGCTCCCATGGCATACATAACTCAGTGTTCCTGGTAGGAGAGCCCCTGCCCATGGAGCAGGGAGCAGGCAGGAGGAGGCTCCAGCCACCACCAACCTCGAGGACACAGATGAGCTCCCAGGACTGATTCACTCAAACCATTTCTACCCTGCAGGGAGTGCAAGTGGGTGCACTTAAATCTGTTTTCAATGAATTAGCGTGGGCAGTCCTGGCATTAACACTGAGCTGCTTGCCCAAGTATTTACCCAGCTTCTCAGGTGGGTTTTCCAGCCATGCTGAATTCCGTTCTACTCACTGACTGCTGTGAATACAGGCACTTAAGTCTCCCTGTGAGTAACTTCCCTAGCTGTAAAATAGGGACAGTGTATCTCTGCATTGCAGGGGTGAAAGGAAAATAAATACTCTAAAGCTTCTAAGCAGCTTAGGTATTAAGAAAATGAGATACATCTGGGGCTAAAATTTATAGATAGGCCATTTGGATACAATCTGATTAGATTTATCCCCTAGTAAAATAGTGTAATTTCTGTAAGTTCAAGAATGTTACTCCTCTCCCAGTGAAGCAAGAAGTCCTGCCAGTTCCTAGGCTTAGGCTATGCCAGCTTTTGGGGAAACATCTCAGTGAAGCAGCTGATGCAGGAGCTTCATGCGCTTGTTTTCCACCCATTTTCGTGCCCATCCTCAGCCATGGAAGTAGTTTCCCACATGCCAGGGTGGCAGCTCCCTGGTGGCTCCCAATAGGTCTCCAAGCTGCAGATGCCTTTGAGCCATAGATCCTGGCTGTGGGTCAGGTGGGGATTCACTGCAGCATTCCTGTCTCATTTCCCAGCTTATACTGGATCAGTGCTTTGTGGGGTATGACTGTGGCTTCTTACACCTGACATTAAAAAAAAGACAGAAAACTGTCTTTTGCTGTGTTAGTGAACAAAAGCTGCCATTGCAGGGCCTGGAAAAAAATGTGGCATTTAACAGATGGTGCCTAATAACACTGGGGCAGTGCTATTCCAGCACAGAGGGGAACTGAGAGAAACAATCTTCAGATAAAAGTTATTGTCAGGGCCATCTCCCTGAAAATACTACTATTCACAAGAGAAGAGACCAGTTCCCAGTGTCAGTTTTTTACTGGATTTAATTCCCAGTTAGCCAAAGTCACGCCCAGGATTAAATGAACACCCATCAGCTGAAATGCTGGTGAACATTTTCATCTCTTTCTTTTACTGATGCTGGTCACTTCTCTCTGGCTCACCATGGCCTTGCACTGTGGTGACATCACTGAATCCATGCTCCTACTAGATTTATGGAATGGTTTGGGTTGGAAGGGGTCTTACAGCTTATCTTATCCAGCCCCTGCCATGGGCAGGGACACCTTCCACTAGACCAGGTTTCTCCAAGCCCCAACCAGCCTGGCCTTGGACACTTCCAGGGATGGGGCAGCCACAACTTCTCTGGGCAACCCGTACCAGGGCCTCACCACCCTCACAGGAAAGGATTTTTCCTGCATATCCAATCAAAATCAGAACTCTTACAGTTTCAAGCCATTTCCCCTTGTCCTGTTATTCCAGGCCCTTGTAAATAGTCTCTGTCCAAACTTTCTCTTCCACTTCTCAGCACATACAGAGCCAGCTTTGCCATCTCCACTGCAGCATCCCCCCTCAGCCATGCCAGGATTATGAACTGTTTAATTGCCTTGTGACAGCTCATTGGGGTGGTCAAACTGTGAAACCCCTTTAGGAGGCACCAGCCAAGTACAAAATGAATCTCTCTGCAGCTGGGGAGGTATTTTGTGCAGATCATGGCACTTCCATTGAATCTGCTGTCCATCTCCAGCATGCTGCTCTTTCCTAATGTATAATTGTTTTTATTAGCACTCAAACAGCGCTTCCTAAAACACTTCTGTCATCTGAAGGCTTTGACCTAGTTGAAAAGTTTTATTGTGAATATTATTTTCAGATCATTAACAAAGGAGGTGTCAGCTGTTTGGGAAAAGCAAGGTGCAGTACAGCAAGAAATTTAGCCAGGGCTACTGAGAAACACATTGTCAACATTGAGATTAAGCTGCCAATGTCCAAGATCACTTCTTTTGTCATGAGGCTGTGTGAAAATACAGATCTGAGCTGAAAGGGGGTTTGTAAGAGAGGCTGCTCCTTTCCTTAGACAAGCTATGTGTCCTCAGATCATCACAACTACAGCAAAAGGCCTCTGGAGCTCTGGTCTCTGACAGCAGTACTAGAAGGTTTGAGTGGTCTGTGAATAATCAACCTCAACTCCAAAAATAATACAGTTTAAAGGATTAGTCCCTAAACTGTTTTAGCCTCAGACAAAAGCCAAAAGAATGGTGTTGTTTCAGTCAAACTCTCAGTTTAATAGATTAACTTTATTAAATTTAAACTGAAATTATTAATTTTCCTGAGAAATTAGCTTGAAATTTCTTGATTAAGCCCTCGAGATCTGGCCAGGAGTATGTCTTTTCCAGCTACACCAGCCTGATGAACAAGAACAGGTTTCTGAAACCTTGCCTTGCTTTTGTCTTTCTCCCATCAAGGCGAGCACAAAATGTTGAACTTTGGTGCATCACAAACTAAGCTCAGAATGCAGCTCCTCTGGAAAACTCTTATTGAGAAGGTGATTGAGAGGTACAGAGGCTGCTGACCTTCGGGTGTGCCTGATATAGCCAGGAAGTGTGAGGCTACCTGCAAAAAAGCAGCAGAAATTGCCATTTTGAGTGAAAATTCACAAGAAAAGAGGATTTGCCAAATTCATTTATTCACGTCCCTGCCCCGTAACTCCCCCCCAGCAAGGAAGAGTTACATGACACCTGCAGCTGCCCTTGGGAGCATCACCTGGAGCTCCAGCACTGCCTTACCTTCGGACACATCGAATTCCTTTGGAAGAGAAAAACCTTTCCATGGAGAAATCCAAAGGACTCGTTTGGGTTTCTGTGCACCAAAGGCTTCCCCGAACTCCCACAGAGCTAAGCCCACTGTAATGAAGGAATTTTTAGCAACACTACATATAAAATTGGAGCAGGTGCTCTCAATAAAGAAAATTCTTAACCCTGCTCATATTTATTTCAGTTCCTCTCTGTCTGGGCACTAAGCCACCATTTCAGCTTCAAGCTTTCCTGGCTTGCTGGAAGGGGTGAAGGATAACCTTTTTTTCCCTCCTTCCCCCCCCCCCCCCCCCCCAAGAAAATGTGGAAACAGATTTTAACCTCAGCCCTGGAAGCAGGTTGGGTGATTTGCCAGCAATCCTTCTGAAATGAACTGCCAGGCCACCTAATTAAACAAACCTCCAACATTTTTTAAGCTCCTCTCTCCCAGAGTGCACAAAAGATCAATTTTTGTCCTTTTGGAGGGTGGCATGAAGGAGAGAACTCAAACAAACTGATCCTGGTTGCCTCCCAGATAGGGATTTATTTCAGAGATGAATTCCACCTGCAGAAATTATCCCTGGATCCAGACTTCGACTGCGGTATTGGAGCCGCTGGTGACGGAGAAAGCTTTTGGATTTGGGTAATATTGGGCAATGCGTGTTTAAATATGACCAATTATTTTTCCTGCAAGGTGCCCAGAGCCATGTCTCCAGGAATAAAAGCAGTTCCTTGTCCTCTGCCTTCTCACAAAGAAGAAATTTTGCAGTGAATAAAAACAACAACCCGACAAAGCGTCGGCACGTGGGGCACAAGTCAGTGGAGTCACATTCCCGTTTTCATAATTCATGGGAGCTGCCATATCTGCTAAACTGCTTTGGGCCACTGGGCAAGTGTGGGGTGAAAAAGGAAGGGGAAAAAAAATAATTAAAAAAAAAAAATGGTCTACCAGGGGAGAGAGAGACAAACAGACCATTCATAAAGGCATCACTGCAGTGCTTTATGGCATTTCACGCTCGCCCAGAGGAATCACTGGGAACACCGGGAGGAGGCTCTGTGTTAACCGTGGCAGGGGCTTGAACTCTCCTGCTGGTTAAAAATAGATGTCTGTCCCCACCCCAGGGCTAATCTCTTAAGGTGGAGCCTGCCAAGAGATGCCCTGGGTGGGTATTGAAGGGGAAAGTTTGGCTTTCCCCACTTTGCTGAAGTACCCAGGGCACATTTGCAGATAAATCATGCTGTTATTTTTATTGTTTCTGACTCATTAAAGACAACAAAAAAGGCAATAAGAAAGTAAAAAAGGCAAAAATAAAATAAATTTTATTGACTTGAGGCACTCTGTATGAACAGTGAACTTTGCCCAGTGTGGCTTTCCTTGCAGTTTCCACATTCACTGGGTTGGGTGACTCGAAGGAAAATATTTCTTGCTCAAAATGATTATTTGAAAGAGTTCACAGGAATCTTTTCTCCTCTGGAATGGATGGGCAAATTCCCAAAGCAATACTATCAGCTGGGAAAGAGATGAATATCATCTTAGTCAAATCATTTACTAAAAGACAAGTTGTAAAAATCTGCCAAAAGCATTGTCCTGTGAATTTGTTCAACAGACTCCAATCACTGGTGGATCTGATGGTGACTGAAATACTTCAGTGACTTTCTCTGCCAAAGAAGCAGATTTTTTAAATAATTGGTTATATGCTACCGAAAAATCAGAAATTCTTTATCTGCATTTATGAAACCTACCACTTGTAGCAGAACTAACTTACTGCTTAACCCCCCCAAACAGAAATATTGCTGAAGACATTTTACAGAAGAAAGAATTAAATACTCCCTCCTGAAAAAATTGGGAGTACAGCTTGTGCCACTGATGCATCATTATATATATATAACATATATATGTCATCTTATATTTATCTCATTGCATTATTCAGGCTTACAGATGAGGTTTTTTTCAGTATCAGTATGTGATTTAAATATTAAAAAGTTCTCACTTCTTAGGAAAATAGATGGAATGTCAAATAAAGATATAGAAGTCTGGATATGAATTGACTAAGTGTATAATTGTGAGGAATACATTTTTCAGAGGAGCAGAGAGAAATTCAAATACTCAGTGAATTTGGGAGATTTCAGTTACAAACATCTCATTAACAACACTGAAATACAGCAGTGAACATGAATCACTTTTTAACTTGTTTTCTTTCATCAGAAAGTAACCTACCAGTTAAAGAATCTATTTCATCTTTTCCTTTCATTTACAATTCTTTCCCCCAAACTGAGCCCCAGTAAGATTAGACTTCTCTAAAGTGATATTTAATTTTGCTAATTCAAGCAAAGATTAGCTACGGGCTCTACCCACAGGATCTTCACTAGGAACCACACTTTCAGGGTATCCAATATTTTGTTGTTGCTTTCTCTAGAGAAAAAGAATCAACCCCCTTAAATTCATAAACAGGCAAATCCATGAACTGCAACAATAGAGGAAAAAAATTAACTCCTTAAATGTAACTATCAGGTTGTCAGTATTTGCACACCCCATTAAGATTCTTCAATTCCATAATTAGCCAAAGTTTTTGAAATTCTAACAATTTTTTTATAGCAGCTTGTGGAGAAGAATATCTTTTAAATTGTTACTGAAAAACTCAATATGCCCTTTGAATTTCACAGCTTAACTCTTAATAACCACTGAAACCCCATTCCCGGTAAGTGCTACAGAACTTGTCTAATTTCATGGTGGGGGCAGCCTGGTCATCTATTTATAGGCTTGAGATGAACATTTGCTGACATCCACATGGAAACAATTGGGAATGCAAAGTGGCTCATGCTGGGTCACAGACTGACACACATTTGTTAATCCCCAGTTCTGCCTTCACCTGAAATTGGAAAGAAATCGTGCTCACACCTCGGGCTCAACATCTCCAGCGATCACCTCGATTAGAGCTGATAAGACACTCAGTTAAATAGTGAAGGCACTGTAAAAAAAAACCCTTAATTAAGTTTAATTGTTGTGCAATGGTTTAATCAATGTGGTTGGTAATTAAGGGCAAATTATGCACATAATATGTTACAGATGTGAAGCCCTGCTTTGGAGACATGGAGGCTATTATGGGATGTAGGAGGGGTTGTAGGGGGTGGAGGGAATTTGTTGCTAAAGTTGCAGAGGAGACTTTGGATACCCAAGAGTGAGGTTATAGATCTCTATGTGCCAGACTAGTTTTAGAGCTTGTCCTATCAAGAACCTTCTTTTTTGCTGGGCTTTAAACCAGCAGAAAACATAAAAAACTCAAGCCCTAAAGTAGGGGATGTTGGTGAGATTTGCGATGGTTATTAGTTTTCTCAGAACTTGAGTAATTCTGTAAACACAATAAACTCGAGTTGAAAGAGTCATTCCATTTCAACCCGCTGGTTTTATATCTTCCCACATAACTTTCTAAAAAAAAAAAAAAATTCTGGATACGATTTCTCATGTTTAGTCTGAATTTAGAGGGGACTTTTGTTTCTCTGAAAGCTGAAATACCATTAGGTTGGCTACTATAAGGTTTAAGACACAAGGAAGAAGGTTGTTGGAATGGAATACCTTTCCTTGTATATACTGCTGGCATCATATAAATAAAGAAATCATATAAATAAATTACACAGATTTCAACCCAAGCCATTCTCTGATTCTGTGAAATAATTAAATTGCATTTTTTAAAAGGCTTTTTGTATTTTTAAAAAAGGTTTTATTTATTTTGCTTTTTACATTCAACCTGGAAAAGGTAAAAATCTTTCTGCAAGTGGGGTAAGTTGTAATGAAGAAAAAGCTTTGAGATGCTCTGAAAAAAAATTCATTAAAATTAAAATATTTCATCAATCTGTTCATGATTTGGTATCAAACATCATTTGAAGAGATGCTTAGGACTGTGTGGGTGTGCACAGAGCTCACTCACTTTAAATTAGTCACTTCTTTCATTTTCAGCATTTGTGATTGCAAAGGGAAGACTGAGTAGTAGTTGGGTAACAGGATAAAAGGATAGTCCTTTTAATAAAATGGACTGATTTTTAATTTATTTGAAGAAAAATGCAGTTTTCTCTCTTACATTTGATCACCCAAAGTTTATCACTGACTGCATGTTCACAACTCTTTGAGAAAGTGAAGTTTGATAAATCCCAGTTTACAGGTGGGGAAAAGTGAGGCACAGGGTGAAAAAAACAGGTTAATTTTGATTTCTCAGGAAGTGTATGATGGTATCAGCCTGACTCACCGAACTTCAGCCATCTGTTTACCCTCAACACTTTATTTCTTGTATTATTTTCTCCCCTTTTTTACCTGAGCTAGGCCAAATGAGCAGGACACACACGTGACACTAATTCCAGCGTCGGGTAGACTCGTGATTTTAAGCCCTCTGTCAAGCTCTATAAGACTTTTTAGCTGGAATATGAGGTGTGAACAAAAAGAACTGTTAAAACAATTGGGGTCAGAACCTGCCCACTGGATACAAGAACTCCTGTGGACTTTAATGGGATTATTTGAGTGAATAAAAAGAGCAGGGATACCCCATGGCTTCCACATTTATTTCCAGCAAATGGAAACCTGGTGTTATATGACCAGAAGAAAATGAAAAAGAAGTGGTTATAGTGTGGTGGTTCTTCAGTGATTTTTGTAAGCAACTGAAAACCCAAAATTTCCTCAGAAACGCTCTTGTTTACTGACAAAAACCCCAAACACAATACTTTTCCAATTTTTAACAACCGTTCTTCCATTACTTTTGCTTTCTGAAAATTGAAGCATCTTCAGATATATCCATATTTTTCCCTCTTTTGGTTTTTCTTCCTTCCTTGCAGAATGCAGCAACTAAATCATCTTAGCAGAAATACAAATTTTAGCCAAAAAATTCGGTTAGGGGGGAAAAAAGGCCCCTTTTTTCATTCCAAAGAAACCCTGGAAGGCAGCTCTCTTAGTGATAATAATTGGAATATCAGACTAAAGTTCAAGATGAAGCTGCTGGAGCCCAGCCCAGGTAGGGCTGTGCAGATGCCCTCAGTAATTACCCCAGCCTGGGTAAGGAAAGGTCAGTGGGAATGGTATCCATGCCCTCCTCACTCCACAGGACAATGAGGTCCATATGTTGCCTTCACTCCTGAGCCGGTTGCAATTGGAAGAAGGTCAGCAACGCAAAATTATGGGGAGGAAAAGTGGAAAAGCGAGAAGAGGTTTTTCCAAAGGCCAAAAAGCAAGGCTTTCATTTTATATTCAATTTATCTTTTCGCCTCTGAAAAGGGCACAGAGGTTGGGAATTATGATGGAGTTTTTTTAATTTTATTAATGACAGGCTTTGTGGTTGCTAAGGGAACTCGACCCAACCAAGGGGAAAAAATACGGCCCAGCTCGGTATTATCAGGATTAATCTGCTGCCTTGAAATAGCTGGATCTTTCTCCACCGGCCTCACGAGTCCTTCCTGCCCTGCCTCTATCTCCACGACCACCTTGTTGACATGAGCCTACTGCTTAATCCTTGGGAGGAAACCTAACCCTTGGCCTCGGAGAGATGTCCCTGGGAGAGGGTGAGCAGAGTGCAGCCGTGCAGGAGGTGAAACCCCCACAGAGTTCAGCCCTCCAGGCACTCCCTCCCGTCAGACAATAAAGCCATGAGATGTTAATTTAACAGGGGGCTTGATTACACCATGATAGGACCCTTCTGGTGGCTTCCAACTGCCCCCTTTATAGTATTAGTATTTATTACATCCCATATTATAAGGCACGGAGATTTGCTTCTGTAGGGCAGTTTGGCTGAGCAATGAAACATAATGTTTCTTTTATTGCTCAATAAACACTGTTCTCTCTTTCACTGCTGCTTTTTCAAGCCCGTTAAGCCTCTAACACAATAATCTTACAGCCCAGCGATGAGAGATCCCAGCCTGTAACCATTTTTGGTTACTTCTGAGGCCTCCTAGAGGCGAAATTCCCAGATAATTCTGTCTCTGGGAGTTTTGCAATCCATACCTACTTCTTTTTTTTTTTTTTTTTTTTTGAAAGGTTTTGGTCTTTGGGACAGTGACATTCAATAGGTTCTTCTCATCCTCCAGAAAGAGAAAAGAAACATAATGCTGGTGTGAAGGACACAGCTGCAGAGCCTCTGGTGGTATTTTGTTTTCCCATCCATGTACATCCACATGTGGGTTTGCATCCCATGATTCAACACACCTGGTCTGGCCCAGGGCAAAGTGCTGACAAGAAACCTCCAGGCATCTTCCACACTTCTCTGCCAGCAGCCCCAAATCTTTTCCTGTGACATGCCCACCTCTGAGTTGTTCCCACCCTGGCACTCTCCTCTGAGGAGACCAGTGTCTGCAGTGCATTAATTGATAGTGTTATGAAGTGTTCAGCTGTCCCACCACAGGCAAGAACAAGATTTTCCAGTGTTGACTTCCCTTCTGCATTAGTTAATGTTTGGAAACTCAGTACATCAACTCTCTGGGCTCCTGCACCGGCCTCTCATCACCTTGTATGGCTCCTAATGTGCCAGCCCATTATCCCTCGTGCTGTAACGGGATACAGTGGTCACAAATACACCTCCTTGCAATAATATTGCATTCCCAGCAGTGAAATGGAACTATTTTAGACATTGGTTGTGGAGGGCACCTGATTAAGGGCTTGAAAAAACCCACTATAAAAGCTTTGATGGCATGACCAAACATTGCAGACAAGGATGACAGTGATTTCTACAGCATTTTACAGGTTACTTATCTTAGAACAATGACTTTAAATTCAATTTCACATTTTATACTCAACGCAGTGTTCAATTTTTTTTTCTTAATTCTCAAAGAATCACAGATCTTTGGGTTAAATTGTGCCACAATCTTGCACAGTTTTTGTGTTTAATATGATTTATTTATCATGTATGATGACAGCAGTATGTCCACTGGAAACCCTCTTGCAAGCAAGTGGGTCTGTCTCTGAAGTTCTCCTTGAAACCTAATCTGTATTTTCCTTCACACTGGACCATTCTAAGCCTCTCTCTCCCTCTTTATTTTTGTCTTCTTAAATAACTACTCTTAATCATCCTTTTCCACATATTTGTAGATCACTTAATGTCCCCATAGGTCAATGCCAAACACGACTACAGTTAGCAGTTGTAATGTTTTCCCTTTTTTCAGTCCATGCAGTTATCCCAGCAGGAATCTCGTCCACATGATTATGCTTTATGGTGTTGTCCCCCTCTTCTGCTGAGTTTTTTGTTTTAATTAAATACCAGAAGTACAATGATACAATTATTGTGCCATCTTCAGTGAAGGTCACGGCAATTTTCATACCAGCCATGATTCTGGCAGCTTCTTCTTTCCAAGAGATTATCAGGATATTGGATTTCTCTTTAAATGCACATACACACATATCTATATAAAGCTCCATTGCCATGTTTAGCTATTTAAAATTATTTCTGTGTTTTTCTACATTAAAAGAAGTTATATGGGGGGAAAGTATACAAGCAATATTAATATAATTCAGGAAGAAGAGAGAAGATTTAAGTTTCCAGTACCATGTTTTCTGGCAGATACAAATAGTTTTAATTTAGAATTTTTTATTAATAAATAAGGGAATTACAGTTCTTGTAGCAGCAGCTTCTATGCTCATTTCTAAGATGATTTAGTTCTGCACAGGAAATTTTACCTTCAAATTACAGGTGGCCTCACTTCTTTGATTCCTAAATATTCCAATGCTTCTTTAGGGGATGCTTGTTCTCATTTTTCCTCTGTGTAATTAGAAATAATGGTTATACATAGAAGAGTGGTTATACATAAAAGAGACTTGAGAACAGCAGCATCACAAACTCTCCTGCTCAGAGCTCTTTCCCTTTCACAGAATCACACACCTCTATTAAACACGCTGCCCTGCCAGCAAAGGGTTAATAAATACACATTTGGAAAAGAATCCCTTTGAATCATGGCCTGAGAGGGGGCTCAAATATTTTCTCAATGGAGAGTTAGTGGAATTTTCTATAGATCTGGGGTGAAAGAAAAGTCTTCAGAAAGTCTCAGAAGAAAGATCCTTTGAAATGGCCCGACTCGTGTTATGATAAGCAGTTCGATAAGCCCACCCATGGTAAAGTTATTAGGAATTTATATCATATGGATCCCATTAACCTAAACGTTTGCTTTCAAAGAAAACTTCTCGGTACATGACTACCACTAAGTCCAAGCACTTCAGGTTTGGGGATTGTGTTTTTACAAATGAATCGAGGGTTATCCAATCAATTAGCTGAATTCCCTGTGTAATTGCACTTTAAATGAATCACCTGGTACTAATGAGGCTGCTTACCCATTAAAAGAAAAAAAAAAAAAAAGGAACCAGCATTGCCTTTAAGGGAAACGCTTTTAAATCTACAGAACAAAATATCACGCAGTCTACAGTTAATCTTTGGCACTCTCTGCCTTGGGATATACCCAAAGCAGGTAGATTTCAAAGATTAGGCAGAAGGATTTAGGTCATATGGCAGTCAAAATACCACTCGAGCTAGTTTTAATTAATTATTACAAGGCCATCTGAAATCATTACTGAGATCAAAGCCACGTTGTTTAGGTGATAATAAAAATATAGGCTAAGGATAAGGTTGGAGCTTATTCTCCACAGGCAGGAAGCAGAGCAGGACCATGGAGATGACAGATGGAAGAGGAGGAAGGAGCCAAATGACCAGTGCTGGTTATACAGAAGTTCAGCTTTAGAGCTTGGAAAAGAACCCAGTTATTTTAATCATCTCGCCTGCTACACTCTGCTGCACTTTGTAAGGGTTTAATACACAGGCTTTTGCCATGAAATAAATTATCTCTGTGTTAAATTATTGAACAATTTCGATGCATTATAACCCCTATAGAAGCATAAAGGATTCCAGACTACATGGGCTATTTGTCCCGTAGCATGGAGCTATCAGTGGTTTAGTGAGGGATTTTATCATTAACTTACATTGTGGTTCTGAATTATTTCAGTTGAGCAGAAAGAGAAAGAGAGGGAAAAAAAACCATTTAAGGCCGTGCTCTCCACAGTGGAGTCCACAGGCAGGAGGCTGCAGCGAATTATACGGAGCATATTTCTCCCGACCGCAACTGGATTGAAACAATTTACTGGATGTGAGCCTTGAACGACAGCAGGTCTGGGATGGGGGAACACCATGAGCCCTCCTTCCTCCCACCCAGCAAACACTTTATTTTCCTGTTGGGAAATGGTCAACACCTTGTCCCGCTTGGCTTCATCACAGCGTGATGGGATGTAACGCGTCGGATCTGAAAGGGCCTTAAAATCCCATTATTAAGCATATTGTTGGAATTATTGCTGGGCTATTTTTGGTTCATTCAGGGGTCAGTGCCCTTCCGTGAGCAGAGAGTTATTAGATATTCCCCTGGACAAACAAAGAGATAATTACTCAGCAAAATAAAAGAAAGCGCTTAGAAGTTGGCAAACCAGAGAGTATTCTTGTTCTAATTTAGGGAAACTTCTGACACTTGGAGCTGGGATTTCTGGCCTTTAAAAAAAGTCTGACCAAACTCTCCCCAACTGTTTTCAGTGAGGTGGAAAAAAATGAGAAACATGCAAGAAGTGCCTACTTTTGATCACCAGTGTGTTTTGACCTCATAAATTATGTCTGAAATTAGGCATGGACTGGAAAGTGTGACTGTGTTTTCTCTCGGTCTGGGAGCTTCTTGTTTTGAGAGAAGGAGCCCTGTGCCTCCACCTTCATGAAATACCTTTTTCATTCCACCTCTGCTTTCTAAGAAGTAGGTTTCTCTTGCCATTTATCAGAGGTGTCATGAGCATAGGATGGAGAAGCACCACACACCTCCCTTTCTTTCTCCTCCGGGACTTCCTCAGTCTAAAGCTCATGCTCAGCTCCAAAGAGACCTGAAAATGTTCCAGTCTACAGAGCAGGTTGACCTGCAACCTAATCTCATCCCAACTGTCATAACACTGTGTTAGCCATGCACAGCTAATAAATCACAATAATGCTGAGTTAATGGAGCGGGCTTTGACAGTGCCAGGATTAGAAGGGCACACAATAAACAAAGAGTGTCTGAGTGCAGAGGTACAGCAGAGCAGTGAAAAATCACCAAGTGATGCTACAAATCTTGTGCTGGTATTTCCATGGGCCTCTGCTGTAGGCAGTGCTGGGGGGGAGCTCAGCTCCTTCACGGGGTCCCTCTTTTCTGACAGACCATAAGACAAGGCACAAGAAGAGGTTTGGTGTAGGAGCTCAGCCTGGTGTAACGTGCAGCTGAAGAGGCAGGTCAGACCCCTCCTCAAGCGATAGGAATCCTCACTGGCAAGGCTGGGAATTCATGGCTTCGTAGAGAGAAGCACAGTCCGTCCATCTGAGACAAAACACCACCCTAAACATGCCACCAGGTTCAATTTAAATAGATATAATGAGAAATATAAGGAGAAAAAAAATCACACAGGGAAAAGATGTTCATTTGTTAAAGGTTTCAGGATGACTTACTGAATAGACATGCCCAAAGAATATTCCCTGTAACTTCTACAACTTCCAAAGCAAATGATAAGTAGAAAAGCTGTGGAGAAACTTATTATCTTTTTACAAGTATGTTTTTGGCACTGAATTGTGCATCTCTTAGGTCCCAAAATAGATTTTAACACTGTTTTCTTAACCCTAGCATGGGAAAGAGTGGATTTTTCAACCTTTGTTAATGATGGACAAGCCTGAAGACTTTTGATAATTTACTTCACAATGGGTAAATAGCCAAAGTCACCTTATCTGAACCAGCCAGGATCATTTGATCTGAATAAAGAAGCTGGAAGTCTCATGAGAACAGGACTTCTTACAAGATTTCCATTATTTCCCCTTTCCAGTAGGAAAGGGGAGGATACACAGAGAGGATATCCTATCTTTCTGTATTTCAGCACCCCTGCTTCTCCTCAGGGCTGGAACCAAGAAGCTGCAAAATCATGTGAAACTAGAGATTGGGAATGATTTCCCTGAGCTTTATGGAAAGATTAAATATGACTGTAGGTTTATCTGCATGAACACATAGTGATAATGAAACAACATTTCTTTGCTTCCTTTTCTTCTGTTAAGTCTAGTAATTTCAGTGCTGTTATTTCTTCACTTATGTATTTTGTTAAGAGATGAATCAGATCCCCCTTTATCACCCTCTATTCTTCAACAATATGTTTGCTGGTAGGACTGGGGAATTCTCCTCTTAACAGAGGAGAAACCTTAATTCATCTTGGAGTCATCCAGAGAGGTGAAAGAAGGAACTTGGATTACAAGTTGAAAGAGTAAATGGTCGACTCAAAGGAACTAATCTTAAACCCGAGTTCATGTTTAGCTTTCAAACATGAACATTCAGAATTGCTAGAAATTTGCTGCAAACCCTTGAAACAGTACAAGACCAGACTAATAATATGGAAACACACCATTTGTAGAGGTCTGACTAAAAAGAATAGAGAACCTGATGTCAGAAAAAGTATGAACATCCAGGCAATGATGGGACCTTATGATTTAAATTCTATGTGTGCAGAAAAAAAAAGAAGGAAAGGAAGAAAAAAAACACAAAGGAAGAGAAGGGCCATGATCCATGCTGATGCCTGCATTTTTGTTATTAGTAGTGGCCCTGTCCCAGCCAGGAGTATATCATATGCAGAAATCAAAACTAACCATTGAGCAATACTTTGGGGGGATGGGAGTGGAAATCTCCACATTTGGGTTTGCTCCAAGATGAGAAGAATGGTGTGATGTGCATCCACCCACACTCCAGTGCCTCCAGCAAAATCTATTCACTGGGCTTTTGCTTATGGTACCTGGAAATGTGACCCTAATAAGCAACTTTCAGTTCCTCCTTTGGTCTTTGGGATCTTGTTCTTTGACCTGTTATAAACGTGGGTATCTGCCCAAGTTTCTGCAAGGGGTTGTTCCTGCAGTGCAACAGCTGCAAAGATTTATAAACTTCTCTGCTTCAAGCACATTGGTAAATGTCTATTTTCAGCTAATTCTTAATTTTGGTTTGGGGGGGTTTTATATGTGGAACTGCTGGTGGCTAAACCCTTGGATTGCCTTGGGACTTTTCCATGCTCGTGTAACATCTACCTCTTCCTAGATCAAAACAGACATGCAAATCGACTCTTGAATATTTGTGGATGCTGTGTTTTCTTGCAGACTCACTTCAGCTCCTCACAGATCCAGACAGACCCCAGCTGGGCTTTTTAGCCCAGTACAGCTCTGCCTCCATCCAGAGACAATTAAACCTCAGGCAGTAAATCCCACAGGCTTCAGCCTCTCTGGTGTTCCATCTCCTGGTGCCCTCTCTCATCTGTTCAATGCTTGAGAACCTGGTGAGTTCATTGCCCATTTTATGAGCTATTGAGTGGAGCGAACATGTGACTTAACTGTAATTGAGTTTTAACTGCTGGAAAAATATCTTGTTTCTGCTTGGGTACTGAGTTTATTGGTTTCTCAAATTTTTATCGGTTCTTTACATGTGCCTACACTATGTAGCTCTGGTGACTAAGAAATGGGAGAGGACACTGTGAATTAGGAATCTCAAATGGGAGGAAATGTAAATTAGTGGCGTTCTCTTCTTCCATAAATAAATATTTATGACTCCATCAATAGGTTATCCTGCTTCAGCCTTGTACAAACATCTGCAGCAGAGGTAATGTTGATTTTAAGCAATGTGCCCTCAAATGCACAGTCCTGTTTCTCAGTGCCTGCAGTGGGAGTTGGTGCAGCTCCCCTCCTCACAGATTTAAGACTCTGATGCTTGAAATCTATGTCCAGGCGCTTTCCAGGCAACTGGGAAACTACTTTATGTATTTCCATTTATATGGCATCTCCTGAAACACTAATCTTTGCAATTGCTGCCATCGAAAATTTATCTGAGCTACTGAAGGAATAGTGGCTCAAATTCCTCTAATCTTGTTCCCTCAACACATTTATTTAGGAGATCCCATCCCTTCAGGCTGTCCCTCTCCTTTCCTGAGGATGTTCCAAAGCAAAGTGAAATGAGGACTCTTCTCCTGTTGACACCCTGAGTTTGGCTGTGAAGAAGGATGTTATTTCTGTGAGAGCTGGAGTTTCCAAAGGCAGCGAGCTGAGTTTGTTTACTCCCCCTTTTCAAAGCCAGCACTGTCTTGTGGCTCCACATCATCAGGGCAGCTTTGGTGCCTGACAAAAGTGTGGAGGAAAACCCCATTGGGCACGGGGTGTTACAACCTTTTGCAGAGGAGTGGCCAACCCTTTCAGCCTCCCAGTGCTCTCCTGCCAGACCACGCAGTACTGAGATGCTGAAATATGTTCTTTCCTGGCAGTGCTCAGGAACAGCCAATTTACTGGGAGAAGGAAGCTGGCAGAGCTCTGTCTGTAAAGACTTTGAAATATTCTGATTTTTATCAGAAATGACAACAACAAAAAGAGTGTAAGCCAAGGGTGCCCAAAAGCTACGCTTGTCTCCTGCCTCCCTCTACTCTCACCGACGTCATGGAGAGAATTTCCGTAAGTTTTCACTGGGAGACTCTATAGAAGAGTTTGACTCAGTTCCTGCAGTGTCTTGGGTCCTTATGTTTCTAAGGGAAAAAGTGTGTTTTGAGTAAATTATTGACAAAGCAAAAGTGTGACTCTTCTGAGGTCGTTTCAGTGCATGAGGCCACATTCTTCCTCGCAGAGCTGGTGAAAGTAAACAACATTATTATAGATTTTGGTCATGCCCTGGCATCAGTAAGTGCACTTTCTGTGTTTGCCATATGCTCTCACTGAACTGGAACAGCACTGCATACACAGGGAAATTGTTTAAAGAGCCAGTTCAGCCTCAGAACTCGCTGTCAAAATTACGATGTACATGATTCGTCCTGCGAACCACAAGAGTGTTTTTGTTTGTCAAGTGAAATAATGTGTAATTTGGTAGATCATTTAGGAAAGCTTTTTAGTTCTTGTTTGTTTGGGGGATTTTTTTCCCCTTTTTTTCCCCCTTTTTTTTTTTTTTCAGTATCCCACCACAGGCCTGGAGATTGGAGCATGGGATTAGTGGAGAGGATCCTGCATCTCCCTGAGACAACAGTGACTCGATGTGAGATTAGAGACAGAGGAGGCACAAGCCAAGACTTTTAAACTCTGCTCTCAGAAGGCAACTTGCAGAGCCAAATAAAGAGAAGAGGGAAAATTGACACCCCACAAGACATGGACAATTGTTGCCACCGGCTGGAAGGCCTTAAATTACAACCCCATTTTGTATATCCAAAAGCTTACACTTTCTATTTATACATCCCACTTCTTTTGTGCACCAAAAGTTGGATTTGGCAAATGCAGCTATTCCCTGCAGGCATATGGGTGAGGTTTGCTGCACAGAAAATAAACTTGATTGTTGAAAACCTGTGTTTGCAATTACTCTGAGTTTCAATATTCTGAGGTCAAAATAGATCCTTTTAAAAATCATAATGCTTTGAAATAGATTCATTTTCTTTCTGAAATGGTTATTGGATTAAAATGAAATATTGAAACGTTTTTGGTAAGTAAGTCATAGCAAAACCCTTCAATAGAAATTATGAAAATGTGGAAAGAAATAAAGTATATAAAGTTTTTTGGGGTAAAGACCATTTCTATTAAAAATAATTAGTTCTAAAAATGACAACAAGCTACACTGAGCAGGCCAAACCAGGTTTCCAATACATCTTTTGGGAGCTTATTCCATGATCTGAAAGATTTTTGCTTGGCAAAGGGGCAGGTATAAATAGTAAGAAACATTTTCTTGAGGGACTTTGGTGGACTAGATGAGAATCTGAGTTCATAAATATTGTCACAGAAAACTGTGGGACTCTCTTTGGACAACAAGCCAGATTTTGCAGCATGTTTAATGTGCCTTAATTTCCTCAGGAGTGAGGAACAGGGACTGGCATTTAAAAATAAATTAAAGGTCCCAGCCAGGACTGAGCCAAGGAGATCTCCTAAGTTGGGAATAATCCTAAAATTCTAAAGTGATCATTCAAGGGGACGAACTATTTTTAATCATTAATTTTCTATTTGTATTTCAATGGTATCTCCAGGGAGTGTCAGCACAGCTTCCACCTTGGATGACCAACTCGAGGTGAATTTTTGATAGAGAAAGAGTAAAAAATCAGAACTTCAGGAGCAGGAATAAAATGCAGATCTAGAAAAAAGATCATAAGCAATCATTTAGATCCTTGAGATATAGCAACACACTGCAAAAGAGCTTCAATAGGACTGAGAGCCGGAGCCTTTCTCCTCCACCTCGGACTGGAGCTACATCTGGCACTTCACCCTCGTAAGAAAACAGTGAGGGGCTTGTTCCAAGGAAGGTGCAAGGAGGGCAGCCAGAGCTGCTCTGCATGCTCCTTGCCTTGAAATATTCCTTCACTGCATGCCCACTTGAAGGCCCCTTTATGCTGAGGAAACTTAGTGTAAATAGGAATCAGGCTCAAAGAGCCTGGAAAGCTGTAGCACGAGAGTTCAAACCTTTTCAGTTCAAACCCTTTCAGATCAGAGCAGCTTCTAAACCTCCAGCCAAGTTTCACCCCACCATACACAGTGTGCTCATTAGGGCTGGCTGATGAACTCTGCTAATTACCTTATGCTTGGGGCTGCCATGTTATGGATGGCAAGAACAGCAGGGGTGTGTTTTTGGAGGAGAGGAGGGGGCGTCTCTTAGTTCTCTTCAATTTCTTGGAAAGAAAAAGCTCCTATTTTATTTTATTTTATTTTATTTTTTTTTTAACCTTAAAGTGTTACTTGTAAATGGAGGCCAGAATTTAATTTCAGATAGTGTTACTCCACCTTGTGCAAGTGATTTCTCTTGACACTGCACTGACTACCACTGCACAAAAAGCCCTTTATGACTTACACGCCAAAGAGCCTGAAGTATTTTTTGCCTCTCCAAAAATGACATTTCATTCCCCCCCTCCTTTTTTTTTCTTTTTTTTTTTTTTTTTATCACCTGAACACTGGCCTTAAAACCACAGCACGAAAAGGCCCCATGTGAAGTAGGGAAAGGCATTCAGCATCTGCTTATATCCCCAAACTGAAGCACCAGTGTGCCTAAAAAAGCTTGTATTTAAAGGCATTGCAGCTGCATCAGCTCATATTTCATCCAGCCACCAATTTCCTTTTCCCCCTGACAAACAGGCCTCAGAAAGAACCCAGGCCAGAAATTCTCCACGTTAGCGAAACATTTCCTCTTTCCCCTTCTCCCTTCCATTAACATTATTACGCTGCTCCTGGGAAAAGATGACTTTTCCAATCCAAGCAGCATATTTCTTTCTTTTCTTTTCTTTCTGTCTGTTTTCTCCTTCTCCAGGCCAGAGGTAAGGGAAGAACTGGGGTGGTGATAACGGGGTAGAAGGGATATTGGGGTGAAAGGAAATAGAATGTTTCTTCAGGAAGGAGACCCTAAAATCTGCCTCCTTTTTGCATGTGAATGCTGAGGGATGGTAACTCCTGGCTCTTCCCTCTGCTGGATGTGGGATACAAAGAGGGAGAAAAACACTATGTGGGTGACAACACTCACTGAGGCTCAAGTGCTCAAATATAACTTTGGTGACAAAATTCACCAAAGGTCAGGTGCTCCCTCTGGGATAAAGAGCTGCTTAAAGCCCATTTGGCTGATCCAGGGGTTAAACTCATCCCAGACCTGGCTTAAGCCAAGTTACAGCTGGTTAACAAGTCAATATTTACAGCTGTCAGGATACTATACTTGTTTCTAGATGTCCAGCCACCTTCATGGTCTGTGCAATCCCATTTCTGCATTTCCCACCTCCACGAAAGGTCTCCATCCTCCCACCTTGCAGGATCAACCCTTTAACTCACACATGTTTACTGCCTGGCTTATATCAGGACTGTAGCAAATGAATTCAGCCTACACAAGACCTACACAAAAAGAAGCTCTGATACAAAAAGGAGTGATTATCCTGGGTATCAGGAGGGTTGTACTCGTACCGGGTCTGATTTTACCATGTGCATGTTCACTTCAGCCTGCTTTTATTTTTCTTCTCCTTCAAGAAATGGAAGGCAGGGTCCCAGAGGACAGAAAACATCTCACTGAAATTAGTGGCAAAGGACAGCCAGGTCATAATTCCTCACTGCAGAGCAAGCGTGTCGTGACTGAACCATAAACTTTCTGTTATGCCCATAAAAAAGGTGAAACAGCAGCATCTGCTCCCTCAAAATACCCTCTGGCATTATTTTAAAGTCACTTTACCCTATTCTAAGGTAACTAACTTGAGGCAGCTCTTCTAAGTTCTAATAGGAATTGTTTCTTCTTTCTCATCATGCCTAAAAAGCCATAAAATAATTTGGGTTTCTCTTGTTTGGTTTTTTGAGACGTCAACCCAAAAAGCAGGGAGATTTTATGAAAAAGTGCCTTATAAAGGGAGAAATTTTCAAGTAAAAGAATAGGCTTGACAGAAAATTTCCTGCAGGTATTAGTAGCTTAATCATGTACCAGTGGTTGAATCAGGTATTTTGAATCAACCAGATTTTATGTCGTGTTTTAGCAATTCTTGGCAATAAGTACTAACACCTCAGAAACGGATTGAAAATCGTACTTTCAAAGAGTCCAGGAATGGTTCCTTTCAGGACATCAGACAGAGTAAATTTCCTTTCTGCTGTTCTCTTCCACTTTGACTTCGTAATTCTGTTCTAAATAAACCTTCTGCATAAATTGTTGTTTACAGTGACAAAAACAAATCACGCCAAGCCAGACCCCTGAGCCTTTTTGCTGCGGGATTATCAGAAAGGGGCAGTTTCTCTAACACCGCTCTTTGTTCCTCTTCTTTTTCTGTTTTGTGTTTTCTTACTCATGTTGCTGTTTTTGCTTTTCCCTCTGGGTTGGGAGCTCTGTGCAGACAGACCTTCCCTTGGGAATGGTTTTGGTTTCAACGAATTGCCATTCCGTGACAGCCTATCAAAGAGTTACCTTGGAAAATTCCCAACCACCCCTACTCTGTTCTCTGGAGCACATTTCACTTCTAAATCCTCGGATAGTTGTGGAGCAAACCATCCCAGGGCATAGCCCCCTCCACTCCAGGGCATCCCCTCTGTGAGGGAGCTTGGCCCCACCTTACAGGGAGGCAATTTACATCCAAGGAGATCCTTCTGGAGGTGACACTCAGCCTCAGTTTAAAGCTAAGGAGGGGGTTATCCAGCATTTTTGACAATGATGTTGTGTCTGGTTTTGATTTAGAGCTCATTGCAGTGTCACACTTTAAAAAATTTAAATTATTCCTATTTTGTAGGGCTTGAAAAGATCAGTTTTCTGGTTCTGAAGGTTAAGTGCAGGCAATCCACTCAATTTTTTGGCTTTAGAATCTTCAAATAGAGAAGCCTGTTATATTTAACTGTGTTACCAGAAATAAGAAATCACAAACTTTTAAAAAGAAAGTATTGTTAATGCTAAATTTTTTTTCCTAAAAATATTAGTTTTCCAGGAGTGTTTATCAATTTTAACATCAACAAAAAAGATAAGATGAACTTACATATTTTTTTTTCACTAGGTGTAAAAATAACTCTGTAAAGTGCAGAAAATACATAATGAGAAGCAAAAGAATGGACTCGTTTAGACAACTCAAGTTATTTCTTCAGCTGCATATTATGCACCTTTAAATGTTTGATTCTGCTCAGCTCCCCTAAACATGATTCTTAATTTTTTTCTCTTTAAATTTACCCTGGAACAACTCACACAAAAATTTTGACCGTTGTTATGACTGATTTTAGGGCTTTTTTCTCGTTTTTCCCCAACATGGTTTCTATGAGCTCTAAGAATAACAAAAATAATAAAACCAATATTCAAGTTATGCCTGGAGAAGTTTTATTTCGGTTTTACTTCCACCAGTGTCAAAAAACCTTCTTAGCAGCCTGTCACGTGGTGGGAGATTTTTGTTTCATGCCTTTCTGGTTAGAGATGTCTTTGCTTGAGAATTTTATTTCGTGCGTGTCATAGAACAAGTATGTTTTTTATGACATTTATGAATGTGACCAGTCTGGGAACATGCTGTCTGTCTGCTCGGGTGTAAGCCAAAATTGAAGTCATTGTAACTAGAATTTCCAATTTTGGGGAGAGCTGATCCGTCAGCTGGGGGTCAATAAGTTGGCAGAGGCATCTTTTATAGCATGAGAAGGTGATTTCTGCCTTAGAGGAATTGTCAGGGTGAGGGTTTGATTCTCTGAGATATTAATCAGAATGATTCTCTCTACCTTCCCCTGCCTTTCCTTTTTGCCATAAAATTTATATTACTATTTGTATTAAATAAAAAAATGTATTTCAATCCTGAATGCCCATTACAGAAACCAGTTTTGTCCTGAAGTGCAAGAATCAAGCCTGCAGCATCAAAATATCAAAGAATTTCAGTTTTCTGTTGCATTAAACCTGCCTCTCTTATTTCAGCTCCACCAGCTCTGAAATTCATGATTGAGAGCTGTTAACTCCCAACGATAGCTCCTGGCAAGCAGGGCTTGAGGTTTTTTTAATATTTTATTTTAATTATTTTTAGTTTATAGCTCAGCAACTCGCCTGACCCAGGGGAACACTTAAACTAAATTTGATAGATGTCAAGTTAGGAAAAATAAAGACAGCAGTGTTCTTTCTGCCTGCAATTACAAATGTTTGCTGGAGACTTTTCTGACAGGATTAAGCAGAGCAGAGACCTGGGGAGAGCAGAGAGGGACCGTCGCTGAGGTCACCTTGGCTGATGTTCTCCAGAGCCTGGAAGGGGAGGAGGACCAGGACACCCACCAGTAGCAGTTGCTCCTAACTCCATACACAGCGGCTTTTCCCTGTTTTTTTCCCCTTTTCCCTGAGTCCTGATGTGTCTTGCATCAACTGGAGGAGCTAAAAAGAGAGTGCTTGTTTTTTCAGCTGACATTTCGAGCTGTGGAGACCTCTGAGATGCCCCATAGATGGGCTGAAAAACCCCCAAGAAAAACAAAAAATGGAGCTTAACGAGCTGCAAAGGAGTGAGGAAATGCTCCAGGAAACGATGCAAAAGCCTGCTTTTGACAGTCTACCCCAAACCCAAGTATCAGAAACATTCCACACACACACCCCCCCCCTTAAAAAAAAAAGTAGATCTATTGCTTTCCAGTCCATTTTTTCCCTTGCAATCTAATATATATGAAGATACTTTAAAACAGACTGATGCAATCGGTGAGAAAGAGAGAAAAATTAAACTCCCCAAAGTTCTATAGGAATTATTCAGAGGGGAAAAATGTTGCATCTCTCCAGTATAATATACTGGCAAGCTGCATCAGGGAAAAGGAATGGGCTCTCCAGTTTTTTGCCATTAGATCATGGGCTCAAATCATGCCCAGGAATTTAATCCAAATCTCAGCGAAATCAGCAGGAGTCTCATTACTGGGAATCAATATTCAGGTACACAAGAAAGGACAAACAGAGATTGTTAGAAAAACATATTCAGTATTCATATGTTATTCTGAATATGTTCAGTTTTTCCTTTACACTGAAATAAGGGGAGAAATTTCTCAATGGTCTGATCTTTCCATAATTCTTTTAAATATCTATTTTTGGGTGCTTATATTCTTATATTCTGTCACTGGAAAAGAAGGGGAGGTATAGGCTGAGCATGAATAAAGTACACACACCAAGAACTGGGTTATGTTTGAAAGTCAGAAACCCTTTTTTTACTGCTTTTTTTAATAGTGGAAAAAAAAAAATCTAAATTATATCTATAGATGGGGATAATTTTTCCCACTCTAAAAAAACGGCTGACAAAGAAATGCTGCACAAATTGATATTGTATGAAAGTTCTTCATGGGTCATGCGATATCAGCTGATTCCAGCCCAATTTGGGGAATTTTCTGAGTGAAATAGGATTGCCAAAGGGGTACCCACTGCACAAGGCTCAACATGAAAATGCCCTGAATCCTACAACTTTCCAATCATAAAACCTGAACTAGATTTTCCTACTGGAGATGTCCTTTCCGCTGTGGGAATCAAGAGTGGTACTACTTGCTCATGATTTAAAGTGTTTTCACTGTCTATTTTCCAGTATTAATAATTAATTTTAAGGTAAATCCTTTACTGGGTGGACAGGTATTTTTATAACACATTAAGGAACATTTACTTAAGGTGAAGCACAAGCTGATTTATTTCTATAACCATGGAGGGCAAGAGAATTCTCTCCATATTTTTCTTCCCAGCTTTCAGAAAAATAAATCAATACACACACACACACACACACACACACACACACACACACACACACACAC
>NW_020955206.1:1556148-1584593 GCF_003031625.1 Empidonax traillii
GGTGGGCAAAGCTGCTTTTATTCTGTCCTCTTAAAAAAAAAAAAAAAAAAAAAAAAAAAAAAAAAAAAAAAAAAAAACACAGGATGGCTCTCCCTATGGTTTTTGGCTTAACTGCACACATCTGGGTTTTGTATCAAAAGAAATAAATATCAGCCCTAATTAATCCTCTGAGGCCGCCGGGTACGAACTCCTGAGCAACACAAGCTTTAATTACGGCTTCAACCAGGGATGGAGTTGGTTGGAGAAGGCTGACTGTTGATTTAATGCACTATATCATGTCCAAAAGGATCTGGAACAACACTGATTTACATCAGCTGAATATTTGGCTCATTTGAGACTCCCTTGGGAAGGAGGGGCGGGGGGATACCTATATCCATACACTTCCCCCCTGAGTTGTTCAGATGCAGTGTGCAGCAAACTCTATTGCAAAATGCTTGTGAAATCCAGTTTACCGAGTTCAAATGTTGAAGTTGTTTACTTGGGAAAAAAATAATGTGATATTGAAAAAAAAAATTGTGAAAATATTGTGATCTTATGTTCATATATTCTCCCAAGCAATATGAACTCCTTGATTTACTAGTCCTTTGTAAAAGGCTATTTGGAATGATTCAACCACAAGGCAAAGTTCCTGTATTTCAGACAAAGAAGTATCTAGATAGAAATACTCTGACTACTTTTACATGATTACTAATTCAGCTAATTTAAAGATAGACTTGAGGGATTTAGTTGAGCAGCAATAAAACTTGTTGAGAATGGAGTTTGTTATACATTTTATAATTCAAACCTGTCTGTGTCTCTTGTACGCCCTCCTCATTTTTTTTTAAGAAGATTTTAAAACCATTATGTTTGCAAATATCTGAGGGAATTTAGAGCAAGTGAAAGTAAAGAAACTGTTCACACTGACCTCATTACAGCCAGGCTTTGTGCAAACTTCCCTCCCTTCCAGTGCACCTCAAGTCTAACTTGCAGTAAACGTTGTTATTCTAGTCCAGGGTTTATCTACCAAGGGGCTGCCAATGTTCTAAATTGTGTGGCTGATTTTTGTAAAGAGTGCTAATGAGACTCACTATTATTATACTTATTTTCCCTCCCAAACAAACCCAAACTGGAACTCTAATCCCTAGGAGTTCAACCCTGGTGTATTAATCCCCTGCAAAACTCCTCCTGCCTCCCCACGATGCCATCTGAAGTCATCTCGGTGAATCCAGGCTGGTTTTGTTGTGCCAGACAGAGGTGTGTTTACATGACTATCCATCTATTACAGGAAATTTTTTTTCCAGTGGAGAGTTTTTCAAATATTTACAATGAAGATTTTTCATTTCTGTGGGTTTATTTTATTTTATTTTTAATTTTTTTTTTATTAGTAGTAGTGTTACTGAAAGTAAAAAGGAAAGAAATAAAACAATACCAGAAAAATCTACAGTGAAGTCAGAAAAGCAGGGAAAATTGAAAATTTAGAATCATGGAATAATTTAGATTGGAAAAGACCTATAAGGTCATTGAGTCCAACCATTAACTCAGCACTGGCAAGGCCATGTCCCCAGGTGCCACATCTACATGTCATAAATCCCTCCAGGGATGGTGACCAAAGCACTGCCCTGGACAGCCTGTTCCAATGCTTTATAAACCTTTCAGTGAAGAAATTTTCCCTAATATCCAATCTATACCTACCCTGGCACAACTTTAGGCTGTTTCCACAGGTTATTTGGGAGAAGAGATCAAATTCCACCTCACTACAATGTCTTTAGGATGAAGCTTATGCTGACATTTGCTCTGCCATATGATGGCCTTGGGGGATGCACACTTTCTAGTCAGAAATCTTTATTACACACAATATTTTCTGAAATTCCTTTCATGTTCCTTAATTTCACACACTTTTACATAGATATGATTATGAAGACAAAGCAAGGGAATCCTGAAATAAATAATATCATTCAAATTAATGCTGATTTACAACCTTGATTCCTGAAAGCATTTCATGAACACTAAGGGCCAGATTAATTGATGTAATGTCAGGAAATCAATGGCATAATAACCTGATTTAATTCTAGAAATCTTGCACAGTCACTGCTTCTTTGTGCCCAGTCTGTACCTGCTCCTTATGGACAATCCAAGGTCTGCCATTAGCTCGGATTTTTTTCAAATCCTCAGATAAAAGGAAGAAGGAAAATCACAGTTAACTAAACAACAAACCCTGCTATTCTTGGGCAACCAAAGCCCTCTTGAAAGCAAAGGAATGGCTGCAGAAAGGTCATTGCCAGGAAGTATTCAAACACCATTAATCCTCCTCTATCTCCTCACTGCTGATAAGACTCTCTTTAGACCCTGAAGTCAAGTTCCTCTTACCCTGATATGTTCAAGTGGTCACTGCTGTGCTCCTGTTATTCATGTCTGACTGCAGGGTTGAGTTTCTCTCCCAGTTTTTCCTTTCACTTCAGTAGCTCTGGAGCCTGGACAACGTGGCCTCATCAGTTTTACTCTTCTCCATTAAGAGCGAATCTTCTACCAACAAAAAAACAAGGGTAACTTTCAATATGACTGTGCAACAACCATGTTACACTTCCCATGTGTTTCTGGAGAAATTATGCAGGAAATTAACTGATAACTACTTTGCAAGGGATTACAGCTGATATAATCTGGGTTGCACCCTTGGTTGGAGAATGGAGAAGTTGCCTCAGTCTTTAAAGTAGTTTGTCCGTGAGGAATAATAAAGGACAAAATGGCAAAGGTGTTGGATCTCTCTTGTGTGAACACACAGTTGCTTTAGGTTATGCCATGTTACCATAGAGATTTTTATATGCCATAACTGCAGTTTAGCACAAACATAGTATTTCACATTTTTGTTGTGTTCTCCATGTAAAAATTCATCTCAGCCAGACGTAATTTAGGAAGTGAAGGAGTGTTCCACTGTTATTGGTTACATAATCCCAATCTGCTTGAGAAACAGTTCATGAGCACTTTGGCACAGACTTGGAAAATTTCATATTCCTTTGGCAGAGGAAGCTGACCAGAAAATTCAGTGATCAGATTTTCAAAGAGATTGAACCTCTGTAGCTCTTCACGTTTCCATAGCAGCGCTCCAGGGTTCGACACAGCGGAGAATCTGTTCGTTATCATCCACAGGTTTCTTTTACAACTCCCTCAGAAAACAAAATGAATCTCTGTGAAATGCACCTTCCAGAGCAAAAAACCTACAGCCAGCTCTGTCTGTGCCCTTCAGGAGTACACACAGTTAAATCCATGCTCATGCTAGTTTATATGTACCGGTACCCCCAAACCACTGCCTGACTTCCGCCTGTACCAGCCTGACTTTTGCAGGTCTTTACACTCTCCTTTTTTATAAAGTTAGTTTTTAATCATACAGTTTTATGAGGAAAATTAAGGATTTGTGCTGTGAGCCTAATTTCATGCCCTGTGGATTTGTGTATGATTTTTACAGCATGGACATACACTCCAGCTTTCCGTTAAAGGAGGACAATAAGTCAAATTTCTGCCTCTACGTATTTTATGAAATGTAGGAAGTTAATATTTAGGGAGACTTTGGCTCATTGATCAGATTTGACAGATGGATACACAGATACAACACAGACAGAATGACTATATAAGCCTTAAATCCCTGAGGAGACCAGCTAAAAAATACTTTGTGAGGAGCAGACTCACTTCTTTACAAGCAGTTGCAGAATTGCAGGTGGGATTTCACATAGACTGTGGAGCTCTGGCTTCAGCCTGGAGTGGATTGTCTCTATTAATGAAGCACAAAATAGACATTAAAAATGTGTGAAATGGGAAAATCAGAGCTTTCATGAATTTATAATTAAGCCAGAGGAGTTGATTGGACATATCTAATATTCTGCTCGGTGTGCTACAGGCTCCCCTTTGTCTGGGATGTATGTTTGGGAAAAAACCCCACCCAATAATATTTTTAAATGTCCACTGATAAATTTGCCTTTTTTATATATTTTCTTTTTTTTATTATTTTTTTTTCATCATAATCAATTCTTTCTTTTCTATGATGACTTGATTATAAATATGGCATTTTGGCCATAGGTGACAGAACCACTCTGGGCCAGATGTGCTGGCTGCCTATGAAGGGCTTGGCCATAGGATGTTAGTGGTTTAAAGTAACAGGAAACCTGAGGAATATCATAAATCAGGCTTTTCTGACTGGGTTTTTGTACAGAGTATAACAAAATGTATTGAATAACTTAAGTATGTGTGAGCCTCCTGCCTACCAAATTACTGGGGTCTGCCAGTGGAAAACACACTAATTTGATGTTGGCCTCAAACAGAAAATTGTTAAAAGAAAATTAGGCTTCAGCATTTTAACAAAAAATCAACTTGGAGCTCAGTGTTAACAGGAGCCCAAGGATTTAACTAACTGTAATGAAAATAAAGAGAGACAAAATTCTTGACTTACTGAGCCCCAGTCCTGAGGAAAGGTTTCTCCTTCTGGATCCCAACACAGCAGGAGGCACAAAGCCTGTACCAAAGGGTGGGTTGTCTTTCTTTTCTCTCTCCTGCCACGGATTTCACAAGGTCATAGGCTGACATTTTGTACTTTTCCACACTTCTATTGACTTTCATTAACAATAAACAGACGGTACTGGGCCAAAGTCATCGAGTCCATGACAGAGTGTTCTAAAACATGAAGCCTCCTGTGAGCAAGGACATCAGGAGGGGCTGAGCTTTGAGATCCTCTCACCTGGTGTCCTGGCTCTGACCTGGCCAGTGCAGGGCACTTCAGGGGAGATATAAGAACCACATCTGAGCTATTCCCTGTTGGAGAGCTCTTCCAACCCCAACTGATATAAACAATCACATTTCAGTGATACTCCTGGGGATAAATCTGCCTATGGCAGTGCAGCTCCTGCTCTAACCAGCTAAAATTAGTTATTGCCAATTGATTCATCCAAGATCTTAATTAAATGATGATCTGTTCTTATCATTCAATTAAAGGTCATAAGATGCTACCTGTTTCTCTCCTAGCTTTTCTCTGTTCTACTTAAATAAAATAATACCAAGAAGCCAAATGTATTTTTTTCCATCTCATAACCATTCTCTTTTTTTTTTTTAACCAATAATTTTAAACTTCCTTCAGTCTCCTCCTTTAGACCATTTTGTGGAGACAGTCATGGCACACTGATGTATTCTTGTTCCCTGAAATATGGGTCCCACATCAATGCTTTAGCATCCACACCTTCTCAGATGCCCATGTTTTCCCTTTCAGAAACCACTGCAAAGTCACTTTTAAATTTATAAAGTTAATGGGCTTACAGTGGATTGGCCCAAGTTTCACCATTTCCTCCACACTGTAGATGTTTTTTGGTCGAATCTCTTTCCTGCCCTGTCTCCCCCTTTCTCCATGGTGTCACTACATGATATACTTGTACATGGACCTCCCCTTGTACCAACTCCTAATGGCTCTGAGAGCACTTAATGCATTAAATGTTAGAGAAAGCTCCTATTTGAAACGCACCCACAGACCAAAGTCCTGAGCCATATTTCTTATTCTGTTTTTTTGTTTTTTTGTTTTTTTGTTTTACTCTATATTTTGGGTTCTGGCAGAGCTGCAGGGAGTGAGTGTGGCGTGCAGCCTTTCCCAGACTGTGTAGCTTGGCACCAGAAAACAATTTCTTGGGAGTTCAAAACCTGTCAGGATGCTCTCGCGAAACCGCTCCACATTTAAGATGTGTAACACTAAAATGTCACTTTTGGAGCCCAAACCAGAGTGCCTTCAGCTTTTTGACTGGCAGAAAACTGAAGGATAAGCTCCAGGGAATTTCTAGTACAGCTGTAAACTTTCAAAAATACTTTGCTGCTGCAGAAACTATAGAGTGTCGTTTAAATGAACAGTATGCCCCCTTCATACCTCAGCACCAGGGAGAACACGCTTTCGACTTCAGCATGAACAACCTAGGGTTTGATTTTTAAATTATTTTTCACCCACACAGAACAGGTTAAGCAGCTTTTAGCTCGGATTCTACCTGTCACACAAACCAAACTATATTCCAGACATCTCGAGGAGGAAGAAGAGATGATACAGATGGTTGTGCAGATGTTTGGATCCTGTTCTCTTAATGCTTTACTCAGGACAAATTTAACCTCCTTATATGCCTCACAGAAGACTAAATCACGGCCCTATTCCATGCCTGGGATCTTGGAGAAAGCCAAGTCTCTAGTTAATATGTTTATGTGACATTCTGAGCTTGGCTCTCCTCCGCCCTTGTGGGCCAAATCCTAATATGACCCAGTACTCTCTCACATCAGCTGGAGTTTTGCCCGCATAAAGTAGAAGTTAAAACTAAGCGATGCCTCCAGGTTTCAGGCCAGTGACTCCATTTCACAAAAACTCATTGTATTATAAAAGGGATCATCAGCTTCAGCCCACTGCAGGGTCACTGTTTTTCGTAATTTTTTTGTATTTTGGTTTCTTTTCTGGTGACGGTTTTCAAAAGACTGAAATAGGAGGAGGCAGGTCTTCTCCTCCCTCTCCTGGGGCTACACCCTTCCCTGAACAAACCTGTTCTCAGTGGGACCTGAATCCCTCCTGGAACAGTTATGTCTTCAGGAACCAGAGCTGTTGGCACCCTGCCCTATTGTGGTCAGCAGAAAGATGTTTCCTGAGGTTTCCAGAGGCTGGGTTAGGCCCTATTTTATTGCCCAGAGAACCTGTGGATGCCCCATTCCTAGAAGTTTTCAAGGTCAGGTTGGATGGGACTCTGAGCAAACTGGTCTAGTGGAAGGTGTCCCTGCCCATGGCAGGGGGAGCGGAATGACACAATCTTTACGGTCCCTCCCAACCCAAACCACCTGTGACTCTATAATTCTGTGATTGTGTTAGCTTATAAACAACCTCAGCTTTTATTCTGACCTTATTTTAACATTTACTCCTACATTGTCTCCCTACATTTCATTCAAACCAAAGAAATGATTGATCATTTTATAGGAACAACCCTGACAAGCAACATAGAAAGAGCTAAACAGTCTTGGAAAAGGAGATTACAGCTCTTGTTTTCATTACAGCTGAAAAAAAACCCCCACTGCTGAATGAAAACATTCGAGCACAGGGAGAAATCCTCAAGCACCGATTCCCAGGCAGGGTTGCCTTGGGTTACCTGGAGCCTCCATGGTATTCACACTTGCACAGCCAATTCTGGACATTCTGGTTCCCAGTGTCAAGCTGGAGCTGCTGTGGGACATCTGGGTTGTCCTTTGCAGGGAACAATTAGGAAATTTGCTGGAGGACTCCCTGCCACTTGCACGATCCATCAATCCCAGTCCAAATCAGCAGAGGCCAAGACTGAACCCATTGGCTGGATCAGCTGCTCTTGGCTGTAAGGGGTAAAAAACTTGAGATGGTGTCATAAAATCATAGACTAATTAAGCTTGGAAAAGACCTCCAAGATCATAAAATCCAGCCTTGACCCAATAGCACCATGTCCACTAAACCATATCACAGAGTGCCACATCTACTCATTTTTTGAATACTTCCAGGGATGGTGGCTCCACCACCTCCCTGGGGAACATCACCTCTTTGGATTGACCATGACCAGGAAAGATTGTGTGCATGGAGATGTCCCTGGCATGCTGGGTGTAGTTTGGCTGTATGGCCTCTGTGTGGGAAGATGGACCCCCTCACATGAGGTCACCTTCCCCCAAGGCCAGATGGTTTCGGAGCTCTTTCTTACCAGCAGTACTTGAAGCTATTACAAGCCCAATGAAGACAAAAAAATCAGCCAAATTCATCTCGGATGTCAATCTTCTCTGCATGTGTTTTGGAGGTGCTGTTGAGTCTCTAATCACAGCACAGCTCCAGCACTTTAATTGTGTCTCTGCTTTTGAAACATATTACAGACAAACGCCTGAGTAATCACCACAATCCCATGAATGAGCCGGATAAGAGAGATGGAGGAACTGAGAGCAAGAGACCACACAGCAAGTAGTGTGAGCCATGGGATTAGGAATTGGGATTTCTTTTTTCTCTGTGCAGAATCCACGAGGCCATGCTGCCCTGTATGATCTCATGAAAGAAGTATATTTTCCATGTGTGAGGGACATGTTGCAGTATCAGCTAAGTGCAAATTACTATGATCATTAGCCACTCTTTGAGTGAGGCAGCTGCCAGGAAGCCTGTGTGTATGTTTGAGGGAGAATTCCTAATGTCTGTGTGTCTGGAGGAGGATAAATTCTTCTATTCCCCTCCAGTAGCCTAATTAGATTTTTACTCTGTTTATTAGAAGAGTTCAGTTGCTAGCTTAACATGAAATAAAATCTGCATGATTAAGAAGTCACGAGCAGTAAAGCTTACAGTGTGCCACTAGAAATTTTCCTTTTGCATCAACAACGATGAAATCCTCCAGTGTTAAATAAAGTAAAAGCAGGAGTGTGTTCAGATCCAGCAGCCAGGATCCAAACAGAGTGTCAGGGACAGAGGGAGAGTGGGAAGGGGGTATCATGCCATTCAAATGGAGCCTGAAATGGGAAAATTGCTGGAAATGTTGCATTTTTAAGCACATAACAGACTGGAAGGAAAATGTTCTTTCCAGTGAAGAAGATCCTCTTTATGGATCTTCACTGCAAAACAAGGATGGGAAAGATGTTCCATTTGCAAACACATTCTTCAGCTCTCCTCACTGTCTTCTTTAGACACAACAGTCTGTTAAGGGTCAGAAGAAGATGGAGTAGTATCTAAATCTAAGTCTATGCAAACGTCTTGAGTGGATTCCAGATCTAAGCCCTTAAGGGGTTGAGGGCCCTGGTGATGTCAAAGAGCCTCCTGCAGTAGATGGACATGCTGGTATAGAAAGTAAGTTCTGGAGCCTAAAAAAAAAAGAGAAAAGAGCAAGCACACAGGAGGTTAGGAGTCAAGGGAAGGAGACTCGAAACTTAAAACCTTCCCAAAAAAGCAAAGGGATTTGTGGAACCCAAGAGACTAAAAGCACATTTTGGCCCACGGTCTGGTTTTCCTCAGCACGTGCCCAGCCACAAGAGTCCATGTGGTTCTTCTGTTTTCCCAAGTCTTTTGAAATATAGATGCAAGGGTCTCCAATCCCTGCACTTCCCTGCATTCCTCAAGAAATTGGCCCACCAAGTAGTTGTAATTCAGGATACCACCATACACCCACGTGTAAGATTCCTTAACAACTATGCACATTTTTAGGCTCAAATATTTTAGAATTGTTTTCACTGTGCCTGAGCTGTAATTGGCTCAGCTTCCCAAGTGTTGGATCATCTAACTAGAGTGATTTTTGACTCAGAGCCCAGGCACCATATCAAAACATTTATCAATTAATCATAAAAAGTAACTAACATTGTTGTCCACCCAAGAAAAACTGTCACTTACAGACTCATGTATGTTATTCCTTATGAAAGAGCTGCTACATAGAAGTTGATTTCCTGCACAGACCAGGTGGAAAATCTGCTAAAGGCAGAGGTCAAATCTAGTTTAATTTTATACCCTTTGTTAAGAATGTTCTCCCTCTCTCTTTCTCTCTAAAAAAAAAAAAAAAAAAACACCAAGGAAAAAAAACCACCCTTGTGCTCTTTTCCAAGTATTCTAAAGTTAATTCATGTGGAAGAAAAAAAGATTAGGATAAAATTTCAAATATTAAATTCAAATGCAGGATTAATGAGTTTTATTTCAAAGCCCCAGAGGTTGTCTGGAATTTAGGACATTTTTTTAGTAGCAGACACGAGACACAGCCAGATGCAGTCGTGTTTTGGACTAGCTCAGTGCAAATTTAGCACCTTGAAGGAGAAATTTTATGTCTGTTTTGTAAAGCAAACATTTCAACTTTTCCAAAATCCTTTGTCCAAAAGATATTACTGTTGCATTGGATGAAGGAATGGATTTAAAATAACGCTGACTTGTTGCTCTAGCACATAGTAATTACCACCCCCATCACCATCACTGTAGGTAATGTAGGTCCTCTGCCCCACTCAACAGATCCGCATAAATCATATATTTATCTTTTTTTTATAGTGTGAAGCAACTAGATTAAAAAAAAAAAAAAAAAAAAAAAAAAGAGTTAAACTAATTTCTGAAGCCAAATTCAAGACAGTCCTTGCAACACTCTGCAGGAAGGAGCTTTTTGCAACTTGGTTTCTCAAAGGCCAGCAGGGAACAGCTTGGCAGAGGCACAAACACTGTTCTTCTCACGCCCTTGCAGATAGGATGGCAAACCCAGGGAGGATGAGCTGCTTCACTTCACACCCGCTCCCTGAGGCAAAGGAGTTGGAGGCCAAACCCTCCAAAGTCCCTTCATTAAAAGACTTTTGTTATCATCACAAAAATTAACAGCTTTCAACTTCCTCCCCAACAGCGTTGGTCCCAAGAAGCAACAAACATCAGCAGCGTTTCAGGTCATCAGTGTTAGTTTGTCCAATCAGGAGAGAAATTCCTGTTTCCAGTCAAAACTGCGCTTCAGTGGTGACTCAAGAAGGGCTGGTGACACCTGTGAAGCACAGCCTGCAGATCCAGAGCAGGTGATCTGGACCAGGGTGTCTTTTGAACAGCCAGAAGTGTTAAACATTGGCCTGATTGTGCTATGCCTGAAATCAAAGAATAAAATCCCTGTTGAGTTCAATGGAAGAAGAAGGCAGCCAACATTGGGTTTAATGTTTTCTACATCAGCACTGAAAACTTGATGGGAAAGGACCAAAACCTTGCTATGAACACCTTCAAACATTGGAATCTTGTCTCAAAAGTTTCCAATTTTAGCCAAGAAGAAAACACTAGCGTTTCAGTTTCAGATTCTGGCTTTCCTTCAAATGGACATACCACAGTCTGTAAATAGAACCAAAACCTGAAATATCACTCTGTTTAAATTCCTTCATTGCCTTAGAACTCTGCCTCACCTGTGGAGAATTAATGTAATTAGCTGTAACACGAACAAGTAATTAGGACCTGGTGAGAGGCAAGTTCAGATTAATCATTCCATTTAGAAAAACACTCACAAAAGGCTTTTTTTCTGATTTTTTTTTTTTTTTTTTTTTTAGCTCTAAATCCTACAAGAACAGGTTTTCTCCCTCCAGTACAGAACAAAACCAGTCAATGGAAATAGCCTCTCACAATATTTCTGGTTTTGGTCCCCATCAAAATCAGTAAATGTGATGACACACCAAAATATGCAAAGTAACAAATGCACTTAAAAAACTTAAAAATGTTTTGTTTGAGTTGCAACTAAATTTTCTGGTCAACCACAACTCTATCCCATCCAGTCGCTCAGAATCGTATCCCATCTCTAACCCTTTTTAACAGCATGAAAACAAGAAGTTTGGATTTAAAGCTTCATTTCCAAATGGATTCCTTGGACAGAATGGGAGAAGATGGATGTAATTGTCAGGAATTTCAGATTATAAGTGCCTTGAGCTATTCTGAGTGCAGCTCTGAGCCACCACCAAAGGAGGGGAAAAGCTGTGCAAGGCAGTGGCAGCTGCACTAACTACAACCAGATTTCAGTTACGTGAGGCTGATGCCTCTTTTGGTCTTTCTCATCTCTGAACTCAACCCTGGACATTTTCTCAGTGTTTTAAGCTGAAAAAATATCTTAGAAGTCAAAAATGTCACCAAAATTTGCCGAAGACTTAATGTCTTACCTGGTTTAGCAGAACAAGCCTTGGTATCAGTGGCACAAGTTTATGCTTCATTTTGGATATACTAAGAAATGTTTCATTTCTAGACATTGGCTTGGCATATAAACTAGTGAAGGGTCTAGAGAATGAGTCATATGAGGAGCAGCTGGGGAGGCTCAGCCTGGAAAAAGAGAAGCTCAGGGGGGACTTTATTACTCTCTACAACTCCCTGACAGGGGGTTGTAGTCCAGGGAGGATCAGTCTCCTCTCCCAGGTAGCAAGTGACAGGACAAGAAGAAATGACCTCAAGCTGTGCCAGGGAAGGTTCAGGTTGGACATCAGGGGGAATTTCTTCACTATAAGGGTGTTCAGGCATTGGAAGGGGCTGCTAAGGGAGGTGATGGAGTCCCCATCCCTGGAGATGTCCAAGGAATGACTGGGCGTGGCACTCAGTGCTCTGGGCTGATATCAGTCACAAATTGGACTCGATGATCTGGGAAGTTTTTCCCAAACTTAGTGATTCTGGGATTTACAACCCTTATCAATACTGCACAGTTTGACCCAAAACACTCACATCCAGAAGTTGCCCCCAAAATCAGCTGCATCACTGTGACCTATTGTCCAAGAACAGCTAAACTCGAGACTCAGCCAAGGGACATGTCATCCAAAGGAAATCAGCAATAGCTGAAACATATCTGGTGCACCAACAGGATGTGAACCCTACACAACATCTTCCTTTGTTGAAATCATATACTCTCAACACAATGAAAACATCGGGCTGTGCTCCCGCCTGGACCACGTGAGCACCTCCCAAGGCTGCTCAGCTGAACAGATTTGATGGTTTTCCATTCTTGGCCTGGACTTTGGTGTGAAATATTCCCACAGCTGGATGCTCACAGCAAATGAAGAGTGAAGCATCCCAGTGACCAGAGAATAGAAACACAGGAGCCAAGCCTAGGCCTGGGTGGAAGCGTGGTCTGTGACCAGTTGCTCCACACCTGGCTCGGTGCTCGGGGAAGGTGCCGGGAGGTTTTATGGGCACTCCATCTATCATTGAACAGAGGGAAAAAAAAAAAAAGAAAAGAAACATCAAAAATAATCAAATCCAGGATTTTTATGGCCCTAGGAGGAGCTAACCTGGAAATATCACTGGCACAAATAGAGCTGTTCAGCAGACAATAGCTCTGGGGTATTGCCACGAGTTTGTTTACCCAAATGTGGCCATCCTCGTTGAGAATTCCCACCCTCCTGGTCTCCAGCCTGGTGAGCTGCTGGAACACCAGCACTGCAGTGATTGCCATGTTGACAGCTTTATTGCCTCCCTGACCTTGCTATTTTTAAAGGAACAGGTTATCTCAGTGGTGTAATCAGGTCTTCCTCGTGCCATTACGTCATTCCCACTGAAGGGAGCTGGAGCTTTTGGTCCTCACTCCCCTGGACTGCCAAGGCAGATGTTCCAGGTGCCCAGCTTATGGCACTGGTGTTACTGAAAGCTCCTTGGACTGAAGTAATTTTATTTTCCCAGATCACTCAGGAAATACAGCTTTGATTCTCTTCTTCAAACCTACTTAACCCAAATTGATAGAAAGAGTCAAACAATCCAAATTTTAAGCTTAAAAGAACATCAGTGAATCCTGTTTGGGTGATGAGGGAAGATGCTCACATGGGATGCTGGGTTAGGCAGGGAGTGCTAAATGTGCACTTGTGTTAGAAGTGAGGAAGTGCAAGTACAACTTTTAGTGCTTGAGGGATTCTCTGAAATAAGAGCAATAAGTAGGTAAATCACAAAAAATGCTGTTGCCCTTCCACTTTTAAAGTGCTCATTGCGAAACAAGTAGACAGAATGGACAAATCTTCACCTAGGGAAAATAAAATATCTCAGTTGGCTGAGTGCTAGAGAGTTAATAAAGACTTAATGTCAAGATTATCTCCTTTGGAGAAGAGACAGTCATGATTTCAGAAAACGTTAAAAGTTTGGGTTAAATTAAAAAAGCATTTAGTGATTTCCTAACTATCCAAGATTCTCTGTATGCAAACTATTTACTCAGAGTGATACAAATAAAATGGAAAATGCCACAGTCTCTCTCCAATTCTAAAATCCCTGCCTCCTGTCCTAATTCCATGAGTGGAGAAGCGCCCACAGCAAAGCTTAGAAAGCCTTGTTTCAGCTCCCACAAGAATAGAACACCTTTTCCAGTCTCAGCTGGAATGAGGATGTGGGAAAAAAAAAAAAAATCAAATCCCATTTGATCTAATGCGGTCCAAACACAGCCAAAGGTATCCATGTTGCTCCAAAAAATTTCTCCAAGCTCTATTCTTGTTGATCCCAGTGTCAAGTAGGTTGTGAGAGTCTTATCACAAAACTGCTTGGAAGGTTTCCTTGGTGCCTCTCAGCCTGCAGACAAACCTTAAGGGGAATGCATTAAAAGAGGAGGTGTCCCCTTCCTCTACAAATGCTACTGCTTAGCCCTTGGGAATGAGAAAATAGGTGGAAATAGGTGCATCTGAGGTCTCCAGGGAGTAGGCAGTGGGTGTGAGCTGCTCAGTGACACAGTTCCCATAACATCATAGCAAGATGAGGTGAGTTAGAGTGAAAACACAATTCAGTTTCTCACCACTCACCCTTCTATTTTTTGGAGTGCAGATAAGCAAATTAGAAATGACGTCATGGCTCCCCCAGGACACTGCAACACCCTGTCATTTGTCCAACCAGAGTACAACTCTTATTAGTATGATATAACACAGTAGTTGGGAACTCAATCGAAAAAACAGAGCTGGAATTTAATAAAAAAAACCCTGCAGCTTTTAACTCATTGCCCTTAACACGCAGAGCTACTGCAAGTGAGTGTCTCAACATGAACACTCTGAAGACCAAAGAATTAAAGTAAATGCAATCAGCAGATTACTAAATACCAATGGGAAATTTAGAGCTATAGAGCAAAATCCCAGAGCATTAAAGGATTTACCACTTGGCATTGATGAGAAGCAAATCTTTGGATTTCCATTCCTATCCTTAATTAGTAACTGGGGTTTATTTTAGTCTAAACTAAGTCACAAAAGATAACACACCCTAAAAGAAAATAGATAGCAGTGCAATAAACTTTATACAATGTCTTATTAAAAATTAGAAGACCAAAAAAAAAATAATAGATTCAAATGGAAAATCAATTTCCAGGACTTCCGTTTCCTTTTGTTTTCTTGTCTTCCCACCCATACTCAGTTCTTTTCTAATAACATTCAGCTCTTTGCAGGCGAGGTTACCAAGGGTGGTGACAAAGATAGCAATTGAAACCCAAAAGGGAGGCTCCCTTTTAGAAGGGACATTGTAGGAGTGTTCTTGCTCCTTCACAGCTTGGGTTTTGAAAGTTGTCTCCCTGCCTAGTTCCCAGGGCCTCTCACTGGAAGTGGGATCTAAAATGGATGATCCGTGTCCTCCATGGCCCCAGCTCTGAAAAAAACAGCTGTGTGAAACGGAGCATTTTTTTATATGGTTTCTCTGGGACAGGGGGAAGATAAGGCTCCTGTGGTTCATGAGCAGATTCCTGGCTTGGTTATCTGATGTTCCCATCTACCATTTGCACCACTGGTGACTGTGCTCCCAGGAGCTGGTTTGGCAGGGGCATCCTGGTTTGTTGGCAGTAGCCTGGCTGGGCTGGAGCATTCCCAGCTGCCAAGATGCACCAGGGACTTGGTGGTTGGTTTCTTAAACTGTGATACAGACTCCCACATTTTGAGCAAAGCTCTTGCCATGGCTTCAAGTAAAGCTGTAAAATATAAACAGCTGCTTCAGAACAGGAAAAAACTAAAAGTCCGTGAGTTAAATCTGAAGAAAGATGTAACAACAAGGCCAGTCCCAAACAAACCATGGGCTGTAGGGAATAAAAAACTGAGGTCCCATCTCACTCCCTTCTTTCCTCCCTTCCCCAGTGAACCCAGGAATACATTTGGTCCCCATAAACATTTACTACAGAGTGATCTGAGTGTGATTCCTGGACTGTGGATGAAAAGCTATGACCAGGCACGATGGATTAGTGGAAGGGTGTCCTGCTAGTGAGGCCAAGACAGGGAAAATAGAACCATTTAAGGAGAAAGGTTTTAGAAAGTTCCCCTCTCTGTGTAGGTGTGGGCTCAGTGAGTGCCTTGAGTACCAAAACCAGCAGCAAGTCAGGTGAGCTTCTTGTTTCTTTGTCTTCCACAGTGAGAGGAAAGCAGGACATAGAACTGCAAGAGATCTCCGGAATCATCTAATGTATCTCCTTCTATGGCAGGTACCAGGTCAAATAATTCCCATCATAAACTCAATAAACTTCCATTAAAAAATATATTCTACTATTTCCACTGTCTTTACCTACTGCAGCTGCTCCAGAACCAAATTTCAATGTCTTCTGGTGATTTTTACCCACCTGGGAGACTGTTGGGAAAGGTGATAGAGACATGGGGAAGTCTGAGATAAAAGGATTAAATACTTGTGGCACAAAAGCCAAGGTCAGCAAGTTTTGTCCAAGGGTTAAAATACTCATAGCAGGCTCATATGTGCAACAACACAACCTCTTGATTTACCTGTTTGGTTTGGGATGCATTGTGGTAACTCCATCAAGTACAGTCAATTCCAGAAGTAGTAAAGTTGATATTTAGGACTCAAAAATGAATAGATGTCTTAAAAATTATGAATTTTTTTAAAAAATCTACTACTATTTGTCTGGTAGTTTGCAGTCCCTTGGATTGAAAACTGGACACTTGATGGACATTGTCAAAGCTTTCATTGTGAGCTAAAAAAATTAGAGATATGCACCTGAAAATGAACAGTCAGTACAGTCATAGGATTTCAGGAGCTGAGCCCTTAAGATAAATAATCAATTACCTTGCAAAGTAAAAATCATAGGTAAGCTAATTTTAACTCATTCATTCATTAAAAAAAAAAAAAAAAAAAAAAAAAAAAAAAAAAAAAAAAAAAAAAAAAAAAAAAAAAAAAAAAAAAAAAAAAAAAAAAAAAAAAAAAAAAAAAAAAAAAAAAAAAAAAAAAAAAAAAAAAAAAAAAAAAAAAAAAAAAAGAGAGAGAGAAAAGAAAAACAACAGCCACAAATGAAACAAAAAGACCTACATCTCATTTAATGCATTACTTAACAAGTGGTGGTTTTTCAATTTATGGTCATCCTTTTTTCCAAGGTGAACCCTGGTGTACTCATTTTGAGGCACTGATGGGTATCTGCCCATCTGAGTTAGCAGCCCTCTTTATCTCAGAGCCTGAGATAAAGCTCACCAACTTAAATGTATTTTGGGTTTGTGACACCTCTGCTATCACCAGGAGGAAGAGTGACAGAGGGAATGTGATGGACGAGCGTGGCAGAGCCATGAACTGGGACTTACAGGGTGCCCTGCACTAGCTCAGGGAGAAGAGAGCAAACAACTCCCTCCCTTGTTTTTTTAATTTGCTAAAACAACAGCTCCATATTCCCAGGGGCAAATGTCAGGAATAATTGCATGCAAATTGCACTGGAGTCATGTTAAGGCACCCACTGCCACCCAAGGGTTCCTGAAGGGTTAATATCGAGGGCTCGCTGGAGTTCAGTTAATTTACAACTGGAGACCTTTATCCTCTCACACTGACATTGAGGGCTCACATTTCGCACTTAATTACTTGTTCAGCAATCACGCCTGGAAGAGATAGATGTGTTTCTGTGTTTAGCCCAGGCAGCTGTGAATTGTTTATTTACTTATCGTCAGGCCGGGAATGGCTGCAATTTAAAGGTTCAGATCTCTGCTACCCCGAGCCGGGCAGGTCTTCCTTTAAACACTTCCATATTGTGGAATTTCGCTGGAGATGCCCATCTTCTCCTCCTTATCCGGGTAATGGGCCAGCAGGTGTTCCTGGTTATCGGCCACTGTGATTATTTACACCAAACAACTGCTGCCAAGTTCACAATCATAACGAAGGATCTGCCGGGATAAATTCTGGAAGGTAAAAAGCAGGCCAGGGAGATGAAGGGAGATGAACTCCAGTAACTCAGCTCCCGTGGAATGACTCGATCCCTATCTCGGTGCTGGAAGAGCTGAATCACAAGGCAGCTTCAAACAGTGGCTCGCAGCAATTCCTAGGCCAAATGGTGTAATTACAATTTAAGCTGTCAAATGGCGACCAGATGGCTTTATCTTTCACACCAGAGGCCTAAGAAGTTGGTAGGTGTGACCTCTCCACATACCAATCCACCTGCACAGCCATGGGGTCTGGGAACGCCCAGCCCTGAGTGCTGACACCCATCCTTGGCTTTGATAACTTTTGAGCAAAGCTGACTAAAATCAACAGCATCAGTTTTCACAGGGTTGCATCACCCTAAAATGCAGCACCACCACCAACCACTTGAGGAGTTGGACTTGTTAAGGGTTGGAACTAAATGATGTCTTCCATTCCGAATTCTACACTTCACCACACATGGATACAGAGGGTTACTGGGGTACAAATAAAGGGGGCTGCTCCCCATTATTCCCTTGGAGCACACACAGACCTCCCATCTACCTAAGAAAGAAAGACTTGTGCAGGAGAAGAGGATCTCTGTTCAATAGCTGGCTGACAAAAAGCATCTCAGAAAGAAAAGTGGTGAAAATCCCTTCCAAAAGGTCTGTCCATCCAGGCCATATGGCTGCTGTCTTCTGAAGTTGAACCTGATGGAGGAGATGCTGGTGGTGGCAGCAGGCTGGACACATCCCCTAAAACTCTTAAGGTAGTTCCTAGAGAGTTGCACTGGGCAGAGCCCAGCCCAATTCCCAATTCACAAGGTTAGGGGCTTGCTGGGAAGAATATCCTCATGACCAAACCTGACAGAGCTCAAGAAGCATTTGGATGATACTCTCAGGCATATGGTGTGACTCTTGGGGAAGGTCCTGTGCAGGGTGAGGAGCTGGACTCAGTGATCCTTGTAAGTCCCTTCCAACTTGGCATATTCCGTGATTCTCTGACCTGTCCCTTCGCCACAGGCAGCTCTCTCCAGCCTCCAGGAAAACCCAGCCTGTTCCCACATGGAGAACGCACAGCTTTGCAGCAGGTCTCAGATTAGAGCAGAATTAAAAATAAGGACTTTGGGTTCGATATTAACCCCAGAGAACTGTGCCTGTGGGCAGGTGGAAGGGCTGACACACAGCAGCAGCAGCAGCAGAGGTTCTGCCTCAAGGCTCTTGCAGCCACCAACTGCTTTTGATTTAAAGAAAAGCCTTTCCTGTCCCGAGCTCTTATGAGAAACACACTTTTCTCCCAGTCCCAAGGTTATTTCTATCTCACAGATGAGGAGAAGCAGATCCAAACTGACAGGGAACACGGCAAGGAAGGCTAATGCACAGGGGTGGTGCTTCCCAATATTTTTTCTATTATCATCACTGCTGTAACAAATTAACGATCTCTGAAGATGGAACATCATTAAAATGGATTAATAATAATATGTGATAAATATTAGATCAAAACTTTCTAGTCTTCAAGAAGTGTAAGACATATTATTGGGCATACACAAAGAAACAGAATTCCAGGGTGATTTGGATTTTCTCAGAAACAGACACACTAATCTGTGTCACTTCAGTAAAGCTGAAGAAAGAAGGCAAGAACCTCGATAGGTATAATTGAATTAGACAAAATCCTGGAATTTGATGAGAGATAAAGTTACCACTAATTCTCTTTAAAAAAAAAAAAAAAAAAAAAAAAGGAGATGAAATTAAAATGTCAAAGGAGCAATGAGCTGCTTAATTGAACCTTCAGTTTTGGGTGCATTCATGAGTGTGTTGGCAGCACATCTGTGTATGCACTGAAGTAAAAACACTGCAAAAGGAAAGAAAAAAACACCAAAATTAGACTTTTATAGAGGACTGAAGTGAACAGAAATGCTGCAGGATTTACAAAAAAAAGCAGTGCAAGGCAGAAACAAATAGAAAACCTGGACCAGGAACAGCGCTGTGTGTGCAAACGTGCTGGGGCTGGGATGAGCTCTGCGGGCTGGATCAGTGCAGGCAGCACCAAGAAGTTAGATCCAGCCAGCTCCAAGGGTGGCCACCTCCACAACGACCCACTGACACAGAAAATGAAGAGAAATATTTGTCTCTTACAGTATCTTTCTATTTTTCTCCTTTGTTTTAATTTTCTCTCCCGCTGCCTGTGGGTTGGCAGCAGCAGTGCGGGGGTTCGGGGTCACAGCCTCAGCTTCGGTAAATGGGGATTTTCAGTGAATTATGAAAATTTAACTCAGATGAATCTTGCCTTGATTTAGCAGCTAGAAAATGAGAAGAGGTAACTATTGCCTATAAATAAGCTTCTCAGGAATTATTGCCGAGCTGCAAAATAACCTGCACAGAGATTAAAGGCAATGGGCACAGCGAGCTGTTTCGAAGGCAGGCGCAGAGGGGAGAGAGAGAGTATCCCTTGTGCCATGTCCCTACCCCTGATGCTTCAGCCAGGCTTTTCCCACACTTAAAGGGAAGCAAAAAAGTTCTCTGAGAGCCTGAGGGGATCTGAGGGGGCAAAGTGGGCTGGGAAGGATGACCCAGGGTCTTGTTTGGTACCATCGGACCCAGACATAAAGAGTACAGGGAGAGAGGGAGGATCCCGCATTGATCAGACGCTGGTAATATTTTTATCCTGAGTGCACAAAACTCTGGCTATTGCAATCAAGTGCCTTAGCAATAATATCATTCTCAAATGCCTTTTTCTCCCAGGCATTTGCAGCAGAGCACTGGAGAAGATGCACTTCTGAAGGCGGTGGCTCTGGGCCTCGGGAGCAAAGAGGGGATCACATACTCTGACAGTTGCTCATCATCCCCCCACAAGCATTTCAAAGAGATTTTATCTGTCTGGCATGGAAGATTTCCCGAACTGTTTTTATTAAGGGGAGTTTTTGATGCCAGCAATGAATATTACTATATTACTGAAAGGAATCAAAAGCTAAAGTGCCTGCGTGTACAGTTAATCTATCCAAACAGAAAATGTTTCTTAAAAAATTACGGCACTATTTTTATAACAAACCTCAGCCAAACTCAAAACTGGATAAATATAATGTGTTCTTTTAAAACAAATTTATTTTTTTAATCATGGGCAAAAATACTTTCCTTGCTTTCATTCATCAGGTAATGGTTCACACACACACACACACACACATACCCCCCCAGTATTTGAGCACGGAGATTTGTCGGTGACAGGATTTTTGCTTCAGAGGCATCAGACTGAAACGCCTCCAGAGGCTGGTGGATGTGAGCTCGAGTTGGCATCACAGCCAGCCTGTGGTTTCTATCTCTTTTTAACAAAACCATGAATAAGGTAAGAAAATGCCTCAAAGGTGCCAGTCCTGATGGGGAAGAGCCACCCTAAAGCCACCAAGAATCTAAATTAGGGCAGAGCAATATGTATTTCTATAGGATTATACAAGGGCATCTATTCCTACTGATGTACTAATACAAAGCCGCTGTCTTTATGTTATTTAAAACTGGCCTGCACAGTCATTACCACAATGTAATTATCATTAGGGTTGCTTATAGTGGAGTTTGGCCCTTCCTCTTTTTTACCATGTTATTATTATTATGGTTTCATTTTAACTAGAAGCCTGTTTAGAGTTTTTCCTGCAGTTTTTCAATATTTATTTAGACTTGCATCACTGCCCAAGACCACAATTTGAATCTATCAAGCCTCATCCCACGATCTTTTACTCCCCTAAATGCTGCGCATATTTGATTCCCTCATGAAGAGGGGTCGAACCAAACGATTCACAGCCTGAAAATACCCGAAAATGTAGTTAAAAATTACTGGAGGAGATGGTGGTGAATAGGCAAGCAGGGTAACCTGACCCCTGAGAGCTCACACATCCCCTTTTTGTTTGTTTGTTTGTTTGTTCTGCTGAACTTCCCAGGAGTTTGAGCCAGCGGGATCAAACCTGAGGCCTTCCCGTGCTGGGAAAAGCCACGAAAATGCCTCAATTCCTCCCACCCCGTTGATAACTTGTGTACATCTTTCTAAGAGGGGATGAGTGGAGCTGCAAGCTGGCAGAGAAAAATCAGAGATTTTAATTTCTTCCCTCTGCTTTTCTTGAATGAAAGAAGAAACTGTGTGTGGGTGCCTTGCTGTCCCCCAGCGTTTGTGCTCTGCTCATTCTGCTGCCCTGCTAAAGATCAAAAGCAGGTAATGTGTGTTGAAATTTCCACAGACCAGGGTAAACTCGGAGCTTGTTGACTTTGATATAGGTTTTCTTCCACCCGGGGGGAAAAAAAAAAAAAAAAAAAAAAGGAGAAAAAAAAAAATCATTCCAGCTCCTCATTGATTTTTCATGGAAATTCACCAATTTCTCCTCGTTTCAGGTCTGGTCTCTGATTTCTCCCTGATTATCATATCCCTCTGCCCCCCAAATGAAGTCCTGCTTTGTTTCAGCTCGGGATGATGAAATCGTTATTCCTGCACGGAGCACGGGGCAAAAATCCCAGGGTGCTGGAGCGCTGGTGCTGACTGACAGGGGTTACTTCAGAAAAACACAAACCCGAGTAAACACACCTTGAGAAAAAGAAAAAATAACAGCAGAAAAGGCCGGAGAAAGCTGGAAATGGGAACTTAACGAGCCTGTGCCTTTGTGCAGGAGATGCTAATGAGCCCAGCGTGGCAGAATTAACCACTGTGTAAGGGTTTTAAATGCTCCTTTTGGAAATTCCACTTGGCCCTGGCTGGGTTTGGTTGGGTTTAATTGACTGTCGCTCTCTTCCCTGGCCTCAGCCCCTCTGCTTTTAGCTGCCAACTGATACAAGGGGGGGAAAACGGTTTGCATTTCTCAAGCTTTAGATAAGACACTAAAAATTAATGGAATGAGCCATGTAAATTCATGTGTGTGTGTGTGACCCGATTCTGCAAGGGGCAAAAATGACCTTTAAACAATCAAAATTTCAATCATCAGCGTGTTTAATTACTGCAGAACTGGATCAGGACATTACCATTGGGCTCCCAAGAGTTAAAGCCACTTTTCTTCATGTATATCAATGTAGATGTTGGTATTAATTCACCCTCTTGGGCTCCTGTGGATGTTACAGGGAAAGTTTTTAAAACGCTCATTTTAAAATATATGTGGGACATGAACACTCTTTTATTGCTGGAGTCTGGAAAAGCAAAGTATTATAGGGAAATTTTTTTATTAATTGTCATTGAGTCACGTATTGAAATAAAAGAGTTGTTATGTGATGACTATATTGAAAAAAAATTTAAAAAAGCTTTTGGAAACTTGAATTGTCAAAATAACCAGAATATTCTCTCCCATGAGACCACAGGACTGGTTATTAAAAGAAGTTCAACCAAGCAGACTTTTAATATTTGCTCAGAAAATTAATCCAGGGAAAGAAAGGAACATGTAAGGAAGGTAAAAGTGAGGAAAAAATTGTACTATGAGAAAATTTTGGAGTTTAAAATATTTTTTTCTAATGAAGCCAAATAAATGCTTTAACATATATTTAGCTATTAGTATGTGAAAATATTTCATCATATACATAATATTATATATTTAGATAATATATATATATAAATTTTATATATATATATATGTATTTTGAAGTAGCATTTCCTATACAGCTTCCAGCCATAACTTTGACAACCTATACAGTTCAATTTTTGTGAATCAGGAGGTTTTTAAACCATTCAGGTCTTTAAACACAGTGCCCTGAAATTAAAATGCAGATTTAATTCTTCAGAACATTTTCCCCAAATGAGTATAAATGTGAAGTCTGCCCTTTAAATTAAATGACAGCAAGAAGTCGGGGGGGGGGGGGGGAATCAAACCAAAACAAACAATAGCAAACAGTTTGATATGGATTCTGCTCTCGCAAACCTCATTGCAAATAAGTGACTGGCTCTAATTTAGCTAATGAGATTTCAACAGTGTAAATTGAATTAGGCTAATTATCCTATGGTTAAAATGATCTCTGTCTTTGCAAACAAAATAGATTTTTTTTTCAACAATTAAAGGATTTTTTTAATTGAACAAAAGCTGCTGTCATGAGATGTAAATAAAAGCAGAACTCCCACAGGCAGAAAGTTACTGTGAGGAGAAAAAATATTTTTCTAAAGTGATTTATATTTAATTTTATTTTTTTTAGAATTTTGATTATTTTTACTGTTTAAAAATGCCTCTGTAACCCTTCAGATCGAATCCAGTTTGTGCTGTACACATTAAAAAGCTATTTTTTTCTCATTGCCATCTTGTCGTTTGCAGCCGACAACATACCCATAACTTGGGTGTCAAATTCCTTTCGGGGTGAGTTATCAGGTGTTTGAACCCTTAGAAAACAGGAAAGGGCTGTGTACAATCTGTTGTACATTATTTTTGTTTGTTATGCTTTTCCATTGTTGTATAGTAGGAAAATTATGTTTATAATGCCTTTAATTGAACAAAAAGTAGCTACAAAGCTCTCCGTGGAGGGCAAGGGAGTATTGCTTTTCATTCTCGATACAGAAAACGAGCCGATAAAGCTATTAAACTGTGTGTTGATAAAGCAAATTGTACTGTAAGTTTATAACAAGTGCTGAAAAGATAAATACGCTCCCAGTCGCGACTCAAAGCCACGTTCTCCTCTCCCACCACCAAACTACCAATGCCACCTAATGGAGAGCCCGCACCTCGCACCAGCCCAGCAGGCAGGTTTAGCCTCGATAGCAATCTCTGCTCGGCTTTCCCGGCTTTCCAAAAGCTTTCCAGAGCGCTAGTTTCAATGGTAGAATAACAAAATCCCGCGGCAAAGGCTGCACAAATATTTGGATTGCCGCACTCGGTGTCAACACTTGAAATGAGCGGCGTTGTCCCGACCCATCCCTGTTTCAGGGGCACATGCACGTGGCCCCTAAAGTGTGAGTAAAGTGTGAGTCTTGGGGTTTTTTTATGGGGTGCAGGGCTTAGATTTATTATCTCCATAGAAATTCCCCCATTTCTGTCGGGTAGAAAACTCAAGAGATGTGACCGAGTTGCAAAGCAATAGGAAAATACACTGGGATGCTCTAATCCCTTCTCTCTGGGATACACTAATCCCTGTTCTATGGGATCCACTACTCGCTGCTCTCTGAGGCGTGGTCCTGACATGCTTTCATCTTCCCTATCCTTCATCTTCCCCATCCTTCACCTTCCCCACGGCTCACACCCTCAGCTCACACATCCAGGCTCGCACGTGGCCCTTTCCATGAGGAGAGACCGAGATTGGGATGCAGAGAATGAGGATAAACGTGTCCTTGCTTTAAACCACCCTTTCCCCATTGTATCTGCTTTCTGCAGAGTACAAATATGTGTTCACCTTCCCAGGAACGCTTTTAGATCTTTGTTCAGAGGCAGGCACACATCGGCTGGTCACCTACACACACATATATAAATACATATATAAATACACATATATAAATATGAACCACTGTGTATTTACTGCTGCAGCAAACAAAGTTCTGACCAATTTTAAGGACTGACTCCCCAGTCAGGCCCTAATTTGAAGATTATTTAAGATATCCCAGTTAAACATCCCTGGACACAAGACTACCAGCAAGCAGTTGGGATTTTGCTTTCCCCCTTGCAGCTGAACAAAGCCCCATTCTCTCTGAGTCCTATATATTTTCCTTTACACTGTACCCAGGACTTTCCTCTAATTTATTTCTGTAGGGCTTGATCCAAAGCTCCTGCTGATTTCAGGAGGTTTGGGGTAGGGCCCTGCAATTCTGCAGCTCCTGACCTGCTGCAGCCAGGTCTGAAGTCGGTGATAATTTGAATGATAAACATCAGGCCACACAAAAATAGTTTAGAAAGGGGTTTGGGGTGGAAAGACAGTAATTTTCTATAAAGTGTACTATGCTTATGCCAAAGTTTGCACACACACCCCCCCACACACCTATTTCAAGCATATTCTGCTATGGCAAGATTATACAGTTTTGAGATTTATATTTTTAAACTCTACAGGTTTTGTACAATTTTTACACTTTGAGAAGCAGATTAAAGGCAACAGTTAAAGACAGTAGAGCTGGGAAGAAAATGCAAAGGGTAGCTTTGCTGCTCTCTCAAAAAAAAAAAAAAAAATCCAAAACGAAATAATAGTAAAAACCCCTAACAGAAAACCCGAAGCAAATAACAGTGAGTGGAACCGTTTTCTGTGTTTACTTTTCTTTCTGCAGTTGGATCTCTACTCGCAGCCACAAGAACTGCACGGATAGGGCACGAAATGGGAAATAAAAGACAGGAAAAAGAAATAAACGAAAAAAAAAAATTAAAGCGATTTAAGGAAGCAAAGGCAAGTGTTGCAGCCCGAGACGGAGGAGCAGCGGCTCCGCAGAGCTGCGAGGCCGCTTCGCCTGCCCGAGCTCCGTCCCTGGAGCCCCACCGGGCTCTGGAGCCAGGAGAGGGGAAGGGGATGGTGCAAATCCCGGGCTCGGAGGGGAGGAAGAGGAAGAGGAGGAGAGGGAAGAGAAAAAGTCCAGTACATACAGCTCGATGCGTCCACCAGCCCCCAGCCTCCGCTGCTCGCTCTCTCTCCCTCTTAAGTCAAAAAGGAAATGCGGTTCTTTTTTTTTTTTTTTTTTTTCTTTGCAGAATCAGAAAATGAACCATCAGGAAGTTGGCAAAACCTCTGACTAAACAATCAATTGAGGAAATGCAACAAAATCGCTTTGGGGGGGGGGAGCGAGGGCCGGCTGGCGGTGCGCAGGCAGCACAGGGCGCCGCGCACGGCAAACAGAGCTCCGACCCGCAATTCCCAAACATTCCCGTGGTTTTTGACCCCCACGGACACTCATCCTCCTGGGCAGGTACGCGGCCGCGGACCCGCAGCATCTCCCGCGGGTGCGGCAGAACGCGGGGCAGGGGCGGGTGGTGCCGGCCGTGTCCTGCGTCCACCCAGTCCGGGGGCTTCTGTGTCCCCCCAGCCCGGAGCTCTTGCCCTGCACAAATACCGACAGCAGCTCATCTGTCCCCAAAAACTAGCCAGAGGCAGCTCCCTGTGCGCCCGTGCCGGGTGCACATCTATTCCCCGGGAATTATCGTCCCTTCCCACGGGCCAGGGGGATGGAGATCCCAGCAGGATGGAGAAATGAGAGAGTTCCGTGCAGTTTGCCCAAGGACGGGGGAGGCAAGAAGAGTGTTTTGGGAAGAATTTAAATATTTTTTTCACAGCTGTCGCCCCTTCTTTGCCTAATTTTTCCACATTTCTACCGTTCCTTCCCCTTCTCATCTCCAAATGATAGTCTCTGCCTGCTGATAGAGACCGAAATTGTCATATCCCCCGTCCGTCCTCCCCTTACCTAAAACAAACAAATAAATGAATCAATAGAAAGTGCGGTGCAGTGCTGCCCCCCCGGGAGAGGGAGCTTTTCAGGGCTACTTTAGGCTCCTATCAGGGTGAAAGTCACCCCTCAAACCTCCACAAGGGATTTTTTTCCTCGGGTGGATCTCTTCCAGGTGCTGCTGAAGGTTGCTGGGGACCTCCCATCTCCTGCGGGTGCGAGGCTGGGAGCGGGGGAGCCACGGGCAAGGGGAGCTGCCCTCCCCCAAAAATGCGGGACACGCTCCGGGGTCACTGCTAAAAGCAACACAAGTCCGTGTTTTTTAATAAAGAGCGTTCTCTTGCGAGCTGGCCGCTTTCCACCCGCCCCACGGATGAGCTGGCTCTGTAAACACGGGAGAGAAGATTAACACTGCTGTTCTAACCCCATAGCGAGAGCTCTGCCTTGCGAGAGCTCTTACTGCTGCTGATCTATGCGCTCCACAATGGCCCTTTTGTTTTAGGGGTGACAACAGCCCCCAGCCCCGGTCCCTCTCCATCACCAGCCCTCCCCCGCCCGCGGCTCTGGGTGTCCCCCCGCTCCTTCTCCATCATCATCTTTCTCCTCCCTGGGAGTTACCGAGGCTCTGGGAGTCCTCCAAGTCCCTCTCCATCACCATTTCTCCCCTGCCCGAGGCTCTGGGAGTCCCCCCAGGCCCCTTTCCATCTTCATCTCTCCCTTGCTCTGGGCTCTGGATGTCCCCGCAGTCGCTCTCCATCACCATCTCGTCCCTGCCTGTGGCTTTGGAAGTCCCCCCCGGCCCCTTTCCATCTCTTTCTTTTCCCTGCCTGGGAGTCCCAGAGGCTCTGTGTGCTCTCCCAGTCGAAGCAGCGGCTTCAAAAACCCTGCTAATTTTAATATTTTTTTAAACATTATTATTATTATTATTTTGATATCTTTAACTTGGCAGCCGAGCAGAGCCGGGAACAAATGACAGTACGAGCTGCCAGCGTGGTTTTCCAGCAGCCACCGGCCTGTTGGCAAGAGCCACTTTCCCGTCCTCCAGTACCCCGGGAGAGGGAGAACCAGCGCTATCTGCGAGTGGGAGAGCGGGTCATTTATTAGAGGAACCCAGTCCGAAAGCGCTGCTCTGCAGCCCTGGAAATCGAGCTCGGTATTTGTGAAAAGCCAGAGGAAAACTGGCAACGGCAAGTTCGTTTGCCCAGGAGTTCCACAAACACACCAATCCCGGAGGAAACTGCGCCCCGGGATGGGCAGGGCAGGGGGGGGTGGGGGAGGGTGTGCTTGTTTTTTGTTTTTTACCAAAATAGGACCAAGCTGAAGAGGGGGAATGGAGAGTGAATCGGAGGGGAAATAAGAGGCAGAGCGGAGTGTCCCGGCGGGGTAAGAGTAGAGCTCAGCAGCGCCGGGAGTAGCCGGCGGACCCACCGCAGCCTCCTCCATCCATCCCTCCATCCCTCATCGGCACTGCCTGCGCACCCAGTGTAGCCCCAGAAAGAGTGGGGAGTTAGGAGAAAAGGAGTTGAAATAGAAACAAAAAAGCCCCCAAACAACAAACCAAACCAAACAAACAAAAACCAAAACAACCAAACAAACCAACTCCCCCAGAATAAATATATTATATATTAAA
>NW_020955206.1:1585342-1589051 GCF_003031625.1 Empidonax traillii
GCTGGAGGATGATGGTTTGACTCGCTTTGACCACAGTTCCGGTGACAGCGACACCGGGGCACTTAAAAACGATATAAAATCGGAGTGAAACATCAGATCGAAGTTGGAGCGCCCGGAAAACTGTCAGACAAAACACGCTGCAGCCAGAACGGGCTTTACCTTTACGAGACGCTACAAATTGCTGCTATGGACACTTTGGAGACCTTTGAAATCCCTTCATTAGTTATTTGATGCATTTGACATCCGAGCTCATTGTACCCCCGAGGCGTCCAAAACCCTGGAAATCAAGTTTTATTAACCTAATAAAACGCACGCACACAAAATTCGGGGGAAAATTGAAGAATCAAGAAAGTCCAAATAAATCCTCTGACTAGTTTGTTGGAGGCTTTTCAAGACTGTATTAAATGAGGAGGAAACAAACTATTTACTTGTCAGAATAGGATTTTTTTAGGCGATTAGTATTTTTAGAGGGATTTCTTTATACAAGAAATCGAGCATTCATTTACACTTCTAACTGACAGCCTGTCTTCGTTTCCATCCTTATGCTCTATTTTCCCTACATTATGCAATAACTCCGTCATTTTTAGGAACAAAGGGGAAATATAACCAGAAACATCTCAGCAGCAGCGTGCATTTTGTGCCCACTAGCAGAGCGGTCTGCATGGAATATATTTTATTCCCAGCCAAAACTAACGATCTTAACGTCCTACATGATGGGAAAGGACTCATTTACAGTGTGGTCATTGTACACCGGGATGTGGAGGCTTTTCTGTGCCATAAAACATCACCTGGGACGAGGTCCCGGCGCCGCTTCCCAACCTTTGCGGGCAGCATCCATCCCTCCTCCTGCAGCATCAGGGAGAAGGGATCCAGGAGTTTTTCCGTGCTCTTCTTTTCCTTAAAAGAATAATAAGAAAATAATAATAGCAATAAAAAAATTAATCACCTTTGCGATCGCTTTGACCCAAGAAATCTAAACAAGCTCCAAGCTCTGCCAAAGGCAGCTCAAATTCAGCTGCAGGCGCGGTGCTTTTAGTGCTCGGGGCACACGTTGTTTGCTTAAAACAGCGTCTGCTGTGAGAAAAGCACCTTTTTTTTTTGTTATTATTATTTCCTATCAGATCCCTTTTAAATCGCTTGTTTCCACCAAAGAGCCCCATTCCGGCTTTGCTCTCGGGCCACCGATAACTGGGGCTGTTGGCACCGTAATTGAGGCACAAGTGCCATAAAGGCAGTAGCCATTAGCAATTGGTAAATAAGTGTGCAGACTGTAAAGCTAAGTGTTGGATCCTTTAGATAAGGGCTTATCTGGCCAGCCATTAAACCCACACTTGCCTCTTTAGCATGTGGAGAGGCTGGGGGTGTCGACTGCTATGGGAAAATATTTACCTAGTCCCTTTTGCAGCAGGAGGATTTAATCCTGACTTGATTTGCCGGGAGAAACCCCTTTCTTGTTCTTGTTTGGTGGGTTGTAATGCTGCGGATTAAAATCCTTAAAAACTTGCTGTTTGCCCACAAAACAAACAGAAGATAATCTGAGTGCAGTGACAGAGGTCTTAATATATGAGGTGTTTTCTGTCACTGAGTCTTGGTAAAGTTCATCATTTCACTACGTACACAGGCTGGTGATAAAAGCAAGTTTTATATATATTCCAAAGTAAGAAAATAAGGAAAATAGGAGCCAGTCCTGCCAGCTGCCCCTGGGGCTGGAATATCCTGAATCTGTGTGGTCCAGCTAAATTAAAAGTTAACTCAGCAGCAAGTCTCCTCCAGATCCGAGTGTCACCCGGATCAGGCCGTGGAGATGTTCACAGCAAGGATGCAGCTGGGGTGAATCTCTGCACCGAGTACACTGTTCTTCTGATCCATGTTGTTAGGATGGATAATTGCATGGATTAAGTAGAATTAACAAGATTTGGGTACTGATCCTGTATCCTCAGTCTTTCTCCTCAGCAGGGTTTGATGTACTTAAGGATGCTCATACAGTGTGGACTGCAGGGTACTGGAGACCACAAATACCAGATGCAATAACACCAGCAAAAACTAGTTCAGGAGGCAACTAGGAAGATGTTCTGCTATTTTACCCAGTTCTTTTCTAATTTTAAAATTTAATAGGAAAACTAGCAATTTGTTTTCATTTTTTTAGATGAGGAATCCGAGGCACTAAGGGGAAAAAAAGGGGTTTATCCAAGGCACAACTTCAGAGGCAAAGTGCAGGATTGAAACACAGTTTTATTTATATCCCAGCCTGGTGTGTTTAGACCAAAGCCATGTTGACTTGCAGGTTAAGACTCTTTCTGGTTCTTATGGAAGCTGACGGAATTTTTTGCACTGCTTTCAAAGAAAAGTCTGAGCAGGCTGGTAAATGATCACTTGCTATTGATCCTTTCTGAACAGCTCTCTGTGTTTTGGTTTTTATTTAACATAAGCAAATCTCCCAGCCCCATCTGGGGCCTGGCATTCAAAATGGGGGTATTGCAGAAAAATGGGAACTTTGGTATGCTTTGGTCCAGTAGGAAGCAAAATAATCAGTCATACAAGCAGCATTTTCAAACAGGGACCGCTGCAATCTGAGCCCTTTTTCTCAACTGAAGCTGTACATTTTTAGAAGGCTACACTTTTTGATCTGTCTATAAAATATGACAATTTTGCTGGCAGCAGAATGCATGAAAGCATCAGACTGAATTATTCATGTGAAAGCCAAGTCCTAACTTTCCATGACACAGCACACACAAAATTCAGGGCTTAGACAGGAGTAGAAATCTTACACGCCTTAACTTAATCCCTGCACAATGGAGCCAGATTAACAGAGAGAACATTTTCCTCAGCAGCTGTCAGCTTCGAGGACAAGGCTGTGGATATTCTCTCACTATCTTCCTATCCCCTCGATGAAACTAAAATCCAGAGCCCCAGAAAGTAGGGGAGAATTCTGCCACTGAGTTAAGCGAGAAGATATGAAATCTCTTGCTAAAACAACGATATTCCCTTACAGTTGTTTTTGGCTGGTTACTGTCTTGTGTTTGCAATTTGCCTGGCTACAGAGTTGCTCATTTGGGTGCAGGAATCTCAACAACTTCCTCAGCAAAGCCATGTCAGACAGGATTTGCAGCAATAGGGTATCCTCCTACCACACATGGCAGTGAGATTTGAGGGCACCGAGTTCTGCTCAAGGGATTTTTTTTAGGTCAAACCTTCAAAGGTGTCCTCTGAGAGCTCTGGAAAATTAGATGCCCAAAGGAGGTGGACTCTGTGTGGGTCTACTCCCCCTGTGCCACGATTGCAGGCTGTTGATGTGTGTTTAGGTGTGCCTCCCATGGGGTCCCATCTGTTATCTACTCATGTTTATTTAACACTCTCATTGTTACAAGATGGATGATTGATTGCTGAAATTCAACTACAGTAAGGTTTTCTTGCCCAAAATGTCATTCCTGAGGGCCTCTGACAGCTCCCTCCTGGGATCCAGTAAAAGTCCCCCTCCTTCTGGTCCTCTCCTGCATTTGGTCTTGGCAAACGTGTTAAAAAGAATCGAATGTGCCAATAAGTAGTTTATTGCTCTCACTCATTTGGGATCCACAGTGACCCTGAGTACCCCCTGCCTTGTAATCCCATTAGGTTGTGTTAGCCCTCAGCCTCCCACGGAAAGCTTTATTTCACATATTTCTATGCTTTCTAGAAAAAAAAAAAAAAAAAAAAAAAAAAAAAAAAAAAA
>NW_020955206.1:1589469-1682221 GCF_003031625.1 Empidonax traillii
ATTTCAGGCTGACTTGCTGAGTGCAGCACAAACCAGCTGTAATTCCAAAGGCTCCAGATGATTTTATGCTTTTTGCCTTTCTTTTTACCCTGAGTCGTAACAAAAATGCCCAAAACTAAAGCCAAGCTGAAGCTTTGAAACTCTAGAGAGCTTTCTAAGCAGCCGAAGGAATGAGCAGGGAGAAGAAATGAGCAGAGATCCACGAGGAGCAGAGATTGTGCTTCCCCTAAACGCCCTTCTCCTAATTAACCTGAATCAAGGAGCAACTGACCCTTTTATAATGATCATTAGGACAAATTTCAAGGCTGACCTCTTTCTTTTCTCCAGCTGCAGGAGGTTTCTGACCCGGGGATGGGGCTGGAGCAGCAGAGGCTCCATTCCACCTGTCCCGCGAGCGCATCCCGATGGGATGCAGCCTTTGCACACTCGGCTGCACCGCTCCTAGAGGAACCCTCTAGTGGACTCTGCGAGCATTTCCTTTTGGGGAAAAAAAAAAATCGGGAGAAGAGCTTTATATACAACTTCCATCTTCACCGAGAGTATTGCTGAGCAGCTCTGTGACACCTTCCTTGCCCTCTTGGAGGAATATCCTCATTATTTCAGTATCTTGCCCACTGAAAAGGCTCTGGCCAGACATTTTTTAAAAGCAATTTTAAAAATGCAGCACAAGAAAGAAGGTTTAACACCTTTTTCCCTCGTGGGAAGAAAGCTGAATGTATCTTTTCCATTTTCCAGGCATGAAAGGGCAGCGAGAATTCCAACCTAAAGCAAAGGACTAAAGGAGAGTTAATATATTTTGGTTATATTTTATAACTGTATGGATCTGATTAAAAGTAATCTTCCTACAATAATTCCCAGGCTGAGCACTTATTTTGTGGGGGAATATACAATGGTCAAATAGTCTTGTGAACAAAACCAGCTCTGTTATTCAAGGGTATGAAATTTAAACAATGGATGAAAAAAAGATGAAGAAAACACTTCCAATTTGTTCTTTGCCATCCTCACCCTGACTTTTAAGCCAGTCACAGTTACAAAAAAAAAAAAAGAAAAAGTATATAAAGTTATGAAAACTCTACCCAGATTTAAAGCAATGATAGTGGCAGCATTTAGTTATAAAAAGGAAATCCAGCATTGAGGGAAAGGTTTATATTATGCCTTAAAATTTCAAACAACTACTATTTTATCCAGAATAGGCTTAGATTTTACTTCATTTTAAATAGTGTAAATTATACATTTGTGAAATGTAGGAAAGAACAGTCCAGAGCTGACTATTTAATAATGTGCAGTGGGGAGAAGGAGAGGGGAAAACAGTGATAACTCATATCCAGATTAAAAAACCCCCACAAACTACTGTCATCACTTCTTCACTGTTTCCCAACCAGACAAAAACTGTAAATTCCTCATCTCTTGGCTGTATCAGGAAGCTCAGCTCCAGAGCCTGCCCCAAGTGGTCACAGCTCGAGCAAAGGTCACTGTCCCAGATTGCTCTGGGTCAGAAGGAGCAAGAAGATTCAGATCAGATTCAGATACTGATTTGATTTTCCAGGGACTTTGCAAGTACCAAGACCAGCCAGTGCTCATGTGTTAGGCTGTAATTTTTTAGATTCCCCCCCCCTCTGCCCCCCCACTTTTATCTGCCTTTTAATGTCAGATTTGTGCTCAGCAAACACCCCCAGGTGTGCATGGACACTCTCTGTCCATGGTACCACCCCGGAACATCAACCAGCCCCTCCTATGCCAGCACATGGCCTCAGTTCCACCTCCCAGCCCACACTGGGCACCAAATTCACCTTTGGTGCCACCAAGAGGCTGCGTGGAATGATGGTCAAGAGCTGATAACCCAACTCTCCAACCATCTCTTTGGCTTGCTGAGCAGGGAAAGGGAGGAAGCGTGGAATCATAGACTCATTTAGTCTGGAAAAGCCCTCTAAGACTGTTGAGTCCAACCTGCCTCCAGCACTCCCAAGGCCATCACTAACCTCTGTCCCCAAGTGCCACATCTGCATGGCTTTTAAATCCCTACAGAGATGGGGACTCCACCACTGCCCTGGGCAGCCTGTGACAACACTTTATAACCCTTTCTGTGAAGAATTTTTCCCTAATATCCAACCTGAGCCTCCCCTGGCACAGCTTGAGGCCATTTCCTCCCATCCTGTCCCTTGTTCCCAGGGAGCAAAGCCCGACCCACACTGGCTCCCCCCTCCTGTCAGGGAGTTGCAGAGAGTGAGAAGGTCCCCCCTAAACCTCCTTTTCTCCAGACTGAGCCCCTCCACCTCTCTCAGCTGCTCCTGGTGCTCCAGACCCTTCCTCAGCTCTGCTGCCCTTCAGAGGCAGCTTTCCCTCTTTCCCAGCCCCTCACTGCTGCCTGGCAGCTCTGACTTTAGGGATGTTCTCAGAGCAGTTGAATGCACCAAGCCTGGAAGTTGCAGGACAGCAGTAGCAGAAACAATTGCATTTACAATCACATCATCTCATGTTTGCAAAAGTCTCAGTCCACAGCAGCTCTCCTTCTGCAGCCTTTTTGCACTAACCATTCACATTAATTTTATGCTTTGTTTGTTTAATTGTAGGAGGATAAAACCAACACACTTCCCCATTATCAGAGGAGAGGGAACAGTGGCAGGAAATTAGGTCAGTAAAATTGCCCTGCTGTGCAGAAGAAGGGGTTTTGTTCCTTACGAAATTTCCACTGGAGAAAACAAGTATCCCAAGCAGCAGAGCTGCCTCCTTTGTTTCATCTCAGGCCCCCTTCCCAGCTCTTTGCCATGGATCCAATTACCCTTCCCTGGGAACAAGCTGTGTCTCTAAATTAAATCAAACCGTTTATTTGTCTGGGGCAGTTTGGCTGAGAGACATTGTGGGGTTTTCAGGGAAGCTGCTGCCATCTGAAAGGATGTCTTTCCCATTGTCACTTCTTAGCAGGAAAAGGAGAGCCATGGGTGCCTCTGTCAGACTGGCATCCCTATTTTGGAGCCTTTTTTTACCTTCAAGGGAAATGCTCCCATCCAGGATGGGTCTTCTTTTCTTTATTGGTGCTATTTTCCTGTCTCAATTCCCAGACTTTTTGAAATTGTGTTTTTCCACGCTGGAGACATTCAAATCTTCAGGTATGCCAAAACATCTTCTTCCCAAAGTTTGATTTCTTCCAGGCCTCTCAAAACAGAATCCTGTGAATCCACCTGCAATTTTTTTTCCAAACTGAACAGAAGGATGGAGCTTTCTCTCCCCTTAAAATTGAAATAAGCTCCTCATGTCTGTCCAGTGTCTGTCCAGACTCTCTCCTGCAAGGCCACTTCACTGGGGAAATGCCCCAAACCCACATCAGAACATTGTTTTGGGACTTTAAATCTTCCACATTCTTCTGTGTGTGCTCCATTTTTTATGGGAAATCATCCATAAGCGTCTTTGGAATTCAGCTGATGGAGTTGTCTCCCTGTGTGTAGTCTAGAGTGGGTTTTATTATGCATATACATACACATTAAAATAATAATATATATTTGATCTTGTAGGCACAGAAAAGAGCCCACAAGAGAAGATTTCATTAAGGAATGAGACGCAAGGAAGTAACACAGGTTTCTGGGGATGTGTTACCAGACAATAAGGAATTTGTCACCAAACAAGCAATCATACATGGAGACCTCCATGTTAGAGGGCATAACATCCAGTTTTGCAGTTATTTCAGGGATTTTCCCCATTCCTGATCCAGCCTCCTGCAGACTGGCAGCAGTGGTCCCTCAGTGGGACTCCCTTCCCACAGCTCCACACATTGTGCTGCTGTAAACACGGAGCAATGGAGAATTAGAGACACATTTTGGGAACGAGCTTCTGCTTCTGTGGGAGGTTAATTAGCGGTTTGTTAGTATGTTAAGTGCTCTGCACACTGACCTCAGGCTGGGTGTCTCTAATGAACAAAAGCAGCTCTCCAGCAACAGGTAACCACGGATTTCTCTGGGGCTATAACTGAGCTAATGAGCGCAGAGGTACCGAGTCTCCCATCTGGCCAAGAAGTGAGGAAATCCTTCTAAGAAATTCACCCTCTCCATTCCCTGAGGAAGGAGGTTATTAGAATGATCTCAAGTCTAATAAAACCTGAAGTCTGAGATAGTTTGAAACCTTCCTTTTTTCTTTACACTACACTCCCCCGAAGCTGAAGTGTCTTTTTAGACCATGGGCTCATAACTGTCAGTTTTGTTTCTACGGTAAAGTTCATCAAGAAAGAATTCACCTTTTGTAGGAAACCCCGTTTTGATCAGGAAATGTATTTTTGCCAGTGTTAAGTCCAGCTGGACAGACTCTTGTCAGGAAATAGGATAGGGCCAGGCTGAAAATCCAAGACTTTTCCCCTTTCCTGTTAGGATGTCCTTGCATTGACAGGTTATAAAGCTGAAACATGCTCTGAAAAAAAACCTGAAAAACCACCAGCAATGCACAGAGATGGCTCTTGGTTGACCCAATGGCCTGGCTCCTATTTTTTTCCATGGGATTTGGGAAGAATTGCAAAGCCTTGCAGCCTTTGCAAAAGAACTGCTGTAAGTTGCAAGCAGTGCTGACTGTGTTGGCTGCCAGGAGTTTCGAGATGATCCCTGGAAACACATTTGGTTTTAATCAGGCCCCTGCACTGTGGAACATCCTGTTTGTCTACACTTATTATTACTGACAAATTATCCTCCTCCAAATCTCAGGGAGCATTCACTTTATCCTCACATTAAACCTGATTGGAAACAGTAGGTTTAATTGGACTCAGCACGAGGCCCAGTCGTAAACTGCACCAGTTCCTTGTTTTATTGTGGCATTCACTAGATGTGTGAAAATACTATATTTCATATACAGAACCCAATTTGCTACTGCAGGGGCTGTTACAGACAACGCACAGATGCCCTGTGCTGCATGAGCAACCTCTGCCCACTCCTGGCTTTTCCCACCTAGGGCTGGGAAAAGTTGGCCATTCCCAGCAATCTGTGCATGCAACGTCACTGCAAACCCACCCCAAACACCTGAGAGTTGTCTTCATCACTAACTGAGCCCCATAGTTTCCAGGACTGTAAGAATCTGCCCTGCTAGAGCTGAGGCTTGGAATTTGAGAGGGATGGAGAAGGTGGTGCAGAGTGTGGATTGTCCTCATTGGTCTTGCTGAGAATTATGAGCATCTTCTTCTTCCTCTCATGAGCTCTATATTCTTTCCTAGGAAAATCCTGGGAAACCTGAGGGGTTAAAGGTGTAAAAATTCAGTTTAATGTGTTTGGAGCTTGTGGGGATGGTTGATTTTATGGGAGAAGAGCTGAAGCCATCACGTCTGTCAGAGCCCACCATGGCAGGACTGGCAGTGACTGATGGTTAAATGTTAAAAATGCTCGGAGATCTTTCCAGCATCTCTGATTTTCCCTTGCTGGGATTGACCCTCCAGCAGTTGTGCCTCATCCAGGTGTGCACTACAGGAAAGTCCAGGTGTTCCCAGATCAGTGAGAAAGTCCAATGATGTGTCCTGTCGTGGCAATCTTGGGTGGGAGCCCAGAAAGCGAGCTCGTGTCCCACGTCACCGAGAGCTGCTGGCAGGAGCTGAGCTATTAAACAAGCTCTTTCCAAAGCCCTGGGTGTGGAAAAGCATGAGACAGCATGATGTGTCTGGGTGCCAGAGGGAGAGGAAAAAACAAACCAGCAGAAGGCAGAGAAGGCAACCTGTTTGCTGTTCATGTTTACACAATCTGGGATTACTCATTTGGCTCAGAAGGTTGTGATCTGCTGAAATTAGGCTTTTCATGACAGTATGGTCTCTCTGAAGAGGGAAAAAGAGTACCATTCAAGGGATTATCTTGGGTTAGATATTATTTTACACTGAATTTAGATAGTATTCACGTGTGCCATGACTGTAAATACCTTCACAGCATCACAGAGTATTCTGAGCTGGAAGGGACCCACAGGGATCATCATTCCAACTCTTTAGTGAATGGCTCACACAAGAATCAAACCCACAACCTTGGTGTTATTAGCAGTATGCTCTCACTAGCTGAGCTCATCTCAGAGTTTCTTGTTCTGGAAGAATATCTGAATGGCATTTCCCAGTTTGTGACATGTTTCTCACTGTGTTTTGCAAAAAACACCTCTTTTGGATGATAAAAACATCACATGGGTTGTTGACTCAGGTTCCTTATCAGCAAAACAAGCTCACAAAAAACCACAAACTACAAATACAAAGAGGAATTGCAAAGGTAATAATTTGATGGACACTTGTCCCAAACCAGGCTAGAGTGCAGCTTTCAAATGTCTCTCCAAACTTGCCTTTGACAAAATCTGTGCCTCTTGCTGTCTGACAAACAGCACCACTCTAATGCTCCTCCCAGTGACACAAAATCTTTAACTATCAATCAGCTCTGCACTTTGGATTGCAGCTTAATCAGTTTCTGGTTGGTTGTGGTTTTTTTGGAGACTTGCATTGCTATTTTTTTAGGGGAACTCGTATAGAAGTCCTAACAGAAGGGTTTATCCTTGGTGGCTGTGATGTTGGGCATGCTCAGCCCATCCAAAAGCAATGTCCAACTGCTCTGCTATTAAAATATCAGCCCTGTTAAAGACAGGAGCAGGTGTGTCTTGCTGAGGCAGTAAATCGTCAGTACTTTTCTAGAAGCATCATGCACATAACTCTGGAGCTGGTCCCTGCTGTCCTTCAGACCTTCCTTAGGTACAGGAAGATGTGCAACTAGGGTGACACCCTACGCATCCAATGTTCAAGACTTTCTCCCCCTCTGCTTCTCATAACCTGGAGAAGGAATTCTCCTGTACCATTTTTGGGCAACTGTCTTCTTTGTCCACCTTATTTTCTTTGCCCTAATTGCTGAGGGACCCGACCTGTGCTACTTTGGGGCATTTTTTCAGCAGGTAAATCTACAAGAGAGTTACCAACTCACGTCACAGAGTCAAGGCACCCAGCTCTCGCTGAAAGTTCCTTCTATCTTTCTCAAAGCAACATGTTTCCTCTATGATATTTTGAAAGAAAACACTCTGCAGTGGTTAGGGGAGATGGGGAGCTTCTTACCAGATGGAGGTGGCCTAACAGCTTGTAAAAAACCCTTTGCAAACATTTAGCAGTAACAGACAACTGACCTCAATTACTGCAGCCTTTCATTTCTCCATCTGGGGAGGGCACTCACGGCTCTGGGGTGATAAACAGGCTGGAAGGCGCAGGGAAACAGCCCGTGTCAACCCGTGGTGCTTTGGAAAACACATCCCACAAAACAAGCCCTTTCTCATGCTGTGTTTTTTTCCCCCCCTCAGTTCAGCTTTGGTGCTGAACTTTCCATTTTCAACTGACCAACATAAATTAAAGCCAAACATTGGCACAGAGAGGAAAGATGGAGAAAGTTGACCATTTCCCTCAGGAGGTCAGCCACAAATTCCTGCTGTTGTCTGAGAAATGATGAGCTACTCTTTGGAGACATGGCTTAGATCATTTAATGTCACAGGGAAACTTTTCAGGCGTTTCAACAAGAGGTGAAATATGTCATCTTTTTTTCCCTCCTCTATTTTAATAAATATACTTTTAGACTATGTGTGTTCCTTTTTCTTCTCTTTTTTCTTTTTTTTTCTTTTTTTTTTTTTTTTTTTTTTTTTTTTTTTTTTTTTTTTTTTTTTTTTTTTTTTTTTTTTTTTTTTTTTTTTTTTTTAATATAGTTTTCCTTACAAAAAGCCAGTTGTGCACGGTGCTATTTCCTTTGGGCAATCTTACAAGAAATGTTCCCAGCTCCCTTCGTGCCACTACAAATATCCCTTTACCTCGGAGAAAAGGGCACATCACTCACTTTGCAGGCCTAAACTAATTTGACTGCTCGGAGCTCTGAGAGCTCTGGGTGACAAAGTACGTCAAGGAAAATATGTCATTCCCCCCCTTCATCATTACTCTCACTTTCACTATTCATAAATACAGGATATAAATCCGTTTACTCAAAAAGGAGTCATGGGAGACAAGTTAACTGGGGATCGCCCACCCGGCTGAGTTTGGAGACACATTCCCAATCAGATGGAAACTCAAATTGCTAAGGATGGAGGGTTTAGAAGATCTTGTAGGTGACATTTCCAGACAGAAGGAAAACAAGCTCTCAATTGCACCTCAAATGATAAATAAGGAGGAATGGTTTTAAGGCCTTCAGCAGAGGCTTTTCTGGTTTTCACATTTACGGCGGCTCCTTCCTGACTGACTTAACAGATGCAGCCCCTGTTTAACAGGGATGAGTAAAACGCTTCAAGACACCATAAATGTTCATCAAAAACTCACACGAAGCCTCAACTGAGCTTTCTGCTGAGGTTCCTGTAGCTGACTCTTTAAATTCCTCCTCCTCGTGTAACGGCTCTGGCCCCACTTTCATCCCTGGATTTCGGCCAGGGAAAGAAGTCAAAGAAATTTCTTCTGCTGGGATATTTATTGCGTTTGCTGTTCTAGGAAGTATTTGTGACTTGTTCAAAGTTCAAAACATCACCTCAAATCTTGCAGACTGACCTATGAACCTGTTGCAGATTCGTTTCCGAGGGTGTAAAATCCAGGTTTGAAGCTTTTACAGTTACTTGGGGGAGGGAAGAAGGGCAAAAATAACTGCTTTTACCACTAATTCTAATTTTTTTACAAATACCTAAAAACAAATCATTTCCCCAGGATATTGATGTTATGCTAGATTTTTGCTAAATTAAATGAAATCTTTCTTTTCACTGTCTCTTGTAATTCCAGCAGGCTTCCGTTTGACACAAGGGATCTGGAGGCCAGTTGGGATCACCTTATTTTTTATCTCTTGGTGAATTGTAGGAAACCCCACTGGCTTAATTTATTATTAACCAATAATATCAGCATAGTTTTTATACCCTTGCCTTAATTAATTACCAAAGCACGTTCTGTAGAGGTTTTTTTTTTTTCACAGATTTACACTTCACTCCTCACATTTTTCGATTGTCCACACCCAGTGTAATTTAGTGGTATGTGAATCCACAAGCATTTTTGGAAACTACAGATTATTTAATTGAAAGAAGCATCTGGGGACGAGGGGAAAAGCTTTCCACGAACTCCCAGACTCTGTTTCCCGCTGTATCACATCCACTGAGACTCAAAAGAGAGGTGCTGAAATAAGGAAGAAAGTGTCAGGAGAAGGTCTGGGTTGCAGACCACCCCTGTGAATCCAGAGGTCAGGGATTCAGCCCAGAAACCAAAAGCAGACATGAGCACATTTCCAAGCAGAGAGCACCAGCAAGGACTGTGTTTTACCTCACTAAGACTATCCCTATAGCATTATTTTTCTCTTTTTTAGGGGGGAAAAAAAGACTCTCAATTGTGTTTAAACTATAGGCAGAGTATTAATGAAGGTAACAGCATCTACAAGGTTGATTGTGGTCACAAATTACATATTGGCTTGTGGTTCCACCAAAACTCTGGAGCAGGAGGCTGCTCCCCACCTCTGATGATAGGTTTGGAAACAAATATTGATCATCGTCACTGCAAGGAGATGATGGTCTTGCATCCTTTACCATGGATATTTCTGTTGAATGATTTTTTTCCTCCATTTGTTAGTATTTCCAGCACATTTGCTTTAGTGATGAAAGCAGCATTTCTGCAAACAGCATTTCTAGGAATAGTTTCTGGTGGTTCAGCTGAACATCACTGAACAGACACAATAAGGGAGATGGATATTCTCTGTACCATCTGTGAAAAATTGATGCTGGCTGTGTCAGGATGTAGGTGTGAAAGCTTAATCATAATTAGAAAGCTTATTTTAATGGACATACTAAATTATTGCAGAGAGTGAGCCTGTGGCAGTCAGCAGCAAAACCTGTTTTTTGGTACAAGAACAGACACAAACCCTTCTGCAAGAAACCTTTCTTCATTTTCAACATGACTCCTTAGTTGTTGGCAATATGGGTTCAATTTGTTTTAAAGGTGCGTTCTGAGGCTGGAGCTTGAAATCAGGCATTTACAGTTTGAAAGAAAAGCCATCTTTGGGCGGGAAGGAACTTGTAATTTTGTCAAATTACACAGAAAATTAAATTGGAGGAGCAATAAAGTGCTTGAAATGAGGTAGTGAAACATTCCACAATGAAAAAGCCCAATGTGCTGCACATGCAAAAAACACATTTCCTTTGCCTTTACTTAATTCTTCACATTTCTCCACAAGCAATAATGACATAGTCTTGCTTTCACTTTTAAATACATGGCTCTTTGTTTCACTGTTTTCCTGTTAAAATTGGAGGATAACCTTTCTCAGTCACATTTTCGTCCTTAGCTGTTCAGATTCAAACAACATAATTTGACTCAGACAGGTAAATAATCCTTATTCTTAAAAAAAAAAAAAAAAAAAAGAAAATCAGCTGTCACGAATTAAAACCCATTTTTCTCTAACCCCAAATAAACATTAGTCAGCCTGCATTTGATTGTAATAACACACTTGTCATTTCAGATATAGTATGTTGGAGGTTGGTTTTTTTTTCCTCCTAAAGGCTTTATTGGAATTCCTTGAGTTAAATTTGCTGTGGGTTTATGATGGCTTCATTAAAAATCAGAAACCAAAAGGATGTGGAGGACTCTGAAGAGTTTGTACTAACTGCTTGCAAGATTTTTCATTTTAAAGCTGCTCCCGTTTCAGATGCCCCTGAAATTTGTCATATAGTAGTAATTTGAGGCCAAATGTGAAGCATTAAAGCACTTACTAAATTTATTTTGAGTTGCCAGCTATAGCTGAGATTCATGTGCAATGACGCTTCTGCCTTACTTAAAGGAAATCCAGAGTAAATCTGCTCAAATGTTTAAATGTTCACTGAATTTACACTGCTCAAGTGGAGATCTCAGGGAAGATCAGAACTGAAATCCCACTCATTAAATAACAGTGACATATCTCCAGAAAAGAGTTTTGCTTCCAGTAATCTCAGCTTGTATTTGGGACTGTCCTGATGCAAAGTTATAGTAAATTTTAAAAAGTGTGGTTTATCAGTTCTTTCCTATTTTATTGCAGAGCAGAGCCCTGAGGGACAAACATAACAACAGAATCCAAAACTGCAGTTTCTAGTTGTCTGTTTCTGGTTACTGTGGAATAAAAGCAAATTTCAGACTTTGGCTTCATCCTGAATTTAGTTAAAATCGTAGTCAGCGTCCATTAATTAAAATGGGACTATGATTAGCCTGTTGTCCACACTGGTAGTGTTTGAAGTCTGAGTATCTAAAAACTGCTGCAGAGAGAATGGAGTGGGGTCTTCTCTGGATCCTTGGACTGATGGGACAAGAAAAAAATGGGATTTTACCGCAGCAAGGACAAATTAAATTAATTACAAATTGTAAAGGTTTCCAAATCATGAGAGTGACAAACCAGAATCCTCATGGCTCGGGGAGACACAGTGGCTGCAGAGCTTTGGGGAAATGCTGAATGTTTCTTCTGGAAAATGGAAGGAGAGCAACTTCTGTCAAGGGCAGGAGTGACAGGACAGAGGAGAATGGCTTCAAACTTATAGAGGACAGGGTTAGATTGGATATTGGGAAGGAATTCTTCCCTGTGAGGGTGATGAGGCCCTGGCACAGGTTGCCCAGAGAAGCTGTGGCTGCCCCATCCCTGGAAGTGTCCAAGACCCGGCTGGACAGGGATTGGAGCAACCTGGGCTAGTGGAAGGTGTCAAGCCAGAGGGGTTGGAACAAGATGATCTTTAAGGTCCCTTCCAACCCAAACCAGTTTGTGATTTTATGACTCTCACTGAACATTTTCATTTTGCTATTTCTGGATCCCAGCTTTTGGCTCTGATCATTTTTAGGTCAGTTTTACCTTATCTTCCCATTTTGTGATGAAGTGGCACAACAGTATCCAAAATATATTCAATGGCCAATGAGTAATGAGAGCAACTGTAACTCACTGTAGGTATTTAGATGGCAAATGGTCATGACATAAAGCTTTTAAGGCATAATCAGTGGAGCAAAAGGGAGCAAAAAGTGAACAGGAGTTAAACATGTAACTTTCTTCCTCAATCACCTCCCAAATCCATATGTCCCATGCCCACTAGCCCTCATTTCCACTAGAATAGACCCATTTTACTTTCCCTTTCATATTTTACCCTGCTGGAAGGTTGCCCACTCTCTTATGTCAGACCTGACAGGATGTGAATTATCTCCATCCAGTCTTGACATAACTTTGTGCACGGTGATGTAATGCTCCAAAAAGTCTGGCTTAGGCAAAAAAGAGACGGTACTTATTAACAGGAAAGGAAACAAGCCTCTGTTTGACAACCAGTGGCTGAATATCAAGGAGAGCTTTCTTAGGAGGAAAAAAAGATCGTTTATGACCATATGAATTACTATTATTTATTCAGATGCAAGAAATGGCTGTTGAATTTTTAACTAGAATCAGCTGGTTGAGCAACCTACAAAGACCAGGTATTTGGGCATGGATTCCAGGTAGGTTCAGACAGCAAAGGCTCAAATCTGCTGCCTGAGGGATCAATAAAACTACCAGAACTTGAATGAGAGCTGGAACAAGTGTAGCCAGAAACATTTCCCTGCGCTCCCCTTCCCCTAAATGTGGGAGAATCAACCAGAATAAATAACATCACCCTGCTCCAGAAACCCCCTTTTTATCTTTTTTTTTTTTTTTTCCTCATCTCCTGTGAGTGCAACATTTGAAACCCCAGCTCTGTCACCCCCTCATCCCTTCAGCTCCAAATCCTTGCAGCCAGGGCTGCATTCCAGTGGCATGATCTGAAACCATATCCCTCTAAGTTCCTGAAGTATTCGGCATGTGTGCCTGTGGACTTGTGAACTTTTCCCTTTTACCTATCAGCAAGGCAGCTCCCTGCACCCTTTCCTTCCTTCTAGCTCTCTGGAAGTAGGTGCTGGAGCCCTGATCTCCACTGAGTCATGGAAAGGTCTCCAGGGCAGCATCAGGGCAAAATAGCTCCCTATCTATGGGATTTCCTTGATGTGATGCTCATCCTGGGGTGACACTGGAAGTATTGGAGAGGATTACAGGGAGCTCAGGTGGATTTGCAGATTAAAGCATATTTTGCTCACTTTTCTGGGTGAGCCTGGCAGTCACCAGCTGATGGAGGTCAGGAAGAAGTTTTTACTGTGAGAGTGGAAAAACACTGGCACAGGTTGCTCAGAAAGGTGTTGGAGGCCCCACTCCTGGAATCATTCAGGAACAGGTTGGACAGGGCTCTGAGCAACCTAATCTAGTTGAAGATGTCCTTACTTACTGCAGGGGTTTGGCCAAGGTGGCCTTGGAAGGTCCCTTCCAAACCAAGCTATTTTCTGGTTTATGATGGTACCAGGCAGAAGAGGAGGCAGGAGAATTTGTCCAAGGGTGGCTTGAAGTCTCAAGGATCAGGAGGGTTTGTGACAGGCCATGGAAGTGGCAAATGACAAATGCATTTTGGAAATGAGAGAGGCACACATCTAAGATACACCAAACTGCCACTGCAAATTGGTGCAACCCATCTTGAGCTACGTTAAAGGCATTACCTGCAGGAAAGTAATGCAGTAATGAATTGTTATGTCCGTGTCTTTAACAAATGTGTCCAAAAGGGACTTCAGCTCAGGTTTTTCAAGCCTTTCAGCTTAATCTATAGGCCCTCTAGAAAGGAAGTAGAGAATCATAGACAGATATCCTATTTCTAATAAACCTATATAACTCTATTTTTGAAAACCATATTGATGCTTGCATGTATGTGGTTTTTATGGAAGAGGAGGCGTGTGTGTCTATATATACTCATATATCATTACACATTGGACTCTTTCTCAGCTGCAAACTTAGATGCCAGTCTACTTTTACTTTCCCCTGCTTAATTACAAGATGAATTTGGTTCCTGGGGAGGTCAGTCTGACTGCAATGGTCACAGCCAGACATCTCGCAATGTCAAGCTTTCCCACGCACAGCTCTGCCAATGTCTCCCAGCCTTGACCTTGAAACACCCTCTGCCATTCTGAGCCCTCAGTGAAAGCTGAAAAATGTGCTGACACTGAAATCCCTGCTGTACACAGACATGCAATATTCAGAGACATTTCAGAACAATCCCCACAGTTTTGCCAGTGTGCTCCAAGGCTCCAGGTGCTGGGCAAGAGCTGCGAGAGCTGAGTGCTGTGATAACCATGTTCTGTCGCTGTGTTGTCATTTAAACACTGACACTTAAATCTGACCAAGTCCTATTTATCTCTATTATAACCTAAAGTGGTCTGGTTAAATCTCAAACCTGTAATTCTGGTTATTTTTGATTTGGGGAGAAGTAGGATAGCTGCAAGTCATGGGGTGGCTCCAGTGATTTGGAAACTTGGGTTCATATCTCTTGTCGGTCCCCAACAAATGTGTTTGCAGTCTCAGGGTCCAACTGGAAACATTTGTCAGTGCCCCTTACATAATACCAGGTTTTATGGAAAAATGGAACCCTCCAGTACATGCAGAGGAAATTCCAGAGCGAGCCTACTGACAGACATGTCTTGGAAGTCAGTTAGTTATTTTGGCAGAGATCCAGGATTTTTTTTTTTTTTTCAAACTCTGCTTCCCCATCACCCTTTAATTTTTTTTTTTTTTTTTTTTAAAGGAGGATAAAATCTCTTCGGAGCAGAGGGTCTTGAAACCCAGGAAATCCCACTGATTCTTTGATTTCAACTCTCTCAAAGATATTTGTTGTAAGTCGAAATGGTGCTTGCAGAAAAAAATGCCATTTGTGAGACAGAAAATTGCCAATAAGAGAAACATTCAGGCTGGATCTTTGACCTTTGATGTATGAAAATTCAGCGGTTCCTTTGGTTGAATTGAGTAGTTACTAAACATTGCAATCTGGCTGGTAAGTCCTCAGCAGAAATGTGTTATAGCAGCTTAATGTGTGGTTTAAGGAAGGCAGAGATCTGATTTTACTGTGCAAGAGGTGGAGCTGTACAGCCTGTGACTCAAAGGCTCTCACCTGGTGTTTAACTGAGAAGCTGAATCACCACAGGAATGAAGTACTGAGAGCGTTGGGAAACTGGGAAACTGAATCAGCCCTGGCTACAGGCAAAATGTGCACTAAGTCCCTGTGGATGTCCAAACAAAATTAGAGATAGAGGTGTTTTCTAACATGGTGTGGAAGAGGGTTGTGCCTGTGTTAGGGTTCAAATATACCAAATGTGCATTTATTCTGTTATTTTGGAGAATAAGTTACTATATGAGTAGGAGCTTGTCAGGTGATGTCCCTGAATCTCTGGTTTAAAAGATGCTTTCCATTGAATTCCTGTGGACTTTGTTCAGGCACAACATGATTGCTGATTCCAGTGTCCTCATTTTCACAGAATTACTGAATGGTTTGGGTTGGAAGGAACCTTAAAGATCATCTTGTTCCAACCCCTCTGACACAACACCTTCCACTAGACCAGGTTGCTCCAAGCCCCATCCAACCCCTCCTTGGACACTTCCAGGGATGAGGCAGCCACAGCTTCTCTGGGCAACCTGTGCCAGGGCCTCCCCACCCTCACAGGGAAGAATTTCCTCCTCATATCCAATCTAACCCTTCCCTCCTTCAGCTTAAAGCCATTCCTCCAGTCCAATAGGTCTACGTCAGGGTCAGGGAAGTGTGAACCTGAAAGATGAATATGCTGTAGGTACCAATGACTTCCAGCTGAAAGGGACATTTTCATCCTTTCCTGCTCTCAGCACACTCCTCACCTTGATCAGAAAGAGTGAGAGCAGCTTCATGTCCTCCAAAAGCCCTGATACTGCCTGAGATGACATGGCTCTGGCTGTCACCCCTCTGCTCCTGATCTTGGGTATCCAACAGCACCACAGGGGACCAAATATTGAAGCAAACACACGAGACACTTTTCATAGTTTCCTTGTTCCCCCACTCCAGCCTGACTGTGGCTTTTCTGACTCATCTTTGTAAACATCATTCTCTGCAGTGCAGGATCGACCAAAGAGAAAAGGAACGGAGAAAAAAAAAGAGGAGAGAAATGGAGAAAAACGATCCCCTCCTCCCGCTTCCCACCACCGCCCCTCGCTTGTTATTGCATAGGATCTTCCTGGCCAGACTTGACCTGCAAACAGTGGTCACCAGTGAACCATCAAAGGCCTTTCACATCTCCAGCAGCTGCAGGGAGGGTTCCTGTAAGCGCTCCTATCACTTTGACACCTCCAAAGCCAACAACGCCGATTGTACACTGTCATGGGCTGGGTTTCAGGGACCACCTTCAATGCTTTGGCTCCAAAGAGCTGCTTTTTTCCAATTCATTGACACAGGGGGATATATATCTAAAAACTTGGCTGCAGCAGCGAGTGCATGCCTTGAGGATTACATAGCAAGTGAACTTTGTCAGTGTAAGCCCCAGTCAATAGGAGGAATTAAGTAGAAAGACCTCTATTGTTCCAGCCAGCCTTCTGAAGGCACTGATTGGCAGTAAAATGTCTTAAGTGACAGATGTAAAGTAAATATTGCCTATGCCAAGTCTCTATATTACTTTGATTACCCACCATCAGTCAATTTGTTCTTTCCCTTGCAACAATAGCGGCTGCTGTTACACTTTGGACCCCTCTGATGAAGCCTGAAGTATAATTGATTAACAAACTGAAAAGAAAGGTTACACAAATGACAGCAAAATGTATCTCAGAAGAAAAATGAGAGTATTGTCTCTGTGCACATGCATGCACCTTGCTATTAGGAAGAGAATGATATATCTTAAATTATATATATATATATATAAACATATATACATCCATACACTCATACATTTATACACATTCACACACATATATCCCCTTAAACCAGCCAACTACCTCATTAAACATTAGGTCAGTATTTCCAATACCCCCACGGTTTTTACAATGGCAAAATGTCAGGAAGTACAAGGAAAACCAGAGCTCTGAGGTCGCCTTGTGAATGAAAGCAAAGCTGGGGGTGAAAAGGCTGTTTAGGCAAGAGAATCCTGGGGGATGAGATGAGTACATCTCCAAGCATTAGTAGAATTTCTCAGTTCCAGGGGTGACTTAAGGCCCAAAGTAACATCTCTTTTCCTTTTTATTTCTTCTAAAATTAACAAGTGCTCACAACAATGAAAGCCCTTTTGTATTATTTACACGATAGGGGAGGGCAGTGAATTTTAAGCTCCCTCAGGGTGAAGGAAAACAATTTTTTTGGAGGAGAAAAATGCACACACTCACTGGAGGGTGAGTTCCTAAATGCCTCTAGCCCTAAGTCTTCTTCCCACTAAACATGACAGCAAATTTAGGGCTCAAAGCATTCAGCCATGTGCACAGAGGTAAGAATGGCCACACAGGATCATCTTTTCTTCCTCTGACACACCAGTAACAGGCACTAAGGGAAATACCACAGAAAAAGAAAAACTAGGAGCAGTGTCTTGAACATCTCCCAGTTCATGGCCAGTCCAGCACGGAGATTTCCTCGTCTGGAGACTCCATGTGTGTCCTTGCTGTTCCTGGTCACTGATGGATACATTCCATGGGGATGTCTCTAAACTCTTTTTCAAGCCATGTCTTCTCCCTGATATCCTGTGGCAACAAGTGTGGGTTGAACAAAACAGCTCATTCTGGGTTTGTGCTTAAGGTCTGCTATGTGCTGACGTCACTGTGTGCCCCAAGGTCAGCATGAGCCCAGGGGGTTCCCATCCTGCTCCTCTGGTGACCCAGAGGTGGGGCAGCTGCCTTGTCCCAGGGGCACACAGGGCTCTGGGCCACCTCTTGGACTGCTTGTAGAAGTGTGTGACGTAGAGCTGTAACTTTGAAATATAGGAACAGGAGGGTAGAAGCAGCTTCTGAAGGGCTGTTCCATCTCAGAAACCTCTCTGCAGTGAAAGCCCACCATGCTCTGTTAGTGGGGGGTACTGGCTGCCTTTTGACCCCATGTTTTTGTGTCTGGTTTCTTCCAGCACTTTATCACACTGTGAATCATGAACATCATATACCTTCTTAATAATACTGAAAATGAAGTGTATTTCAAGATTATTTTACATTTCTGGTCCCCCTCCTGAGTTGGTTTGGGATGAGCCATTGCAGGCAGTGGAACCAAATTTATATGACAGTGATTTTATACCCTTTTTGAGCCCTTGCAGCCTTGGTTCAGCACACTTCATAAAGCTTCAAAGATTCAGGAGAGCTGCAGAAACCCCATCTCCACGTGGCAATATCACCCCTGCAAGGAGGGCGGGGGGGGGGGGTGATGGGGTGACTATTTGCAGTGGGGGAAAGAAATCCAAGTAATATCCTAAGGACCTATAACCCATAATGTCTCCTTGGCTTTCCCTCTGAGAGGAGGTAATGCTGGAAATTACATAAAAATGGAGCTTCTCTCTGATTTTAAACAAAGGCACCACGTTGGCATTTGTGCCAAGACAGCTTTAGTAGCTTTAATGCTTCTGCTCCACCACTAATAACTGCCTGGTTACTACATATATTTTGGTTCATACTTGTCAAGTCAAGTTACAGAATTAGCTGGAGTGCCTGATATGTGTATTTTTGGAATTACTTTTATGGTAAAATCATTAAGGCCACCCACTAACCAACATATGATCTCCCTACTGGCTTGGCTTTGGTTAGAGGTATTGCCAATAAGAATTTAAACATTTTCCTGAAACAGTTACTGTTCAGTGACCTTCAGCAGCAGATGGCCACTTATTTGTGGCTGCTGTGTGCTAGAAATACTTAATTAATCTGTTGAAAACTTCTTTTCCAGCCAAACTGGGAGCCCAAATGGCTCTAGAAATGGTTGATTAGGTGGCCCCAGCCTTCCTTGCTGGCAAATGTGTGGCAACCCAGAGAGATGTGAAGTGTGAAAAGATAAGTTGCTGAACAGTTTTATTCTAGGTGGGTGAATTTCTTCTCCCCGTTTTGCGGGTGGCTCCATTTCTCTTATGGCACATATACCCAAGGAGAATTAGGAGAGGGAGGGAACACGACAGTTTTCATCAAAGTTCAGACAGATTTCCTCTGAAATGGGCTCTCCAGGGGATGGCCCCGTGCAGTGAAAAACGGCTGCGAGTTCATATAAATAAAAGGGCCGCGTGCCAGAGCAAACAGAGTCACACAGCTCTGCCTGAGACAAGGAATTCTGCCCCAATTCCTGTCCTTCTCCCCACTAGATGCCAAAATCTAGTTTTGTTCTGGCAAACACCACAACTGAGTGTGGTGAACATGCTTTGCCACCTTCAAAGATGGGCCTGTGCACTGAAGAAAGAAAGGTGAGCCCAGCTTGGATGCCTTTTTTCCCTTTCTTCCTGCTAAAAAGGGAACAGTTCAAGGAGGATGCTTCTGCATGTCCCATGGGATATTTTCCTTATTTGTTTCTCTCTGAGAAAACTTCTGGTAAAGGAGGACAAGAATTCCCAGCTGCAACAGTGTTCTTTGCTTTGTTCTTGGGGATTTTTGATGACATATGAAGATGTTGGAGGTGAGAGGACAAAAAATACATCTGAATTACCAAACAGGAAGGTAAAGAGTAATTTTTTAGCCCATATCCTTGCACTACCTGCCACAGTGTCTACAGTCATGTCTGAGACTCCTAGTGTGTGTTGGGGCAGTGAAAACATAATTAAGATCAAAATCCTGATTTGCTGACATTAAGCACTAAATCACTCACATGCACACTTCTGAACAGGAGAGTGTGGAGGAACATTGTTTTCCAAGATTAAAGGCCAGAATTGGTGGTCCTTGGAAAGGTATTGCAGTCACAACTGCTCAGGAAAACTTTAGCACCTTCCCAAATCCAAGGAAAATAATGTATTCCTACTAGAGCTCAGCCCAAGCAGATGTTGGGCATGAGCATGAAACAGATTTTTGAAATAATGATCAACCTCAGATTCAGGGAGCCTACAAAAAAGATGGGGAGAGACTTTTTGCAAGGCCATGTAGGGATAGGACAAAGGGGAATGGGTTTAAACTGAAAGGCAAAAGGTTTAGATTGGATATTGGGGAGAAATTCTTTACTTTGAGGCCCCAACACAGGTTGCCCAGAGAAGCTGTGGCTGCCCCTGGATCCCTGGAAGGGCTGTCTTGGAGCAACCTGGGCTAGTGGAACTTGTCCCTGCCCATGGCAGTGGTGGAAGAGATGATCTTTAAGGTCCCTTCCAACCCAAACCATTCCATGATTCTATGATTAATTGTTTTTTATATTCACAAGGCTTCAGTGGAGTAATCCCACAATTTATTTACAGTCTAAATATTAGGACACCTGGCTGGCAGACTTCTGGTTTATATTCCAGTGTACTGGGTGAGTAGGGAGAACTTTTCTTCTTTTTTTCTTCTTCATGCCAGCATGATGAGCTGGATGCAGCCATGACAAGAGGAATCAACTGGAGGTCAGCCACAGTAGGGTGACAGAAGAGCAGGCTCAGCACTGTGTCCCTGTTGGGCTCAGTGGATGCTTTGGGCTGTGCTATTCTGTGCTAATCTGTGTGGATCTACTGGGAAGTGAGGAAGAGTTTGGAGAAAAGAGTTTCAAAAATTGCAGATTTTGTAGTTGTGGGCAACTGAGCTCCCAGGTTCTGACTGTAACTCCATTCCATTGTGGCAGGGAGCATTTCTTAGCCTTCATTGTGCCAGACAGCAATTGGTTGATTTAATTCTATGTTATAACCCTTCGTTATACCTAAATATATCAAGAACATGGACCTCAGCATTCCAGAGTCATAACTCACATCAGGCTAACCAAAGCGGGCAGATTTAGCTTCTGATGGCCCGCAATCCATCTCAAAGGTCACTGCAGTCTCCAGGGTCTGAGGAAACACACAGTTGCTGCAATGTCTCTTTTCTTTGAAATACAGAAAAAAAACCCTTTTCTTGAAAAAGAAGCCTTTATATGCATATATATATATATATATATATATATATATATATATATACACATATATAATTTGTGTTTTTTCCCTTCAGCCCAGGTGAGCTGTAATCCCAGATTTTTCGGGGAAAGGAAATAAAACCAAAAGAATAAGTATCAGAAGAGTCAAGCAGCCTGGTCTTCATTAAGCAAATACAGTCCACCAAGTCCTTCTGGGTGTATCTACTCTGTGAAGGGGCTGAAATTTGGAACAGTAGACTGGAAATGCAACACAAACTGTAACTTTATTATTGGTGCAAATCAGGGAAATTAATACAACTTGACTTGTCAGGATTCTATGGGTCAACAGCAACAAGAAAGTAAAAATGTGAGCAGGGACCAGAGACTGCCTGTTTTTCTGGAAAAAAAAAAAAAAAAAGGAAAAAATAAATAGAAAGGAGACTGTCCTCAAAATATGGTGCTGATTAACAGTTCTTATGTGAGCTCCTTGAGAGGCATAAGCAGAAGGATAAAGGGTGTTTGTGCTTCACAAGGAAAATATTTAGACCTTGCACATAACCAGAGCTGGGAAAAATTGTTCAAGGTCTAAATAGTGTGACTACATGAATTAGGCTGATGGCTGTTCTGGTGGGCAAAGGGAATATTTGGTGAGGTGAACTGAGCACTGCTCTCACTCTGTTAAACAGATCTGCACCAGGGTAAGGGGAGTATAAAACTCTGTAGTAAAGCCACGTGCCACTGGGAGTCATCAGTGTTTTTGTGTAATTTTATAGCAAATTGCAAAAAAGTTGGTTCTTCTTCCTCTTGCTGAAGAGTCTTCCTCTCCTCACAGGAGGGGAGCACATGCTCATATTTTTTTCTTTCTAGAAGTGCAGCTCCATCAGAGCTCTGTGTCTAAAATGAAGGTCTGTGGTAGAGGGAGAGATGTAAAGGAAGAATTAGGAATTTAGGAAGAATTTCTTCACAGAAAGGCTGATTAGGCACTGGAATGGACTGCCCGGGGAGGTGGTGGAGTCACCTTTTTGTTGGTTCTTCTGAGCTGCTCCCGCTTTTTCCTGGGGCAGATGGGACCTCCCCCACTGCTAAGACAAAACCAGAGGGTGTCAGAGGGAAACCTGAGGCACAAAGATCCCCTTTTTGTTAGGCAGGAGGAAGGTGGATAATGAGCAAGAGAGGTTTCTGTGCAAATTATCCCAGTGGTGAACAAAGCACAGCCTCCTGGCCCTGCAGAGGGGACTGTTCAGTTGTGTAGCCCATCACGGTGCTGACTAGTCTGTAGAAGGAGAACTGGAAATGCATCAGGGAGCCAGAAAACCTCTAAACCAGCATTATGAGCCAGAGGATGATGGAAAGGGAGCTGAGATTTCATTCCCCAGCCCTAGGACTTCATGACAGCTCACGTTTGATCCTCACTGATAGAGCTGGAGGAGTGTTAATCACCACCACTCTGCACCAAGGACTCATCCAGAGGCTTTGCCCTTGAATCAGCAGCTTCCAATGCAAATGATCCTGCTGCACCTGCTGGCTGGGCAGCAATCCTTGGCAGAAAGACAAGGGGAGCTGGAAGGGTCAGTGAGATCTCAGACAGCAAGAACTATACTTGCCAGAGCTTCCCCATAAAGCTTTTTTGAGTAATGGTCCTACAAGAAGCCCTGGATAGGGCTGTGATGTGGGTCCCTCACTGCCTTATTTGAATGGCTGGGGCAGCTCAGTCTCCTTCAGCCCTGGACAAGTTGGTCACGTTTCTCCACTGCTCCACCAGAACAGATTCCTCCCTTCCAGAGCCCATTTTTCCTGTGATTTCCTTCCATAAACCAGTCAAACCTTGTTCTGTTTTAAACAAAGCAGCTGCACTAAAAAGACAGAAGACTGAGAGACATATTACATATATGTGAACGCACACCATGAAGGCATTCAAATAGACCAAGACTTTCATTAAATAAGTCACAATATTTAACAGTCTGGCAGCCTCCACCTGCCACCTTGCTCTGCATGTTGTCTTTCTGAGGTTTAGTCATGGACCAAAGTTTTACTAAACAGGAGTGAGGGAGAGACAACCCAGCCCCTGGTATCCTCACATGCAAATGCTGTGTGCAGTGCAGTCCCCACATATTCATGATATTGTTTCAAGAAGCTTCAGTCGCACACTGCTCCTTCCCATTTGCATTCTGCAGGATACCCTGTTGGCAGAGGTCCTTTTTTGAGAAGCAGTAATGTCAAGCTTTAATTTCTTCAAGTCATGGTTGAAATGAAAAAAAAAAAAAAAAAAAAAAAAAAAAAAAAAAAAAAAAAAAAAAAAAAAAAAAAAAAAAAAAAAAAAAAAAAAAAAAAAAAACCACAACCAAAAAAAAATCAACAAGGTTACAAGAGCTGAAATTGGGAACAAGAGAGAAAGAGGCAGATGCCAAGACATGATGAGAAAATTCTGTTTCTTCTGCCCACTGCTTGTTCTGAGGTTCCTGTGAGAGTGGAACTGAAACTAATTAAAACAGGTTTTGAACATGTTCATAGCTAAGTCTTGCATGACAAGACATGCAGACAGTACGAGGCAGAGCATCACACTCTACCTTGGAGCTGATTTCCAGCAAAGTCACTGGGAGCCTTTGCACTGATGGCTGAGAGTGACAGATCCGGTCCAACCTCAGCCCAGGAATCTCAATACACACAATTGAGTGAGTGAGTGAGTGAGTGAGTGAGTGAGTGAGTGAGTGAGTGAGTGATGCTCCTGGGGATCTCTCACACCACAGGGGGTGCAGGGATGATGTCAAAAAGGATCTTTCTGAGGCAGAAACTCAGGCATTTGTGCAAAGGGCTGACTGATTTGGATCTACATCTTAATGTTCAGATTTGAGTGAAAGAACTCAGCAAGACACCTCCTCCTCCCCCACAGCCTGCTTTTCATGTGGCCCCATTCCTGTCAGTTTGTCATCTTTCCTAGGAAAACCTTCCTCATCATTCCAAGGACGCTCGAGTGAAGAGGTTAACAGGAATCAAGGATTGCAGAGACATCTGGCTTTAGAAAGCCCCAAACACTTCAACTTGAGCCTTGGCAGAAAACTGGGGTTCACTGGGGAGGAGAGGTTAGAGATTGATTGCAGATCCTGGAGTCCCGGAGCCAAGACCTGATGCTACGGTTTGGATGCCTAAGGAATATTGTACAAGTGTTTGAGTGATCAGTGTCCTGAACAAACTTCTTCTTTGTCAGAAAGCTGCTATTTAATTACACACATGTGACAGAAAATGAAGTTTGCCAAAATGTTTTCCAATCTCCAATGTGCTCCAAGGAAGGAGATGCTTGGGAGGCTTGTTTTACTACCTGTGCCTTCTCCTCTGATGGGTGACAAAGGCAGCTGAAGCACTAAGGATGAAAGGCAGGGAGATTTCTTGCAGTGTGCGTGAGTTGTTCTTTAAGTTTCTGTGCTCGATTAAACAGCTCCCAGAGGGGCCATGCAAATGTAATGGCTAATTTGACAAGCTTGAATGAGTCATCTTTCAAAACCATTATTGTACAAAATGTAACATGGTTTGGAGCTGTCTGCCGTCTGTGTAAAGTGATATTGCTTCTTTTTGCCCTTTTCTTGAATCAAAGGCAGATGCAAAAGTCAGTGTTTCCCTGCCTATACGATGCACACATGCAAGATGCCTCCCCCTCATGCACTGGGATCAGCAGCTGGAGCTACAGACTCTTTGCAGACAGTGATACATAGGTAAAGATCCACTCAGTGTTCTCTTCCAAGGCCATCTTTTCGAGGAAATAACTGCAGATGAAAAGCACACCATTTATTTTTCAGTGTATTTTACCATTAGTATAAAAATAAATTGTGGTGTATAAGTGGAGAGGGTTGGAGAACAGGTGGTGCTGAAGTAGGCAGTGGAACCTACAGAATACTGAGAGGCATTTCATTGCTGCCAACCCATGACGAGCTCAACGCTACATTAGTGTTGTGTAGCTTTTGGACCTCCAAAAGGAAGTGTGTAGCAAATTCCTTCAGAGTTGAATGGAATAAGAGGGAAAAGGAGGAAGTGCTGAGTGTTTGGTTGAGGAATACCACTTGTCCCGAGCATAAAAGAGAAGTCATCAAGGGAAAGGAAAAGCAGAATAGTGCTTTTTCAAAGGAAAAAGCCATGAGGCAGTGAGGGGGTGGACTTCTGGATATCTCAGTGTGAAATACAGTTCTGGCTTGCACATTACTCCTGCCAGATGTTAGTGCAGAGGGTCTAAGTAGGTAGAGCCAGAACTGGGAAATCAAAGAGCTGCTTAAAAGACAACCTCAAGGCTGCAGGTGCTGACAGAGGGGTTGCAAAAGCAGAGGCAGAAATGGGGCCCCGAGGGAGAGAAGGTGGAATGAGGTGAGTTTGACTGTGTGGCAGGTGACCAAGACCTCAGTAGTGCTTGTTTGAAAAAAACAAGCTGGACTTGATGAGCGATTGTTAAATGGGAGGAACAAGTAAAGGAGGACAAGAGCAGATTGGGATATTGTACAGAACAAGAGGAGACTGCGTGACCAGCAGTTTTAGTGGGAAGCACACAGAGAAAGAGGAAGACATAAGCTCCAAGGCTTTAGCAAACATGGCAATGAAGGATGTTAAATATGTGATCTCAAAAATCCTGGGAGAACTAGAAGAGATTGAAGACTTGGATGAGTAATCCCATGAGAAACAAGCCAAAGAGGAGATGAAGAATATGGAGGAAAGAAAGTGCCAGCGATAGAAATGGCACGAAAAAGAAACATCTCCATGTCCAATGTTATTTCCAAGAAACCCAGACTGAGAGTAGAGCCAAACCTGCAGAATAATTGCCTCCCAACTATTATCTGTGTGAACAGTTAACCACAAACAGAGCAATTTGAAACACAAAACAATGTACCCACTGCTCTTACTTCACCAGTAAGGAAAGCCAGTTTTACCCTGCCAGCCACATCTGGTTGTTTTTCTTGAACATCTGGAATTCCCAATGAGTGGAACAAGAGGGGTTAATCCGTCCTTCTGTTTTGCAACTGGATTAGCCAGCTCAGTTCATTCCTGTCCCTGCACCTCCTCAGTGGCACTGCAGTGTGTTTATAAAAATAGCAAACAAATCATTTGACAGCAAGGGTTGGAAGTAAAAATTAAAAAATGCCATACTTTCCCTATTAAATTTTGATAGTCTCCCAAAGGCTTTCAATATATTGCACACGTCCAAGCTCTACCGCAGAATAATTGAATCATGAAGACTAATTCCATGTGTCTTCCGAGCCTGTATGCGAGTCAGGGAATGCTGAGAGTCCAGATCCTCGTGGCACAGTTACCTTGGAATTTCCCCAAGTGGATGGGAAAGCAGCACATGTCCTCTTGCAGCCCAAGGGGCATCTCCTGCAATGGGAGCTCTGCAATGGGCTCGATAATTTTTTCCAAATAAGGTTTTTCTTTGCACGGCTCAGATATTTTAACTTACCAAATAATCATTGACAAATAATTTCTTGCTGACAGCTGCAAAAACAATTTTATCAGCGATTTGCAGGCTATGTTTGGGTTACTCTCAGGTGAGGGGAGCTGGCATGGGGTAGCTGCACTAGATCCATGGGACAGCGGTGATGGATCTATAAACTGCCCAGGGCCATCCTCCAAGATTTCCTTTGTTTCAGACACTGAGTTGAGCTGAGTTTCAGACTCTGAAAATCAGTCTCTGGCTGAGCTTAGTCAACAGATGCAAGTTCCCAGATCTGTTAGGGAAAAATTGGCTGGATTCAAGTATTTGTAGCCCTGGTCTTATGTATAGGTCCTGTACAGAAGCAAAAAGGTGAAAATAATGATGGCAGGGTTATAAAAAGCTGCTATATCTGGGTAGAGCCAGTGCAGTGACACCAGTGGGAAACCCACGAGAGAGAGACTTCTACAGAGATTCTTCACTGATGATCAGCAAAGCTCAGTCTCACTCTTAGGTGAACTTGTTGAATCTGTAAAGGATGATAAATGAGAGAAAATCAAAGCAAAAAAACATCAGCAGTTGCGTTACAGTTGAGAGGATTGTGTTCCACAAATCCAAGTTTTGTAGGTTCAAAGACAAAGCAAGGAGTGGGACTTCCCTTCCCTTAGATTCCTAATAAAGCAAAACATTGCAAACATCTCCAGCTGATCCTGCTTCGGAGAGACTTTGGACTTTCCCTGAAGAAGGCGGGGGTGTCGTTTTTATGGGCAATATAAAGGTTCTTCACATTAGAAAGTCTGAGGAAAGCTTTGGCTTCAATCTGAGAGCTTTGCTGCTTTATTCCAGAGATGACAACACCCAAATACAATGTGTTTGCAATAGCAACACTGCTGGTTAACGGGACAACCAAACTCTCTCTTGGAATCTAACCTTTTTCATTGATTTCACTGAGCTCAGAACATGGAATATCTCTTTTCTGAACATCTCTTTTTTTTTTTCTCTGTATTTCTGAATAAGAAAAGCCTGTACTTGATGCAAAACCTCATAGAATATTTTTGTTTATGTGTGCCTTATGGTCTTTGTAATCATTTCAAATGAATTTCACCTGTAAGCACACACTGCCTGAGGCTCTAAGTGTTGGATGCTCCATTGTAGACAAGGGTTAAGCTTTTTCCACAAAAGCATTTAACCCTCTTGAATGCTGAAATGTAACCTAAACACCATTAGTTTTCCCAAAAACATGAGTGCACTTCACTGATTTCATTTCTGCATTTGTTGTCGTGAAATGCAAGTAATTATAGCTTTGACCTCTTGGGTAGGGGCCAAGCTGTAAGTGTAAGAGGTAAACACAATAAATAAATACATGTAAAATACGATCTCCCAGCTCTGAAAAGAGTAAGCATTTGCTGCATTTCCAAAGCAGTTGTGAGAGAGTGAGCTGAACACTCCTGCACTTCATAGAGTCACTGGTTTTAGTTACTAGAATAATAATGCAGGGACTGTAAATAGGGTTTATGACTTTTTATGAGAAAGCCATGTGATGCTTTTACAACTCTCACAAGTAATAAATGTCGACATCAATTTGATTGTTTTATGTGGGTTTTCTTCTTGCTTTATGCCATGGAATGGGTTGCACTTCACTGGAAGTCCACTTGAAATTCTGACATTTCAAAATTTGGGTTTGTGCCAAATCAGGAAAAAAACTTTTGAAAACCACATTTTTTTCTTCAACCACATAAAAAAAATAATTATTTGGAATGAAATAAAATAGCCTCTTCTGATAAAACCAAATCAGAACAAAATAGCTTCCTTTTTAACCTACATTATTCAAAGCATAAAATTAAATCAATTTTGTTATGAAAAGACACTTAGGACAAAAAATCAAGTCATTTCACTCCAACAAGATCCAAACACAATACTTCAAGCTAGTCAAAACAAATCTGTTTAAAAAGGTGAAGTAAAACTTCACTGACAACAACATATTCTGATCAGAAGTCTTGATTTCAACTGGATGGCATTTTCCAGGGAAAAATTGTCAGGGAAAGGCTTTTTCCCTGCTAGCTCTGATCTGATGTTATCATGTACAGCAGCACTTGGAGTTCAAAATTACAGCACATTCTAAGGTCTCACAGAACTTCTTTTCTCCAACTCCAGCAGCACTTCTGGGCTTTGTCAGCTGTGATTTAGAGCACCAAGCAATGGAAAATACCCACCAGCAGCCACAGTGTTCCTGAAGATGGTTAATTAATTGGTAAATGTCACTTAGAAGGCACTGGCATGAGGTTAGTCCCATCAGGAAGCTTTCCAGGAGAGTCCATGGTTATCTCCATGGTAGATGAGGTGACCCTTGGCACTGCCACATCCTCCCTGGCCTCAAGGTGAACCTGCTGCTCCACAACATCCTTCTGCTCAAAGGCACAAGGATGCTGGGAGAGGCTATAACTGCTCTGGGTTGCCTGATGCAGCAAACAGAAAACATCCTTGGAATAGTGTGGCAGCCCAGGTGACCTGGAGGATCCCACACTTTCATGAAAGTCTCAGCTACTGCTCAAGCCAGAGCCCTTAAGATGCCATGAAAGGCAGAGAAGGGTCACAGAGAAAGATGAGCATTGTGGGTGGGAGAGAAATAGCCCAAAACAAATGGAAAAAACTGTCAAAACATTTATAGACTCCCTGATAATTTAACCAGGGTGGGGAGGATCAATTTACAGATACTGTCTCCTTCTCTCCTCAATTCTCCCCGCAAGAAAATAAATGATGAACTGAAAAGGGGAGCGAGTGAGAGAGTAAGTTTTGGAGAGAGTAGCCAAGAGTTTTATTACAAGCCTGTTCCTCATTAAGGCCTTAGCAGCCTCACACACAAAAGCTAATTACTGTTTTTATGTCATGTTATTTTGATTCATATTTCCTGTCTGGAAAACAGACGGGAGTTTTGGGCAGACGGCCAAGGCGAGGGCCACGGTGCAGCGCGAGCGGGAACCTGCCCCAGCCGTGGAACAGAGGAGACAAGGGCCTTATTTTTTTTATAATTTTTTTTTTTAATTTTTTTTTGTTATTTTGAGGAGGAAATGGGAACTTTCCATGTAGGCGTAGTTTGCTCCCAAAAAACTGTTGTTCTCCAGGGGTAGTGGAAAGAAAGAGATGTGCCACGGCTCATTTCTGGTCAGGAAGTGCCCCTGCAGGCAGGGACATGTGGCTTTCCAGGCCTGGTCACGGCTGGTGTTACCCATGCTGGACAAAAGGGAAAGTGATGGCTTCACAAGCAGGGCAGCTTTTAGGAAATAAATGAATTCTCTAAGGACTAAAATGCTATTTTCATCCCTCTTATCCACGCAGGGATAGCATGTGGTGATCCCCGTGGGGCTGTGTTTAAGTGCTGCGGGAGGGAAAGCACAAACAAGTCCCCACTGCTGATGCTCCAGGTTTCCATGAGGTGGCAGCAAGGAAAAAAAAAGAAAAGAAAAAAAAAAAAAAAGTCCTGGGAACTACCTCTCTCCTCCACAAGAACTTAATCCCAGAATGTTTTCTGTCTACATTAATATTTCACCCTTATTTATACCCTCACTTCAGCATCCAGGTGCCTCACAAGAAGACTCAAAGCCTTCCTCTTTCCCCACCTTCAGGGAATAGAGCAGAGTTAATTTATAATTTGGGAGAGAGAGAACGGACTAAATGAATTGTCTGAGGCCACATAATTTTGCTTTTCATCCAATCAATTAAAAAAACCATTTCAGCCTCAGCAGCAGTGGAGTTCTTCTTCTGGACTATAATATTCCAGCCTCTGTAAATGTAAAGATACTGTGCAAACTTTAGCTGAGAAATGGTGATAATTAGGAAATTACTGGTCAGAGTTATTAGACGTAATCAGCTATAAATGGGTAATAAAAATACCTCCTATAAAAATTAAAAGAAGTTATATAACCCATAATTAATCATTCCATTGCTGAATGCCACCTCTGTTTCTGTTTGCTTATTTTCTGCATGTTTCTCATACAAGTTGAATAATTAATTACTCCTACTGAGTTTTAAAAAAAAAAAAAAAACACAGTTTAAATATATTATTCAAAATTCATGGAGTTCTAACTGGACAAATAGATCACAAAAATATAATTTTTTTCTGACCTGAGCAGCAGAATTACAATTCAACAACTCACAGATTAAACTTTCCAAGTACACATTCCATCACTACCTGTTGCCTTGCAAGATATATGGCCTGGAAACTCATCCCTTAGGCTGGTGATGGAGAGCAGGGATATGAACATTTGCTAAAAGGATTCTTTTTTAAAAATGTATTTGCGATGGAAATCTCCCACTTCTTTCTTTTCTTCTTGCACTCCTGCTAAAAATGCTGCATGTAATAAACTCATTCAGGCTATAGAAAATACATTACAATGCTTGAGACAAAAATAAGCTTTGCTAAGGAGACTAAGAATAGGTGGAGGGCCAGGATGAGGCAAAATCCCAGCAGAACCCATGACAAAATAACTTTCATATTCTCAGAGACTTCTGTCTCTCCTTTCTAGCCCTTCTAGCCATGGTGTTTGATGGCATCATGGACTTTTAGAACAGGGAGTTGGATTTTCCTCTCAATCCCAATGCATGGCTCGGTGCTGCTGCCAAATTTTTACCCTCTTCCAACCAAAGAAGAAAAGATGCTCATTTAGGGGACTTTTTTCTGTCATCTGCCAGTTTACACATCTAAATAAATCTCTAGAGAAATTTAATCTTTTTTTTTTTTCATTCTTCACTGAAATGTTTCATCTCTCAGGATGGAGTTCACCAGCTTTTGACCAAGCCCTTGGACAAACCACGAACCCAAATATTTGATGGACAAAATATTCAATTACCTGAACATCAGGTGCCATGTTCTCACATTTTTCCTAAAACAATAGGAGATCTCTAATGTTTTATAGTGTTTCTAACTCTTACACCGAGATGCAACCAGTGTATCACCTCATCGTGCCCATGTTTTGAAGGTGCAGTGTCATGGCTCTTGTAGGCAAAGCTCATCCTTCCCCTTGGTCCCTCAAACCCCTGCCTGCTCCCTGCCAGCCTCCTGCCAGCAGAGAGCAGGAACTGCCACATGCAGAGGAGACATCCCAAGGAGATGATGTGGATCTCTTGGGGGTTAAACAGGTAGAAACAGTAAGAATCTAGAAAAGAAACATTATAAAGATCAATGCTGCAAATATTACACCACAAAAATTAATATTTGACCCGTGTAGATGTTTTCTGCAGTTTGAGCCTTCACCCCCCTCGGAGACACCACAGTATCTTCTAAACCCCATCCCCGGGGTTCCGATCAAAATGAAAACTGAAATATTTTACACCAGAGGAAGAAAACAGGGGGTTTCTTGGTCTTTTTTTCCTCCTCCTTCTTTCTTTCTTTTTTTATTTATTTTCTCAGCTACTCCTGTTGCTCATTCTTCCCTCTTCTGCCCTTGCCATCTCCCACGCTGGCAGTTTCCTAACCCTTTGCAGCCTCGGCTCTGGCGCTGCTCAGAGCGAGTGAGTGCTTTACGAGCGAGCTCCAACACAGCGAAACATGGAGCTGCACAAAGAGAGAACTCTGGTTAACTTTAATTAAGTTTGCATTACTTTTCCCAGTAGGACCTCAAATTTAATGGTATTACGTTTTAAACTGTTTGGCAAGTCTTGAGAAAACAGTTTAGTGCGTTTCACTAATAAAAACAAAAGCTGTGTAATAAACCGAGCCTCTGTTGAACCAAAATAAGAAGACATTGATCCTTCTGAGAGCGCAGAAACTTCTTTTGAAAGATGACACTGCTGACTGTATGCCGGGACTGAGGATTCTTTCCCAGTTTGTCCTTGTTTTCTCCTGACTCAAGCAAAATTGCCATCCTTGGAGATGAAAATAAGCATAGATTGTTGGGATGATTGTGAACCTTACTCGAGAAAGAGGGCAGGAATTTCAGCAGCACCTTAGAGTCAGAGTATTTCAATTTTTTATTTTTTTTTTCCGGACCCATAAAAATTATCCTCTGCTTTAGATCATGACAGAGAGGAGGAGAATAAGGAAAGCTGCCCTTCTTGCAGCCTGCTCCCCTCCCTCCTGCCCTCTGAAGCACAGAGTCCTGGAATGGGACAGAGGAGCTCATTTAGAGGTCAGAAACACCAAATGTAACCACTGGATGACACCCCAGCTATCACCACTTGCCCTATACTGGGAACAGGAAATAACTGGAGGCTTCGGATGTCACTTCTGGTAAATGCTGACTTGTTAGTGGTGACTAAGAACCTGGTCCAAAGCCCACTGAAGGCAATAGAAAAGGTGTCCCCTGACTTCAGTGACCTCTGGATGAGTCTCTGACATGCTGGAGCTGCAATTCCAACAGCTCTGCTGGAAAAAGAAAGGAGGCAGGGGCTCACTGACAGGAACGTGCTGCACCTCTGGCAGTGGGTGAATGCAGGTTTAGCGACCTTGCTAACAGGTCAAAAATGGCCTCAGCTCTTGGACAGGACAGAAAAAGAGACCCCAGAGCTTTATTTAATCACCTGAAACCACTGCAGAGTAATGGCAAGGCATAAAGACGGTTTGGCTGTTGCTGCTGCCTGACTTGTCCATGCTGTGCAACCCCTTCGTGGTCCCTGGGATGTGGGACCTCAGATACCGTTGGGTTAAGGGAGAACATTTTCTCCTGCAGTGACCTTGGGTCCATCCTGTGAAAGGAGACACCCGAAGCTGTGCGGGGCCTGATCCAAAGCTCACTGAAATGAGCAGGAATGTTTCCATTGGCTTGCCTGGGCACTGGATCTCTAAATATTTGGTAACTCAAATCTAAAATGAAAGCTTTTTTTGAAGCTTTAATTAAATTCCTGTGCTAATTCAGAAAAAGGATCATTTCGAGGTCAAGGACACTGCAATTATTTCTTTAAAAATCTTCTTATGACTCACTGTTTATGGTGTTGACTCTTATTTTTCTCCTTTTTTTAAAAGTTACTGCAAAGATCCTTATTTAAACTATAAATCTAATTAAACCCTCACATTTAATATTTAGTTATGATGTGGTTAAAAGTCTTCTGTGCCAGGCAGTTGCTCTTTTATTTGCTTACAATGTTGTCTTTAATGAATGCCAAAACCATGCAGCTCAAATGAGCAAGCAGATGCCAAGTTATTAACAATTATTACCTTTTACAGTATTTTTTGGCAGCCTTTCACTTTTTTGGTGGTCTAATAATTTCAAAACAGGGAACTTTGAAATATTACACCGAGCCCAAACAGCGCCGTGGATTGGTCGACTTCCTCTTTTCTGACTTATTCCAACTTGTTTCCTATTGTGAAATATTTTTCCACCCAACATTTGCCCAGCATGGAGTGAGGTTTACCCCTGCAGCTAAAAGCCATCTTCCTGATGAAAAATAACAACTCCAGAGGTCTCCAGACCAGGTCCAACTACTGTGTGCAGCACACAGAAAGGACAGTCAAAAACGCAGGGCGGGACTCAGAGGGAGTCCTGAGCTCACTCTTAAGGTAAACAAAGATGCATGGAATTAATGAATCCTCCCAAATCAGGATTAAAGCTGTTGTGTCAAGGACCACATTTACAGCCCCAGGTGAGGCCCCTTTAGCTGTTAAAGCAGAGCAGAAAGTCCACCAGGGTTGTTGCTGAAAGCTCCCCAGAAGGCGGAGGTGGTTTAAGCTGGTTTGAGGCTCATCACTGCTCTCAGCTTTGATGGTGCTGTGTCATCCACGGAGGCTCTGAGGAGCACTTTTCCATCCCAGGTCTTCTGATGCTCTTTGCATGGTCTTCAGGGCTGTTTCTGATAGTCCATTTGAGTTCTGGCCGGAAGCAAGCAAGGCTAAGCCATGCTGCACTTACATGTGATCCACAGCTCATTTTATCTGCTGTGAATTATTGCACTGCTGGTAGTCCCCCCCATGCTTCTTCCTTCCTCACTCATGGCAATTTCTCCAATTTTCTAGTATTTTTAAGGGTTTTCTTGATTTGTTTCTGGCCCTTAGGTTTTATTATAGAAGCAACCTTGAGCAACCTTGATGTCTCTTCTGCTTACACTTAGGTGTTGCATTTTCCTAAAGTAAACCTTTCACTCTCCATTTCTCCTTAACAAAAAAAAAAAAAAAAAGAATTCCTTAACTGTATTTATGAAATTACAGGAAAACCCATTGGCAATGACATCATTTTATAAATAAGATTATTGATAGTGGTTAAAACCTATGAAAAACACGGAAAAACCCTGGAAGGCTGTGCTGGTGCCATGCTCACAGCGGGGAGGAACTCACACACGTGTATTTGTGTGGGCAGTGGTGTTTAACAGCCGGCTTTTCCTCCCTCCTTCCAATCCTAAATAGCAATTAACATCTCCTTGCCTTGGGATCCATGCCCAGAAACCTTGCCTGTGCAACTGCAGCAGAATGGAAAACAGGATTGTGTTGAAAGTCCCAAAAATAGTGGTGTTCACTCCTGAAAGGCTGCAGAGCTTGTGCTTATTTCTGAAGTGCTTGAGAATCGTGGCCAAACTCAGGTTTGGGCTTAATGGGGCACCTCCTGCTTTTCCCAGGTTCAAATTTGACCTCCACTGTTTATAAACCCTGGTGTTAACACTGCTTTGGATCTGCCAATCATTTTTATTGCAACAATTATTCTTTTCAGTGCAGTGCCTTGGATTCTGTAGGCTTCCACAGGTTGATTGGTTTTCCATCTGCCTCTGGAGTCAGCACAAATGCCTCTTTCTCCATGGTGGAGACCAAGGCTTTCCAGTACCACAGCCACCACTATGAGCACTTGTAGCAGTCCCACAAAGCAGAAAGGGCTCAGCCAAACTCCCCAAATTTATCACCCTATTGGTAGAATCAGCTGCTCAGTTTTTGGTCTATAGTCACTAATTATAGACACAATAGAATGGCCAAAGAAGACCTCAGAAAAGCAATCATTTGTTACTGAAGCTTTTTATTTCTCCTCACTTTCAGGTCCTGGGCACTGACATTTACTGGAAGTTTCTGGGTGGGAGTCTTGCATCACTGTTGAAACAACCTGATTCTTTTTTCTCTTTAATTCTTGGACTAGAAGGTTTCAGGGCAAAACAACTTTTCCGACATTTCACTTTTTTTTTTCTTTTTTTTTTAGTTAATTTGTCAGTGTCATGGATACTGGCTTTTTAGGACAAAAACCAGATGCTGAATAAAATCAAAATGAAATACCGACCCTTATTATCAGCTATCAAAGCTGTTTGTCTCCCTTCTGTGTGGGTCATATTTCATCCTGGGGAGAGGGTGCATTTTATTTATTTATTACACTCTAAAACAACTCGAGTGGATTAGATTCTGCTCCTCTAACCTAAACATTTGAAAGATGTTTCCTATTGCAAGATGATGTTGCATAACCAAAGCAAGATTTAAAAAGCCACGGGGGTAAAGTCTGTAAAATTTATGGTGTAATTTATTAAAGGGACACAGTCTGCTACTTTTTATGGCTCTGTATGCGCCATGCACAGGGGCAGCAGGACCCCAGTGAGCAGCTCCGGGTGGGGATTGAGAAGCAGCGAACCGTCAGCATTTACATGTGGTAGCAGTTTATTAGGAAAGCAGTTTATTAGGGAAAGAGATTCCAATTTTTAAAGTTCCACCAGGGGAAGCCTTGAACACCCAGATTTAGAAGGGAATTATGGAGGCCAGCTCAGTTCCTGAGCTCTCCCATCCTGTCTGGAGCAGGCCCTTTCCAAGCAAATTCGTCCTTCCAACAAAAATCTTGTTGACATCGGGACAAGCAGACACTGCAGACTTGTTTTCTCCAGAACGTGCTTTGACCAATGAAAACCACTAAGTAAAACCCCGGGAGAGATTTCTGCCCAGGGAAGCTGTGGCTGCCCCATCCCTGGAAGTGTCCAAGGCCAGGCTGGAAGGGGCTTGGAGCAACCTGGGATAGTGGAAGGTGTCCCTGCCCACGGCAGGGGGTAGAATGAGATGACCTTTGAGGTCCCTTCCAACCTAAACCCTTCTGTGATTCTATGACTCTTAAGAGAAGCAGAAATGGCAGGTGCTCTGTTCATGATGCACTTCTGGACATTTACTCTTCTTTTTTTGCAGCCTGTGACTGCTCAGGAGCCACACGGCCTGACTTCCTGAGAAACTCCTTCCAAGGTGAAGCTCTCCTACTTAATAGTCCTTAACTAATACTGTTATTTTTTACCATTGTTATGCTCATCAATAATAACGCTGCCACAAGTGATGCAATTAGTTCCTGTGCTACAGCAGCACCTACTTAATCCAGGATTAAGGCCCCATTGTGCGAAGGGTTTCACGGACAAATAACAAAGAGTTCCCTTGTAATGATCCCTTTGAAAACAACATTTCCTGTTTCTAGGCTGAGCAGAAATGAGACCACACAAGATTTACAATGAGGGAAGAATTGATTACAGAGCTTAGCAGCCATTTTCATTTTTAGGTTTATTTTTTTATTGTTATTGTTAGTTCGAGGCTAAATAATTCAGGAAGAGTGTCCTTCTCACTTGGACTTTCTGGCTCACAAAGAGCTTTTCATAGGGCTGATAATTTGCAGAAGTTTAAGAACAAGCTTCACAGAGTAAAAGACCAACATTTCTTTCACATGTGGTGTTTGCACCCTACCCTGTACCCACTGGAGACTTACAGGAGGTCAGATTTGGTTGGGTAAATTCCTTAGATTTTGTAACCACTTACAGCTCTGGAGGACACCAAGATTATAGCCTTGACAAGCCTAGAAAACATATTTTAGATGTTTTTATTGAAATTGCTCTCTCTGTAATTCCAAGCCCTCTATCCTTATGGAGTCATGAACTTCATTGGAAGCATGAAAAAAATTACCACTGACTTCAACAAGGGCAGTGTTAAATCAAAGGGTCTTGGGGGTGTTGGCTCTCTTGGCAGGGTTAAAAGAGAAGTAGTTTCAATAGCTCTGCAGCAACCCTTAAAAACCTCCCTAAAAATGTCCTGCTGTGCTCACTGAGGACACAGAATTCCACAGAATCACACGTGTTGGTTTATGGTGCTGTGGGGGAGCTCCATGTTTTCCACATCCCTCCACACCCCCTGGATGGTTCCAGCATCTCAGTGTACATTCCCAGCCTCATCCCAACTCCCTGGTGTTGCTGTGTCCTTCCAAATACCCACTATCCATTCTCAGCTGTAACAGCACGAGCTGTGCCTCTAAGGATAGATTTGAGATCTGAGTTCAGGGAAAAAAAAAATTATGCTGTTATCAGAAGGTGAGTTTTTATTAATTAAATGAAAGAAAATAAAATTAAATATTTTAAAGTTAGGTTTTTCTGAAAGTAATTTTCTCTCCCCAACTCGTCATTGGGATCATTGCAGAGAGAAGAATCCATCAGGCAGCCTGAGCTCCTCAAATTTTCATGAAGAATTAAAATTTTGATTGTGACTACTTTGAAAGAGACAGATTAAATTCCCTGCAGTGGTACAGAATGGAAGCAGAAGGATTTGTGGTGTTTCCCACAGGAGCTGAACAGCACAAGAAAATCACTACCAACTGCTTGTTTGTGTCCCTGGCATTTTTCAAAACCCTTCAGAAAAGGAACTGTGTGAGAAAGTAACTGTAAATGTCGGGATTTTTTGCAAAGGCGAGATATAGTTAGTGCAAATCCTCCTTCTCTGTCTTGTTCTCAGGTCTGGACAGGAACTTTTTGTTGGATTTTCATTCTTAGCCTGTGCAGCCACACTCCTCTCCCTTTTTTCTTGCCCTGTTTCTTTATTTTTGATTCTCTTGCCTATTTTTGCCCCTTTTTCCATGGGAAGAGGATAGGAGAGAGAAAAGGCTTTTTTTAGCCAGCAAAGTATGACACTCTCCTATATTTACAGGTAGAAAAGAAGTCAAAAAGACTGATCCAACACTTCCAGGTACATCCCACCATCTCCCTCCAGCGCTGGGAGACTTGTGGAGAGATGTTCCCTGTGAGGTCCATCTCAGCAGCCAGGGAGAGAGGAGGGGAGTGACAGGGTAGCCCCTGGAGAGTCTGTGACAACAGATTTCTCTGAGAGGGGTGGTAAGTATCTCATAATGCTGTATGAGGGTGGGAAATGGCTTGGGGGCCAGACAGAAGAATCCTACAGGCTGTGTGCAAAGCACGAGCTGCCAGATGGAAAGGGCTGCTGCAAAACAGCAGTGCAGCTCAAATGGAATAAGGATTCCATATAAACAGTTATATCTGCAGAGTTTAACCATGGAAATGGAGAGGAACAAGCTGTTCTGGTGTAAGACACATGTAAAACAGATAGATTGTAAAGGTAAATCTGGGTTGGCAGAGGTTGGGGAGGGAAGGAGGAGATGCTGCAATGGTGGGATGTGAGCTGGAGCTGGGACTGGTGCTAATCAGGGGGATTAAAGTAATTCCTTTTTCCCTGTAAACTGGTCACAGCACATTAAGGGCTGCTTTTATAGTAGTATTGGTAAAAATTTGCACTTCTGTAACCAATGATATTGGCACCAAACAACAAAGAGTCCTGAGCTTAAGTGTTGTACTAATCCTTTTGCATTGGAGACTCTGTCCTTAAAAGAAAAGAAAAAAAAATTTAAAAAATAGTGCCAGTTCATTTAGAAGTGAGAACTGAGAGCAAAGAAATTATTCAAGCACCCAAAATCTGTATGCAGCAGTGATATTTATAGTAATGTTTCCCTTTCTAAATGACTTATAAATGGCAAATAAATATTTAAGAGATTTTTACAAGAAAATTGCAAACATGACTAGGATGTGTCAAACATCAGCTAAAACACATCAATCCGAGGTTTTATAGCTGGTTATAAACTCGGGTTATGAGCAAGCTTCTGGTTACTATAAAAATGATTTGCCATTTATTAAAATAGCTATTTCATACAGATAAATAAACTCACCCTTTATTAACTGTTTATAAGTGCATCATTAATGGACAGTGTTATTATACTATAGGAGGAATGTTGAATTTCTGACTTGTTTGCAACCAACACCCATAAGCAGTAAAAAATGCCAAGTGTATCCCCTTCCCTGAGAGCAATCTGACATCTTCCCAGCAAGCATCCACATTGTCCAGCCCCAGGGGCTACAGGCTTGAAATCAAGGGACGAACATCTTCGGCTGACATAAAGTAAAAGTAAAATAATTAAAAAGGAATAAGAAGTCAGAACCATAGAATCATTTAGGCTGGAAATGGGTCACTGAGACCAACTGTTTCTCCTGCACTGCCAAGGCCAACCACGTCACCAAGTGCCACATCCACACAGCTTTTAAGTGCCCCCAGGGATGGGGACTTCAACACTACCCTGGGCAGCTGTGCCAGTGGTTGATAACCCTTTCCATGAAGAAATGTTCCCTCATATCCAACCTAAACCTTGACCCACAGCGATCCGCCGGGCACCTTGGCAATTTGGGGGTCCAGTTTTAGACCTCCAAAGTTTGCAGTGCAGGGGAATATAGATGTAGGGTATCTATGTCAGGTCAGGCTAAAGCTAATTCCTGCTGCTGAGGATTTAGTCCCCCTGGGAACAATGGCCAAACACCACCAGCTGCTTTTGAGTGGTTTTGAGCAGATCTTCGGTGTTTTTGCCAAACTTGCCTGGTGGTGCTTGTGGAGGAAGGGCTGTGGGCAGGAGCTCACCCCTGGATTTCAGGGCACATCTTTTGCCTCTCCCTCACCCCCTGGTGATCTGGAGAGCAGCCTCGGGGGCACATACCATTGTTCTGAAGTCAAGCTTTGTTATTTTTTTAAAGAACAGGCTACTTGAGACCTCATTTTCTTTTGAACTAGGGAGAGCCCATCTGTGAAGTAAAAAGATCCTATATATCACCCTGCTAATAAGTTTTCCTCAGCAGTTGCTAAAGTCCAGTGTTAGTCTTCAGCTGGAGTCTCATTAAAAAAAAAAAATAAAATAAATAAATAGATACCACTGGCCAGGAGATGAAAAGTATCCTTTCAGCCACTTTATAAACTTACCTCCCACCCTAAAAAGAATTAATATTTCAAGCCATTTAACAAAAGGATTTCAGGGCTGCAGAGGGGTTTTTAGAGAGGATTTAGATCTTTTTAGCCCTGAATAAAAATTCCTTTTATAGGTAATTCAATGCAGCAAAACAATGAACATTGTATTAATGTAATGGCTGTTCCTACAAATCTATCATGTGAAATATCAAGAGAAAACATTTTTATGATGAGCATCAGCCTCCAATTGAGGGGGAATAGGAAGGTCATGGAGACAATATTTTCTTGGAGATGTTGACACATTAATTTTTACAGGTTGGACACTGGTAAGAGGAAAAATTGAAGCCTTTTGCCTTGAGAGGCCCTTGGCACCATCTGATTTCTGATGTTAATGAAAACACAGTTTTGATCTCTTTGATATCTTTCTTCTCCCCTCCATTTTCTTTGAGGGAAGTCCAAGTTTTTAGTGCTGGGCTGTGAATTAGGACTCTGTTGTTATGTGAACTGCAGGGAAACCTATGGAAAGGCTTAGTGAAGTCTCCAGGGTCATAAATCCCCCCTCAAGCCCATCTTAAAGAGTCCTTATCTTAACATCTCCTTCTTCACAGGTTCCCAAGGAACAGTCTGAAGCCCCTGGAGTTTCCCCGCTCCTGCCCAGCTCCCTCTGAGATGGTGTGTCTGAGCTGCCCACCCTTCCCCACTTCCTGTCATCGATGTTTTTGCAACTTAGAAGTGAGAGTTTTCGTTTTTTTGGTCATATATTCCCACTGTAGTGCTGCAAAGGACCGAAATAATCTCGAAAAGGAGCTTGAAAATGGTGCATTTAAACACACCTGGACCTGGAACAGGCCTGGAACACACCTGGAACATGCCTGGAACATGGCCAGAACACACCTGGAACACACAGGTCTTCTGGCAGGCTCCTCTTGCTGTTGGCTGAACCCTGAGGTCTCTGTTTATAGGATCACTCTGTTTATTATCTCATCCAGATCATTATAAATAGATGCTGTTGCAGATAAGGCCACATTAAATAAAGGCACCACATGAAATCCCAATATTTAACCAGCTGCTGTCAAGGTATTTCTTGTCAAGAGAAAAGAGTTCAACAGCCAACACTTTGCTGAGGCAAAACCATCCAAATCGTCTTGGTGACAGATCCTTCAGAAAAATACTTTCATTTACCCAAGAAATGGCTCCTTGCATGTCCTTTTTTATCTGGTTCAGTGGATGCATTGATTTGGAAGCCCCAGCTGATCCAAAACTGGTCATTTTTAAACACTGCAAAACCTTATAACAGAAAGTTTGTTCCTCAAACAGGAAAACTGAGACACTGGAGACATAAACAGGTCGTGCTGGCACCAGTTTTTTCAGTAGGCTGCACATTCAGATGCAGATTTATTAGTCTGGAGACAAATGTCTCTTTGGAGGAATGGAAACCAAATGTTGCTGGCATTTCATGTATCATATTCACTGCAGAAAATACAAACTTAGCAAAATATGGGAAATATGCCCCCAAGAATCTTGCTATTCCATTTACCTCAAAAGTACTAGACTTCATCAGGCTCCCAACATCCCCACCCCCTCCTTCCCCTCAGGTTCCTCAATGAGTGGAAAACAAAAATTACTTGCAAATTGCCCCTTCCCCCTGATTTTATGGCATCCCCTTTGGAACAGTCACTGCCCTGGCTCAGCAGGAAGGTTGCTCCCAGGCATCCCTTCGCTTGCCAAGGAGAGGAACAGGATGGTTCAGCATCATGGGGAGGCCTTGGGGCTGAGGCATGGGGAGGATTTATCCTGAGCTCTGTGATTCCCACTGCAGGGCTCACAGAGGCACGGCAATCACTCCAGAAAGGCTGGGGAGAGGGAAGGGGGGCAGAGAGGAGGGAAGGTTGATGCTTGCATCACCTGGACCAGCTCTAGAAACATCTTTTGGGATCAAAATAAGATGAAAGCCTCTTTATATTCAGAGTATTGATGTTTGGTTTGAGCAGTGCTGGGGGCACAGCCCATGGTTGGCAATGGCACATGTGCAACTCCTAAGAAACTGTTTGAGTCTGCGCTCCTGGCCCAGGGGCTCTGTAGCTTTGGGGTGCACTGCATGGAGAAGGGGATGGATCAATACCTGTCTTCCATGTCAAGAAATCATCTATGATAAAGGAATAGAGCAAAGCCACCATGGAAAACAGTTCTGCTCCGTGAAGAGCTGGACACGGGTCGGACACATCTCAAACTTCTATCCCTACCAGGTGATCCCATATCAACATCTGCAGTGCCCCAGATCCCCAGCTCCCATTCTTTGAGCTGTCAGAGCAGCCCTCAGCACCAGGATGAAGTTCTAATTAGGCAGGATGAAGGATTTCACGGAGCAGAGCCTGGAGGAAGCCTGGCTCGGGCAGAAGCAGCAGGATGATAAGTCAACCAGGGCAAAAGGTCTGATTGCATTTCCCTTCCTGAGAATGGGAATAGTCATCTGGGCAGGGAGAAGCACTTATTGTCCTGAGTCAGCCATCAGTTTTTCCCTGTGAAATACCTACCCCAACAAGAAGTAGCAGATGTTTCATGTAAATCTGCCATAGGACAGAAACATCCAGAAGGTCAGATGACCAGATGTAGAGATAGGGATGGGGAGACAGAGGAAATTGCCTTTCCCTTGGAGGGTTAGCAGGAAGAAGTTTTCATTAGTGCTTTGGATGCAGGAAATGCAAAGCCTGGGAGCTATTAATAGAAATGGCCTCTTACATGGATGCTGGAGAAGAGCAGGCAGCCAGGAATGAGGAAAAGACAAGTCATTATAGGTCCAAAGAGGTTGTTTCAGCAACGAGTGAAGCTGGAAGAAATTCCTGCCCACGTCCTTCCACCAGGAGTGACAGACCAGAATGCTGGCATTCAGTAATTTTGTACTCTCCCAATAGTTGGTGTCCAGGAAAGAAGGAGAAGATGCAATTTGGCTGTGGAAATGCTGTTGAGGGCACACACCCAGAGCCTCTGAGGCTGATTAGCATTAACACAGACAGACTTTTCAAGGATGGTGGCTGTTTTTAGGGAGTGAAGACATATCCCATGGAGATGGGATATGAATTTGGGGAGAGTAAAGGATGAATTTTCAGGAGCTTCATCATGGTCTTGCTGACACCCATACTTCCTACCGTGGTGGTTGAAGGGGTGCTGACCATGAAAGGAATTTAATATAGGTTCTTGAAAACTGAAAAAACCTCTCTGCTTTGTCATGAACAACCTTGTAATTGCCGGGGCTGTGGAAGAGGAGGGACACAAGCAGTGTGGCTGCAGCTGAGTAGTCCCCATAATGAACTATCTCAGGGATTGATGGAACCCACACAGTCTCTCACTGCCCTGGTGTCTCTTCATACAGTGGTGCAAGAACAGATACATTAACATAGCTGGGTTAGAATAAATGCATTAATCACAGGCAGGTCATCAATGCCAAGTTTTACAGAGTGTAGAGAACTCACAGCAATGGGCAGTAAAAATCCTGAAGGGGGTTGATATGAGAAAAAGAGAAGTCAAGAGAGTATTTTACCTTAAAGTTGCATAAGGCAGTAAAGCACCCCTAGAACTTGTCTTTCAGTCATGCAGGGAGTCCTTTGCCTCCTTCCAGCTGCATTGTAGCACTAACACTCTTTATGATCCCGGAGATTTACCCTTCTCCTTACTTTCCTAGTCTGTGAAAAGGATTTAATATTTAGCTACTGCACAGATTAATGTCAGGTTACTGCAGAGATGTAAAACACTCTGCTAGTCCTACGTAATTACATTATTATGGTCCTATAATAACACAGGCAAACCCATTTCGTTTAAGTGTTGGCAAGGGTAACATCCCACTGTATGCAAAAGTTCATTCCACTTCTTTCCAGCCTGCTAAAATGGTAAAATAATTCTACCTATTCCCTGTGGCAGCACCATTTACAGTAGTTAAAAATAGCAAAGCAAAATTAGTTCAAAATAATGAAAGCAGAGCATTATATTGTGGTGCTCCCTATGCTGCTGTTGCTGAGTGTCGAGGAACAGGGAAAAGGAAAAAAATCAACTAAAAATATAAGTTGTTTGACACTGGCAATAGAATATGGATATTAAAGACCTTTTAGGGCAAAGTTTCAGTTTTCTGTTATTATGTGTACAGCAGTTGTTTCAGACACCTCAGCTCAACTGCTCAGAGAAAATGACAATTCTATGCCATTTTCCAAGAAATGTCACCATTTCCATTTGTCTGTTGCCTTACTGAGTCCCCCAAGGCTAAAATCACATGGGTGTCTAAAGAAGGAGAACCACGATGCAGATGGAGGTGCTTGACTCCTGCTAGGGGTGGGTGGACAGCAGTCTGCCCCATCACTATCCTGCCAACTCATCTTTGATTCATCCCAAGTCCCATCTGAGATGGAAAAACTGCACAAAGGGGAAAAATCTAGTTTGCTAAAGTTGATTAATAGAGGACAGGGTTGCCCCTGGGTGGTGTGGTCACTTCACAAACTCTCTCTGTGTCCTGAGGAGAAAATGCTGACTCATGCAGAATCAACCAGATTTCTCCAACTCTCAGGAAGACACAAGAGCAGATGCTCCTTAAGGTATGAGAAGGAAGTTCTGATAATTTTCAGAACTTCTTTACTTTGAACAGCTTGCACTGATCATTAGCTGTCACTGTTGGACATCAGATCAACAGGTTTTGGGGGATACAAGTCAATAAAATTGTTACTTCTTGATGATTTTCCTTGTTGTGGAGGTGTTATTTAACATTGTCCAAGAAGCCAAATGCTTATCTGCTGGTGCATAAATTATGTCTACAGTTACAGCATATCATTTTATTCTCTCCTTCAAAAAGCCACCTGTCCAGACAACAAGGAGAAATAGGTCTTATTCTCCCTGGTCTTTCTTTTTTGGATTGTATTTTCACAGAAAAACAAAACAAAACAAAACCCCTCACCTTTTTATTGTTTTTTTAAAAAATAGTTTCTGTAAGAACTCAATGTTTTCTTGTGAATTTTAGCAACACATCCAAACTTTCCAGGTCAGGCTGGGGCACCAGGACACTGGTTACCCTATACAGGTATTTCCAGAAGGGTTTTCAGTTCAGCAGGCGTGAATAAAGGATAGTGCTGGGAAATGGAGAGAGGAGGGAATTGCCAAAACCAGAACTACTTCTGGCTTTTCTCCAGCAATTTTTCCCTTCAGGTGTGACACAAAATGTATGTTCAGCCCATCAGGTCCTGCAGGGGAGGTTGTTGTTTGAATTTCTTATTGAATTTAAAACGTGCAAAAAATCCATTTAAATTTTAGAAAACAAATATTTTCCTTTTAAATTTTCTCCTCCCTGTTCAAGGTTGTGAATTACACTGATTTGAGCCATTGGCTTCTCCAGCTTCTGTACCTGTTTGTCTTATCAATCTGTGGCACCTTGTCGTGGACAAAAATCTAATAATTTCCATGAGTTTTCTGGACTTTTTACTGAACATTATCAACTTTTGTAGAAGCTCATGTGTAAGGTCTAATCAAAACCATGATGGATCTTTCAGGTAAAAAATTATTTCAGAAAACCTGGGGATGTGATATCCATGGTGCCACCTGTGGAAATCCTTCCCAGGTCTCCAAGGGATGGTGGATCCTTTCTCTGGGGGTGTTTGTCACTTAACATCTGATGTTCCTCAAGCCCAAAGAAGATCCATTGGACTTTACTTCATGGAAGTCAATCCACCGAGTATCACTGTGGTTTCACCTGAAAGGGTTGGAACATGCCTGTAAAATCTGAGCTGACATATTCCTGTTATTTTGCTGACACGTTCATGTCAGGGGGGATAAAAGAGGAAAAAAAAAAAAAAGAAATTAAAAAAAAGCAAAAAAAAAAAAAGAATAAAAAAAAAAGAAAAGGAGAGTGGAGAAATATGGCAGATTTTAGGAAAAATAGACTGAGTGTTTTTCCATCTTGGCCTGGCCCTGTTCAGAATGTGTGATTTTACTGGCCTGTGCCAAGGGCTGATTTTTTGGGTGGTTATTTTTGTTTATATAAAGGAATATATTTCACTGTCAGTATTATAGCAGAGGAGAAAATCTTTTGGAAGAGACACATGTGTGCAGTCTCTGGGCATTATATCCTCTGCTTTTCCTTGCTTTCTCTTTCTCAGCCAGCTCTGTGCTCTCTCACTACGGGAAGTCACAACCACTCTCGTGCCAACAACCATCTTCCTTTTCCTCCTTCCTGAGGAGCTTTCAGCATTTCTCAGTGTCTTCAACAGCTCAGTGCCATCAGAGGGGAGAAAGGCCTTTAGCTGCTTCCTGTGTGGTGTGATTGAAGGATGTTCCACTGGAAGAGGAATCACTATTTATCCTTCCCGGGGAGCTGATTGACAGGGGCATTGTGAGCTCCCAGCTGGATGGACAAGCACCTGAATTCACCTGCCATCGAGGAACAGGCATCACTTGACAGCCTGAGCCCCATTAGCAGAGGAAGGGTCATTAAAGAAGCAAACTGCTTGTTCTTGCCATGACCGTGTTTTGCACGGTCCAACTCAAACAAATGTCCGAATTGACATTCCAAGCATAATAAAGAGGTTTCCATATCCGTTGCACTTTCGTTGCACAACACCCTTCAATAGAAGTGTTCAGCTAATGGAAAACCGAAATGGCTCAGGGAAAAGAAAAAAAAAATAAAATAGAAGAAAAGAAAAAAAAATGGTCCATTTTTCAACATCTTCTTTGCTTTCAGATGAGAAAGGAAAGGGGGATGTAGAGAAGAATGTAAAGAGCAAACATCTTAAAATGCCAACGAGAGTCTTTTTGGAAGCTGATTAAAACCATTTGTGTGTGGTCAACAAAAAAAAAAAAAAAAGGGGAGTTTGCAGAAAGTGGAAGGGAGACAACCTCTGCTCTGTTCTGAGTCACAGAACCCGTGCCAGGGTTTCTTCTGACTTTACAACTTTTTCTTGGCCTATCCGGGCGAAAGGATGATTAAAAATGGGGGCTGAGAATGCCTGTTGAAAAACCTCCCAGATTGTGCTCCCAGCACAAGGGCAAAGGGAGCCTTGCAGCAAATCATTCCTGCCTGTCTGGATCACTTATCGAACACAGCAAAGACACCCAGTCACAGCTGTCGGAAATCACACACCCAGTGACCTGCTCCTCACAAGGGGCTTTTTCCTTGTATTCAGTGGGAAACAGAGGAGAAAACAGACTCTGAATTACAGCTGAAAGGGTAAAAAAAAAAAAAGAAATAAAAAAAAGAAAATAACCCCTCAAGATTTTCTGTGAAAAAAAATCATAGACATGGACGGAAAGAGATTTATCTTCTCCAAACCCGTTTTTCCTTCAGTGGTGTCTTAGGTAAAATGAAAGAAACCAACAGGATTGGATTTCACTGGGAGAATGACTGTGAGGTCTGCTGTGCAAGCCAGATTTTCCAACCATACATTTAAAAGTGGTTACTCAAGTTTGGGTAAAGAAAAAAAAAAAATACACTCACCCAATTTCCGAGCAGTCTGTGTGTTGGGAGCTTTGGAGATGCAGAGAAGCAGAGCACAGATTTCAAGCTCACATGGGGATCTCTCCAAAGGATGGTGGTGTCAGGGCTTTTCTCGTCGCCCTCTTGACCTCTCGTGGGGGTTGTGTTTTATTTTTCACCATCAGAGGCTTTAGTGAACATTACATTCCTTTTCCCACGAATGCTCACCAGAAAAATGGGCAGCCAGCACAAGCTGCCAGAGGTCTGGTAGGTACAAGAGCATTCTGAGTAACTGGAGTGCCAGTTAATCAAGGGCAGCTCCAACTGGAAATACTGCGCTCATGGTAAATTCAGCATCCATTATACCCACCAGTAAAACCAAAAAACACTGGAGAGGAAACTTAAACTGCAGAAATCAAGGAATCTCGTTGAAGAAGGGTGTCCTTTATAAACGCCAGAGGGTTGAAACCTGTAAAAGGTAAAGCTGAGAGCTCACAGAGCACTGATTTACAAACTGACTGAGCCATTGAGAACTGGTAAAGGAAAAACCTTCTTGTGATGTTGCTTTTTCCAGGATTAAAGGAGATAATTAATTTGCTAAAATTTCAACCAAAAGAAAAAGATGATCAGTTTGGCCTCCAGAGCTGGTGACAACAAAGTGGCCGGGAATTAATTCTGATGCAAGATTCAAACCTTATAAAATATTCATCAGATTCACTAAGTTTTGCATTCATGGTTATTGGAAGTAATGCAGTGACACTGACTAAATATTAAACCAAAATGCAATTATTAAATCCTGATGGGCATTTAAATCTATGATCTTATAAATCTCCAAAACCTGGTTTTTATTTTGATCTGGTGTAACAATTCTCCTCATAGCACCTGTGTCTCTTCATGGACTAGTCAAAAATTACACTAATTTTTCTGGCTGAATGTTTTTTTTCCCAGTAAACCTGGTTTCTGTAGTTAACCTGACTTCCAGCAGCATCATAGATTGTGTTTTTGTACTGGATGTTTGCAACTTTTTGGCTCATCATAATCTCTTGGCACACCCTAATGCTCCTAAATGGTGCTAAAATAAATCACTCCTTAGCCTTCATAATTCAAAATGCTTTGTGACTTGAGCTGAATTAAGGTAGTTGCTCAAAAAATTCAGTGGTGCTTTAACAGGACAAAGAAGAGAAAGAAACACAAAATGTGAGGAGAGGACAACATTCTTCATCTTTATTCCATAACTTTGCTGTTAATAAATATGAATTGAACAATGGGGAGAAGCAAACATATTCAAAATGAGAATTGCCTTATTACAGAGACCAAAGAGGGACCCAGTTTAGCTTTTACTGATAGATATGGGGTGTTTGAGACTGTAGGTAGTTCTGTTGTAACCATAGTTTAGGAAAACCTTTCCTAAGTTAGATAGGAATCTCATCCTGTAAAATCCATCATATGACTGAGCTCCTCGAATACCTCACACTTGATTCCCCAACAGCTTTAAAAATGGTCATAATGTTTGAAATTTGTTTGTTACCAGCAGAAATCCAGTAATGAGAAATAACCAGTTTAACAAAATCATTGCTAATACCTCCCTAATTGTAACAATCATTAAAACTAACCCCAAACACCAGAGTGGTGAGGCAGGGGATGCTCATCAGGCATCTCTATTTAACTAATTAGCATTATTTATAAGTTTGTCTATTCCCCCCCCCCCTTTTGCTTTTTGTTTCTACCCTGGTGAAACAGTCACTCTCCAGCACAAGAATTTCATGTTTTAGCAGAGGTTTTAGGCAGACCCTTCTATGTGTGGAAGGCTCCTCAATCCCTGTGTCAGACTCACACCTGGAAATGCTTCAGGTGGCAGGAAGGGGAGGATGGTCCATCCCCTGTGCTCCTCTGGTAGATCCAACCCTGGTAACAACAAAGCTACTTCCAGCCCACACCAGTGCAAACCATCCCTGAGACTAATTCATGGCATCAGACAGGGGAGTTTGGCATCAGTGGGTGGTACTGAAGAAGCAGGGAGGGGAGGTTTGCAAAATAATTGTCCCTTGCACATTGCTGCTTTAACGGGAAAAAAAGAAAACAGGGGTTTCGTTTTCTGAGATTTCTCCATAATTTTCAGGATTTTAACAAGGTTTTTATAAAATCTTGCACCTCTGCACAACAGAGCTGTGATGAATTTAGGTTGTTGTAGAGTTACCTTAACTATTTGTGGGCATTTTTGTCTGAGATTACCCTTAAATTAGTGCCAGGTACCTTCTCCAGGCTGAGCTGATAAGTAGCTCTCAGGAAGCAGGGAGCAGCTCTACTCTCCTTTTCTTCCTTTCTGACAAAGGAAATCCCTTCTGTTTGCTGCCTCCAAGAAAGCAGCTTATTTTTTATGATCCTAATGAGGAAAAACTAAAACTTCAGAAGCTTTGATTTTCAGATTTTATTTTTGTGGAGATATTTTCTCTGTCTTTCAACAACACTTCAATAATCCTCTAACTACCAACAACCTCTTCAAAAGAGAATTTTTTTTTTTCCCCATGATTTTTTTTTTTTTTTCTTGCAGCTGAGGGAATGAGGAAATAACTCAGCTGTATCTCTTTATCTTCACTGGAAGGAAAGTAATTAGACAGATATATTACAGCTCTTATCTTATCCCCTGTGTCTCACACATATGTTATTGGAGGGAGATTTCAGTTCAGGGAACATGCTAAAAGTTAAAGGAGGATAAGTGTGCTCAGGGGACAGAGATGAGGTGGAGTGTCTGCTGGGGAGGCTGCAGAGAGGTACAAGCCCAAGGCTGCAGCAGGATAAAGCCAAGTCACTGCTCTCCCTGTGTGAAAAAGAAAGAAGGAGCTGCCACTTCCACTCTTTCACCTTTTCCAGTCAAAATTCAACTTGGTTTCTTTCTTCTTATCAAGAGAGCAGAGTGATGCCTCTCAAAAAATAAAATTAGTGGAAACATTTATTTCCTCAGAAATTATGTTGCAAGCCTCACCTTTTGTTGTGAACCCTTTAATAACAACATCCTGTTCTCTTATTTTTTAGTCCTTGGCTACAAAATTTGGCTTCTGTTAAATGGACATGAATGATTGCAGTAATAGTAGAAAACAAATTTTTTCCACTGTCATAATTCCCCTCCACAATTCTATATCTAAAATAAGCCTAATATTGGAAATATTTTCAGGCATTAGGATTATGCCAGAAACACCATAATCTATAACAATTCCCCCCCAGACTGCAGAGTGTGTCCCATACACCAAGTTTGCTCTGCTAAGGGCAGATATCTTCATTGCTGTCCTCTTAGAAGAGACAAAAATATTTTGCTAAGAGATATTAAAGTCAAGCCTCCAATGTTTTTTTGCTCACTTGCTGAGAATTCAAGGAACCTTATTACTGCTGAGGGGAGAGTCACAGATTTAAACTGTAGAACTATGTAAGTCTTAAAATTACAGGGAGGGAGTTCCAAATTCACCTTCTTTTTAGTCCTCAGGAGAGTGCTTCCCATCAGAAATCAAATATTTCAGATGAATTATTCTGGAGGTGAGAGAAAATGGGGTGAGGAAGTGGCAGAATTATTTTAGAAATTAAGACAACACCTTCACACCCAAAAATCTTTAATATATCTGTCTATGGGGGGAAATGCATTTCACAAGACTTCTCATCTTTTATTGTGTTCTATGCCATAATGTCGGAACGTGATGGAAAATTTGGGAATTCTGTAATGCAGACAGGCAGTTTTCACAGCTGGGTTTTGATGCTGAAGGCTGAAGGGGACTTGTTTGCTTCCAGCCAAAACACCCACAGGGCTGAGCAAGGTTTCAGGAGCACCAGGGGCAGGGTTACCTTCTCCTGACCTTGTTGTCTTATTAAAAGGGGGATCAATATTCAGCCCCCTGTGGACTCCTCCTGGTCTCAGCTTTCCCTCTCTGGCAGGAACTGGTACCAGCGCCAACTTTTGCTCTGACACAGATTGGAGCTGACACCGGCAGCGATACTTTTTCAATAAATGTGACACCAGACACCAGAAATGTTTGCCATGAGGAGAGACTGTTCTCCCCAACTGCTCCCCATCTTATGAACACAGATCTCTTCTAAAACTATGTCAGCTTAACTCACTGCAGCTTCTTTTGCAGTAACAACACTTTCCTGCGCGGGGAAATCCAGCAAGTGAGATGTGACTGTGGAGTGCTGTCAGCCTGCAATGGCACTCGGGAGAGTGTGGCAGCATTTCTGTGTTTATAACCCACCTGATGTCACGGTAATAGGATGCTGACATGAGAGTCCACCTCTGGAACCTGCCAGCTGCTGGCTGCTCTATCCCTTTTTGGTTCAAGGAGTTTTAACAAGATGTTTCTGGTCTCTAATCAATGTAAACTTCCCATACAAAATCTGGTGGAATGTTCTGACTGCTGAATAAAGCGCTCGGCGCTTTGTTTTCTTTCTAAGCATAACGTTCCCTGCTTTAGCCACAGCTCTGGAAATGAGAGCAGTTTCCAATCTTTTTTTGTCATCTAACATTTTTTAAAACAGGATGGAGCTGGCAGGTGAGACATCAAATAGAGACCAGCCAGCACAGCTGGAATATCTTGGAACCAAAATGCATCTCAGCCTTATCGCCATCGGCAGCGTCTCAGACCGAGCTCTAGTGATACAGATCCATAGCTTTGGGTTGGGTTATTCCAATGCCAGAAAGCTGTCAGCCTCAGCAGGACTGAGGCACAGGAGAAAGTTATTCCCATGCATAAATACTTGCAAATAAGCCCCTCAGTGTGCTCACAGATGATGTTTTTTAGTGTTGTTGTCATTAAGTGTCAATAAGTGATCTAATAATTAAGCAGCATTGGAAATATGTAGTGGCCCTGCACTATATTTAGGCACAATTTATTGAATCATTTTACTGGGAGACATGCAAGCTGTTTGATGAAGAAGGATATTTAATGGCATAGCCCAGCCTGACCTCTTGGTGTTCACAGGGGTGAGATGTGAGCAAGACATCCCTGAAAATAAAGATCAGGAATACCAGGTTGTCCTAAACCACAAGGCTGTATTTGCATTTGCTTCTTGCAGGCTGAATGAGGATGAATAGATGCACCCAAAAGCCTCAGCTGCCCGCAGTGTGGTACTCAGTGGCTTCCATAGGAATTCATGTTGTTCCCTGGGCCAGTGAAACCTCCAGGAATGATCAAGTTGATGCTGTGCTCCACCTTAACTTCATGTCATACGTGACAAAATCATGTCCTTTCAGGCAGGTTTCTGGAATCAGGTTTGTGCTTGTGCCTCCTCCAAGGGCTCAAAGGAGTAACTGCTCTCCCAGATCAGAGGACAGAGGCATGGAAACCCTTGGAGGGCCACCAGGGTCCCCAGCAGTGATGCTTTCCCAATGTGAGCTCTTGTAACACAAATTTAACCTCTTTCTCCTGGGTCTTAAGCAAAGCAACCCCATATTGTGACATTGTCCCCCCTCTTGACTTGCACCCAGGCCTCCCAGCTGCAAATTCAACAGAAAATACCTGCTTTCTCTTGAAAGCTGCTTAATTGGCTGCTGTCCCTGCTCCTCCAGCCGAATTTGCATTAAAGAAAGACCTGCAATCTTTGGCATTCCCTGGCCAGCTCCATATTTAGTGCACGGACCTGGCAGTTCTCTGAACGCCCACATCTGTCTGAGCTCCCCACAGCTGATTTATGGTTAATATCTCAAAGGCATGTGGTGCCAGTCCCACGTTGAGCTCTGGATTGTGGTGGTCCGTCTGTATTTGTTGAAATTGGGCCCAAAGAAGCTGGCTTGGAGCAGAGACTGCGAGGAATGTGAGCCAGTGGCCGTCCAGACAGCTCTGTCAGCAAGCTCAGGAAACTGGCTGAAAAATACTGGGAAGAGGCCCAGATTTCAAACAACCTGTGGAGCTCTCATGAGAACACACTGTTTTAAAACAGAAAGTTGAGTGATATTCTTAATTACAGATTTATTTAAAAAAAAAAAAAAAAAAAAAAAAAAAGGGTTAAGGATGTCCCTCGCCCTGAAATGTGAGGTACATTCCCCAGATTGCCACCATGGAACAAGTGACCTTCGTCCTCTTGGGTGGAGAACTCATTTCCATGCCCTGCATTAAGCATTCCTAATTCCCAGGCAGAGATAAGGATCAGGACACTCTTGGAGTCCCAAAGCTGTGGGACCTGTAGATCTTTATACTGGCCATATAAAGAAATCTTTGGCTCAGGCGTTGGAATTCGTGTCCATCACCATTCCCCATCACTTCCCTCGGAGCCAGTGGTGGGTTTGGCTTGTTAAGGCTGTCATCCCATAAAGCAGAAAGTCACCACCTCAAGAACTTCAAGTCTAAAGGGCAGTTTTATCTCCTGAACTGATGAGCTCCTTGATCTTACACCAGGGTCAGGATAACCTGAGCACAGATGATTTAACTAAGCTCAGGCTTTAGGGCTCGGTATCTGAGTATCAGGGTGAAATGCAAGTCTGGGTTGTTTGCTGGATGATCTAATGGTCCCTCTTGGTCTTAAATTTTATGAATTTGGGCTCTGGGTGGAATCTGGTGTATGGTGTCGATCAGAGTTTAGCCTGAGAGAATGAATCACAGCTTTTAGTCATGAAGAGGCACCTTGTACCCTGTCTGCAGTTAAAATAGTAGAGATGCTTTCTCTTGAGAAATCCTCCTTGGGTTTTTAACTTTTTATTTATTGGTCATGTGATTGGGTCAGCATATCTGGAGCTTGGGAAATTGCACAGATTTAATATTGGACTGCAATTCATTATATCTGACCATTTAAGTCTATATATGTTGGGACACTGTTTCATTGCTTTTTCAGGTCAGGAAGTGACTACCCCGTATCCTGACTTGCACAGAGCTTGCCAAAAAAAATCAGTTAAACCTCAGATTTTATTCATAGTTCACTTAATTTTATAAGATTTTTTTCTCAATTAAAAACTACTCAGAGGATGAGTTTTAAAACATTGAAAGGTGCTGCTCATAAAATGTAAACTGGGAAAAACCAAATCCAAACTTGGGTAGAGTAAACTGTTTTATTTTAATTCAAAATATTTCATATGAATGGAAAGAGATTCTTTCCTGTGTTTATAAGCTGATCTTCTCTTTATTATTCCACATGTCAGTGCTCTACAAACTTCTTTGAATGTCAGTGATGACATTAGTAAGGTGAGTAAACAGAAGAAAACACATTAAAAATTAGCCCTTGATAGTGACTCAGGGTTTAATAGCATAAAGCCGGTCTTGTAATATTCGTTAGAGGCTAAAATTATGTGGCTCTGTAAAACTGTAATTATCACTAAGTTACACAAAAATTATCTGTTAAATACATGCTTCTTTTGGTCAGCAGCTTGGTGGCCATGGTCTGTGCCAACTGGCCTAGAAACTGTGAAAATCAGATATGGCTCTGTCTTGATTCTCTGGTAGAAGTGTCTGTTTGAAACGTAGGGTTGGAAGGGAAGGAGAGGACTTGGGAAGCTTCATGTAGAATGGAAACCCAGTGTAACAGAGCACTGGCCTATTTAATATCTATATTTAGTACCTCCTGATCCCCCAGGGTTGCTCTGTGGACAGGCCTTAAACACAGGCCTTGATGGAGAATTCTGCACAGTTTATTAAGCTCTGGACAAAGCCTCAAATTTATTGGTCCAGAAATAAGGAACCATAAAGAACTTCTGGGGTCTGTTTCCTCTTTTTAATTACTTTGCTCCTTACTCTGCTACTTCTGCAGGAAGTTTGTTCCAGAGCCTTTTGCTGCCAGTGGAAATGACTTTGTCTAAAGAGACCACCAAATCCAGCAAACTAGACATTTTCAGATCTTTTATTTCCCCTCTAAAACCCATAAATGCCTCTCTGGCCAGCATGTGCTGTGTGTGTCAATACTGCTCTTTATCCAGAGTTCTCTCTCCTTGCCAGTGTTTTTCCCTGGATGCAGTTTCAGGGGACAGTTGTGTCCCTGCTCCACCTCTGCTTAGCTGAGCTAAAGGGAGCAATGTCCCTATTCCATGGAACATTCCCATGCCTTCCCATATACACATCAGCTCTGTCTCTTCCTGTTTTTCCCCACCAATAAGATAGGAATGGAATTGGAATGGAATGGAATAGGACTCTGACTTGCTGAAATCCTCACTCTTATCCACTCAACTTGATACCTTGCAGTCTTAAATATAATGTCATATATTACTTCAGCCTTCAGCATCCTCTAGTTCTTTCCAGGTGCTACTCTGAGCCTCTTATGTAAGGTTTTGGTCTTTAGGATACATTTGCTTATTTGTCTAATCTTGTCTGAATTTTGTTACTATAGTTCTTGAGAACACCACTTAAAATTGGTCTCCAGTTGGCTCTTAGGGAATTGCCCATTAGCTCCTACCAATCCAGCCATTCCAGACAATGAGATCAAACCCCCTTTAAGCATGTTTCCCACTGGATTTCTTACTGTGTTACAATTTGCAAGCTCCCACCTTCTTCACTTTAACCAGAGTCTTCCTCAGAAGCACAACATGCTTTTAAAAGTTCTGCTTAGAGAAAAAGATCAGTAAAAGAGTTAATGTCAAAAATTATCCCAGGTAACCTCAAACCACATTTTGTTTCTTTCTTTACCTCAATGTCTGCAATGACTCTCATTCTCTCCTTTCTTTCCTAAACTTTTCAGGTGAGCAGGGACAGCTGCAGCATCCGTAGCTGCTCAGCTCACCCCAATGGATACATTTCTTTCTATCCTGGCTCATGGAAAGTGCCATTTTTTCCACTCTCCTGGCTGATTTTCCCCCCTCTGTTCACTGATTTCAGCACAGAGAGTCCTCTGAGCTTTCTTTCCACCTCAGATGTGTAACTTCCATTCCCATTCGCTCGTGAGCCATCCAGCCTTTCCTCCGTGTTCCATACACTCTTCCTTGCAGGAAACACATTCAGTGCATTCATTTAATTTTGAGAATTAGACTCAGTTTCTATCAAACTCAGCACCATTCTTCCTGCATAGCAAAACCACGTCTTCTTTTCTGATTCTCTTTTTATTCTTCTGGTTGAGAAGCTTCTGTTGTTTATTTTAATATCCTTTGCAAGGTCTAACTCAGCTTGACTTTTGGCAATTCTCACTTTACCCCTTTGCTTGCTGACCTCTAAAATGCAGCTTCCTTTGCAGATTCATCTCTTTTTCCACCCTTATCCCTAACAGACCCTATGAAATGAGCCAGTGAGCTCCAAACCCTTCAGGTTTTTCCCTTCCTATTTGCAATGTGAGTCCTACATTGCTTTTCCACTTGTGGTGCAAAGAATTTTCAAACATCCTGCAAGTACAGGGCAGCTTAGCTGGAGCTGCTGGCCCTAATCAGAGCCTTTAATAATCAATCCTTGAAATAAAATCACTCTTTGAAATAAAAATAATCAAGCAAACAGCCCTGATAGCTACAAATTTGGGGATTTTTATTTCCTCTCCTGCTGTGTGTCAGCGATCACAGTGGTTGAAGTTTTTTCCTGATTCTCAGTCTCCTTTTTCAGAAGATAATCTCTAAGAGCCAAAAAAAAAAAAAAAAGGCTTCAAATTTATTTACTTTTTGTGATTTTATGGTCAAGGTATCTACTGGTGATCACCTCTCACTTTTACTGGTAGCGTTCATTCTCCCATGTGTCTCATGTTGAAATAATTCCTTGTGGTGTTACATTGTCTAAAAAGACCTCAGATCTTTATTCAAACCCTGAAATCTGAACAATTCATTAAGAATTAAGGACATGGCACTGATTTGAGCTTGACATTGTGTCATGATGATAGATAACATGATATTCCTTAAACAACAGACCAAGGAACTACAAGAGGCAAACTGGGTGAATAAATATACAGTATTTATATTTAACTTCCTTCCTTGAGAGAAACTTCCAAGATATTGTCTAAGAGTTTAAGCCCTGCAAGGAAGGAAAGAAATGAAAGTTACTCATTTCTTGGGTTGCCTGAAAACTTTTTTCCAAACCATTATTTAACCAAAAGGCTTTAGTCCAGTGAGTTTTTCCAAAAGGTGTCTGCTTTGGTTGCCTTCATTTTTGATTAAGAGCTTGCAAGGTTTCTGCAACATTTCCAATGAAAACTGAGAGATGTGGGCTCTCTTAGTCATTTTGTAATTTTTTGCATAATTTTGCTTTGGTGGCAAAAGTTTGTAAATGCATGAGTAATTTTTAGGAAAAACTAACTTTCTTTTTTTCTTTTTTTTTTTTTTCCTTTCACAGACACATCCCCGGGATGATAATGTGCCCTTGTCCAAATTCAGTACTGAAATAAGCTGAGTTTTATTTTCCCGATGCTGTTAGCTCCCACAGTGTGGAACAAAACCCAGAAAACACTCAGCTCCTGTCCCACAGAAATGCCAAACTGCAAATGAAACGGAACAGCTGAAACTCCCATCGAGATACACCAGGGCTGAGGTTGCACAATCATGATTTAATCCTCTGGTACTATTTGTTTTATGCTTGCAAAATCTGAACAAATATCCAGAGACCATACTTATTCAGCATCTCTGCCACAGGATATTCTGGGGTCAAAAAAAAAACAACCCTGTGTTCAGGAATGGATTAATGGTGGATAAATTCACTGGTGGCTACCAAACTTGGGAGTCTGGATGCAATATCTAGTTTAGTTCATTCCTGGGCTGCTGGGAGCTGGAAGAACTAACCAGGGAAAGGATCATTCTGTTCCTGTTCTTGTTTTTAACCTCTTTTCCTTAACTTTAGTCTGTTGTTAATAGAGCATCTTGATGATGATGACTGTTATTATTATTACCAATGACCCGTGTTTAATTTAAAATCAGAAGTACTTGCATTCTGCTGCATCTTCAGTTCTTCTATTTTCTCATGCCTCTCGAAGCTCTGAAGTTTCCCAATCAAGACCAGCTTCTCCAATCAAACATCATTTCATCAGGAAAAATAAAATATTTCCACAGCACACTAGACAGCCTCGTCACCCCACCTGACTTCAAAATATCTGGGACTGTGTGTTCACGACAAATGAGTCACTTTGATCATTACTCAACCATGGAAGCATTTGATGGAGACCCTTCCTGATTTTGATGTCATCTAATCATTCTTGGAAGTTACCAGTAAAGCACTCGATCCCACAGCTGTTAATTACCTCATTCCTTCTCTCTTACAACTCCTTCAGTAATATTTCTTCCAGTAAGAGCTACTCTGAGGCAATTTTCTCATTGTCCAACTGGGACAGTCATGTTACCATCACACTTGATTTTCAGCCTTAATGGGTCTGAGCTAAACATTGATATGTGGTGGAATTTGTTATGATTATGAACAGTCTCTTATTTTTTAAAGAATTCTCCTTTAGCTGGCTTTCAGGTAAAGCTGGTGGCACACATGGCCTTGGTGTCTTGCTCTTCGTAAATCAGAAGTGAGCGTTCAAAAAGAATTAAATTCACCAAGACCCAACTAGAATGTGGTTTGGTGGAAAATGATTCTTTCTCACTGGGGAAAGTGAGCCCTGGAAACTAAACCACTGCAGAAATTCCGAGTGAAGCATTTCTGAAGCACAGAACAACTTTTTTGTTTATTTGTGTTTTAAAACTACTCCTGTTCACATGGTTTTCACCTTCCTAACTAGTTAGAAGGTGTAATGTTCTATATTCTACTCTGTTGTAGCTCTGCCACCTAAACAGTAGAGTCATGATCCAAACCCACTGGAACTGAGCAGCATAAAAACCAGTGGTAGATCCCAACTCACTTGGTAGTTTGACTATTCAAACCAGATTAGAAAAGAAAGCAAATGCCACTTTCAGCCAGCCCACATGACCCTATATTGCACCAGTTTCATTCTTCCTCACCAAACACATAAATATTTGCAGCATTTTACTCAGATTATTAAACTGCTCTTAGAATGGATAATGAGTAAGTTGGTTTCTGGTTTACCAGACAAAAACAAAGCAGTCAGTTTTAACTGACCAACATCCAGCCAGTCAAAACTGGGTTGGTGGCCACAAAATACCATTAGAATCACATCTGATATAAACAAAGATTTTTTTATTTGCTATTACCACTGGTAATTTTATACCCACCACCAGATAAAAAATTAAAAACAAAAATCCAACCCATTTTGAGATATGTTTCTGTACTGGCTCGTGGACTCTCTGGGAGCAATTTGCAATACCCTTGAATATATTTGTTCTCCTGCTTTGTTTGATGATAATCTCTGAGGAAATTTTCTTTCATCAGACCTTAAGTTTGTTCAGAAATGCTGGAATTAGAATATTGTTCTCAGTTTTGACAGACCACATAGTATTTTTCACTGAAAGATTTCTCTCTATATTAAACCTCAAATACTTCAGAAGATCCATTTAAAATAATGTTCACATGCATGAGCAAAAATTCGCATTATTTAGACAACTTGCTTCTCATGGGCATTTCTTCTTGCATTTACAAATTATGTAGCTAATTAAGATATTTTTAAGTGCAGTTATGATCCAGTTTCCTGGACTATTGTACAGGAGACGTAAAACTCTGCCCTTCCTGAAAAAACAAAATGACGGTCACCAAACTTTATGGTCATGGCTCACTAATGTCATCCTTACTCAGGTGAGCCTTCTGCTGGCTCCAGAGAGCATTTTGCCTTAGGAAAAAGATAATTAAGAACATCAGGATCAGGACCAGGGCTGCTCCCAAACAACATGAGTCTTTTTTGGGTCACTGTCTACTGTACTTTCCCAGCACTATCAGCATTTTGTAGCCTCTCATATGGAAAGAGGGCAGAAGGAAGGATTTCTTTCAGAAAATTAAGGATCTCTCTGGTCTTTTGGGCGTCTGTCATGCCCAAAGCAGGGCAGGTCAGTGGCTCTTGTGCTCCTACAACTGGGCATTTGCTGCTTTCCTCCATTAAATTGGAGACCTTGGTGGGCTGCTGGAAGAAAAAAAAAAAAAAAGCTTAGGAAAGGGGTAGCGAGGAGGGGAGGGCGAGCGCGTGAGAGAACCACATGTTCACGTTGCCTGTGTATGAACAGCAAGATTTCTGGCTTGACATTTATTGAAAAAATACATCTTACACTGTATCCACCCAACACCTGTTGAGAAACACTGACCCCATTACAGAGGTTGGATTTACACTGGCTCTGTATAACACCCTATAAAGGAGGCCACTGGTGCAAAAGATTAAAGAATGCTGTTAAGTAAGTTGTTTTATTTCTTTTGAGACCGAAAGAAAGCTGCAAAGTGAGAGAAAGCTTTCCTCAGTTATTTACTCTTCATTACCGGGGATCTTGAAGGGCCTTGTATAAACTGCTCTAGTCGGGTCATGACAACACTTTATAAGGTGCAAATGTTGAGGTGGAGCCAGTGCTGCACTGCCGGGGAAGCAAATGGAAAGGTCCCTCCCGACTCAATGGAAAGTTAGTGCTAATAAAAGCTCACGGCTTTGGCACAGCTCCCCAGGCACAGGGGGCCCATGAACACCAGTTTGCACCAGGGCTGCAGAGCCCCGAGCAAGCGCCCCAGCCCAGCACACGGTACAGGCTGCCCCTGGTGAAGTTTCTCCACGTGAACTTTGTAAAGTCCTTGTTGGAGCTAAAAGTCGTGTGTTTAAGGGTTGGGGGGCAGGTGGGGGGGGGGATAAAAAAAAAATCCCTTGTTTTTTTACAAGCTGCTGCATAATGAATAGCCCGTTTTAAGGAATGTGTGAGTTCCTATTAGGGCTCGGTGAATGCTGCAAAATATTTTCAGTCAATGTGTGTCCCAGTTTTCAGACAAATGGCTTTCTGTGCATTCGCTCCCTTCTGCTCTCTGCCTTCCCCAGCCGTTCAGGGGATCTGGTTCTACCTGGCCAAAGGCTGGTGGAGGTGGCTCACCTGCCTTCACCAGATGTGCCTGCCTCTTCCCACCTTTTCATTCAGTAAACTGTTGTGATGGGACCTTTCAGCTTTTTGGAGCCAAGCAGGCTGGAAGTTGAAGCGGGGGGTCATGGACGTGGAGTAGTAGGGCAATGGAGGACTGACTGTGACCCAGCCATAGACTTTTGGGGCTTGAATATATCGCCTTGAGACGTCCTCAAATGTCTGAGGCACCTACAGGGGGTTGAGAGATTCAATACAGGACCTGTGGGAGACCCTTATCCTTGGGAGTAACTCTCAAGGCCAGAGAGAACCCCCGAGGGCACCCCAAACAACATTAAACAGCCACATATGGGTTGATAACTTTATCTCTTTAATCACCCTCTCCCTGAAGACTGGCTGGAAATGCGGAGACTCAGAAAACCACAGCTGAAGAAGACAAACAGAAAATAGATCTGTCCACTGCTCAAAAGAGGAAAAAGCAAACGAGGCTGAGAGGCAGGAGGTGTTTGCTCTCATCAGCAAAGATGAATACTCCTCAGAAGGGTGAGGACCCCAGTCAGAGACTGCTCTGCTCAGTCATCCTTCAGCAGAAACCTGCAGCTCTTCTGCCTCAGAATAAGCCCCATGTTTCAGATCAGATGCAATGCAAAACCTGAATTTCTTCTTCTTTTTTTCACATCTGTTTGAAAAAAAATTTAAGACCAGTGAAGACCACTCTACAAAAAGCTCCGGAGAAGTGGGCAAGGCAGCTCAAGAGCCTCCAGAGGTTCTCTACTGGCTTTGGGATGTCTCACGTTACATCAAAAGGGTCACTTTAGGCCAGGAGAGTCCCTGTCCCTCCCTCAGTTGCCCCTGTCCCCAAGCACTCCCTGGCTGTGGGCAGGGATGGATGGACTCTGGGAAGCAGATGTCAGGGTGTGAGAAAGTCTCACTTTATTCAGCCAGCCTTTGAGGAAGCTTCTTTCTCATCTCACCCTTTCCACGGCTCTGTTTGAGCACAATGTTTGTGCAGGAATAATTCCTTCATAGCCAGGAAACAGACTCTGAACGAGACCTTCATTGTAAAAAAAATTAATTTTTTTTTTCCCTTTTAGTTCCTGCAGGCTGGGAATAGTCCCTGATTTCCCACGCAGGGATGGAAGGCTGGCATGTGCTCTGCAAAGCAGCTGCACAGAGCTCGAGGAGTTGGGCTCCTGTGTTAGCAGAACTGAGCCCCACAGGTCCCATTAATAGACTTTGGAAATGACCCAAGGCCTGACGATCCCCAGGCTTGTTTTAAGTGAAGGAAGGTGGCTGTTGGAGAAGAATTAGACCTGCCAGGGTCTGGATGCAGCTGGGACACACAAGGAGAGCCTGAAAAGCCGGGAGTCTGGAACCTGTGCTCCGATGGCTGCAGAGCCAAGAAGTCTCATTGCTGGGACAATAAACAAACAGGAAAGAGTCTGTGCAGATGAATCCTCATCTTTTGCTTCACGTGGGCTCTAAAATCCATATGCTGCCCGAGTCACAAGCCCCAGCATTTACCCCCGAGGTCTTTAATGAAAAGGATGAACAGAAAGCAGTTTCACAAAGTAGGAAAAGGGTGAGATTTATATTTTAAAACTATATATATCCAATAGTGCTTTCTGAATTCCTGATGGCTCATTAAGCTAAAAAAAAAAATCTTTCCATTACTAATTTCAGTTAATTACGTCTTAACCTAATAAAGACTTGATTTCTAGGATCAAAGGCTGATGCTTCCAACTAAGGCAAATTCTCTTGAAGTCACAGATTTGGAAAAGGTCCCAAACACACAGTGGTGCAGAAGGCCAGGGAAGGCGAGCAGCAGGAGAGCTGCTGGGGAGCACAGACCCATCCCCACACCCCCCTTCACCTTCACCTGGAACGTGGGCATGCTCCCCTCTCGTTTCCACCATCCAGCTCCAGAAGGAATCACGGTGCTATTTGCTGGCTGGGTGTTACAGTTCCCATTCTCCTCGTTAAGCCTCTGCATTTTGGCTCTGGCAAAGCCCAAGATCAGAGTAAAATATCCTTGGCTGCTGATGATTGATGATTAATTTGAGGTGAAAAGTCCTGAATAAGGAGTTTTCCACCCAAGAAATTAAATTCTCCGCTCTGGCACTACTTCTTTTAGAAGAAGTCCATTCAAAAACCAGGTTTTGGCGGGATGAATCAACCAAGCAAGAGGAAGCTGGCATGCCAGCTGAATATTTAATTGTTGTATTTGTGCAGGCAGTAAAAGACTAGGAGGGGACAGGCAAGGAGGGAGGAACAGAAATATTCTGAGATGGCTGGGAAACGCCAAATAATTTTTTTATTTATCAACTCTGTTTACTTTAAAACACATCCAACTGGAATGGTAGGTGCAGACATAAAATTTAAAATAGAAAACATCCTGGGCCAGCCTCCCAGAGGATGCAAATTGGCATGGGAGTTCCCATGGCTTCCAGAGTCAGTTGCTCTCAGTCAAGGAAAATAAAGTCAACTCCACCGCTGCTGCTGATTCTGTGAGAAGAGAGAAGGAGGGAGAGAGAGATGAGATCTCTGAGGTACCTTGTGCTAAATCATTCAGGGCACGGTGGGGTTAAATGAGACCAATAAGGAAGGCGAAGCCAAGGCAGGTCAAGGAGCACAGGTGGGCTCCAGATCCGAGTTGTGCTGCTGTTCCTGGGTGGTCCAAAGGTGTAGCCCCACTGAGGGCTCGTTGCAGCAAACCAAGCCCTCACCTCCTCCTGGACTTGCCATGGACTCGAGGGAAGCAAGTTCAAGTGGGGTCAGATGGAATAATACGACTGTTGAGTGGTAACAATACACACAAATTACCAACAGGTCGTGAAATTCAGCTTCAGTCTGTTAAAACGTTGGAAATGTGGGGTAAAAAGTAAAAGTTAAACTTCATCTGCACCAAAGGGGATGTTGAGGGCTTTCTTCGTGTGTTATTTATATGACACTGGTAGGAATGTTCCCATGTTTCCTTACTGCATGCATTAATCCTCTGATGAAGCATCAGAAAAGCTGGACCAGGCTGTGATGGAGCTTTGTGGGGCACCAAAAATACCTAAAAATCCAGGGCGGATTGGAATGATTACAAATGGCCAGATCTGCAAATGGAAATGTATTTTCTCTCTCCTCAACAGGCAGGAAGCTTCCATGGAGATTAGAGGTCCAGAAAGACCATTTTTTTCTGCAGGATGCTGGACTGTAAATGATGGTTTAGTCCCATCTGGGCATTTTCCTTAATTTTTAAATAAGTTGCTCTTCTCCTAGAAAACATGTCATGCTTAGTGTAGGTGCTGAAGAACTTTTCCACAGTGAATATGAGGACTTTTTGGGGTTATAAACTATTCCATAGGTGCTGCTGACTGTGAAGAGCTGAAACAGACACTCAAATACTCCTTTCCCAACTGAAGCCCCTCCAGTTTTTAAGTAGGGAAAGCAATGCAGAACCATTAAAAAATGAACAAAACATGTAAGAAATACAGTATTTGCTTTAAAAAAAATCTCAAATGAATTTATGGCCAACACACATTTGATCAGTTTTTCCTCTCTAACACACCTTTATTAGCTGAAGAGAAGAGCCAGCGACTGCTCTTGCAATAATACTGTCACAGAAACATGCCCCAGTGAACTCTCTCTGAGATAACATCTTCAATAATCTTTCCACTGTTAAATAAACAGCCAGAAAGGAAAACAAGAATGGCTCCAAATATTCATTTCTCCCTCGCAGTTGTGTTTTTGGGAGTGGAATGGTTCTGGATGGAGGATCCTACATATGGCTCAGTTAATGGGTCGTGATAGGAGTGAAAACCTTCCTGAAGAGGAATTTAATGATTAGGGCTCAGAGAAGAGCCTTTCTTGTCGTAATTTATGGGCTGAATGCTTGCTTAAGGAATGCAAATAATCCCTAGCAGCCATGGCTGCCGTTGACATCCACGGGAGCAGGAACTGCACAGGGGGAGCTGGGCTTGGGCTGCCGAGAGAGATGAGAGAAATGTGGCAGCATCTGGTAGTGCCTTTAAGGAAACTACCAGCTGAGGAAGGGAGTCACATTTCTCTAATTTTATTAGTATTGGCCAAATCTGGGAGTTCTCACCTAGACCTTAATTGGCCAAAATGTCTCTTGAAGTCAGTTGGAATTTGCCTGCGTTACGGGCTCCGTAACAGCTGAGAAAAGTCTCCAGGACTAAACCCCACTGCCCTTTCTTGTACCAGATGCTCTGATTAAGTGTCAAGAAGTCCCCACAAGGCAGTTTATAGCCCAAGTATATGGGCTTGAAGCTGTCCAACCCCTGTGGCTGACAGTGAACAATATTTTCCCTCGCATCTGAAGACTATTAAAGAGAGAAAAGAAGACAGAACCACACTTAAAAATGTGAAGCACAAGCAAAAATTTACATGGAGACATCTCTGGGCCTGCCAACACCATTAAGAGCACATGTTTTGCCGTTTCATCTCTATTTCTACCATTTTATAGAATCGTGGAATGGTTTGGGTTGGAAGGGACCTCAAAGATCACCTAATTCCAACCTCCCTGCCATGGGCAGGGACACCTTCCACTATCCCAGGTTGCTCCAAGCCCTGTCCAAACCAGCCTTAAACACTTCCAGGGATGGGGCAGCCACAGCTTCTCTGGGCAACCTTTGCCAGGGCCTCACCAACCTCACAGGGAAGAATTTCTTCCTAATTTTCCATAAAACAACATTTCAAGTTATTCTGGAGAACATTTTAAGTTATTCTACCACTTGAAGAGCAAGGACAATAACACTTTTATTCAGGTTTTTTTTTTTTTTAATGGGCTTTCCAATTCTTAGTTACTTCTCCAAACAAAGGAGAAGGGTCAGAGATTACAGGGGAGCTAAGCTATGCCTGTGCTCCTTGGGGTACCAAAGGTAGCTTCCTTTGAGCACAGACTGCTGATTTTGAGGCACCTTTCTAGAAGAGGATGGTGTGTGAGGTCCATGATATATTCTGTTCCTTTCCTCTGTGTCAAGGTTACATCCATTTATGATGGAGCCAAACTCACAGCCATTTCCTGAGGCAAGATGCTGCTCTATGTTTGTAAATGAAGGCTCTAAAACCAAAGCATGAGGATAAACAGCAATTGAAAAGTAAAGAAAACTCATCAAGAAATGTCTACCAAGGAGAAATCCTAAAAAAAAACCTAAGGGAAAAGATTGAACATTATCAAGCTTTTCTTCTTTCCTCACTGAAAGCAGCTGTAGTTTGGTGTTTCCCTGGAAGACACTCACATCTAAGATTTGGGAGCTATGGAAAATGATCAATAATGAATCCAAAAGAATGAAATTTGGAAAGAAAGGCTATGGATACAATTGGGAATTGTGATGGAATCTTTTAAAGACCTTTAGAACAATGATGGGTGCAGTTTCACCTTCACTGATACCATTTTTATCCTTTACCCAAACATATGTTTGATAGTTTATACTTCAGAATCTTTTGTCCACTCTCCATTTTTCTCACTTCTATACATATTTTTGTTATAAAAACATCAGTGCACGTGTTTTGATTTAAACAGCCAAAATGCTGGTGAACATTGGTTATTTTAAATGGTCGAGGCTTGTTTAACTACACAGAACTTCCCTTTTCTATGGAAAATTGTAGGAAATTAATAAAATGTTCCTACCTTGGACTCTCTGAGCTTATATATATTGAGATTTGGGTGGTGGTGGTGTATGAGTGTGTAGGCAAACACATGTGGATGCATGGATGTGTGTACATGAATGCAGGAGGAGAGCCTTGGACATACTGGGAATTTCCTTGCAGCAGAAGTGATAGGCCATTTTTCTTAGGACTTTTATTGGGATATTTTTTGGGGCTAAGGTGTGAAAATTGGCAGCTCATTGCATTTTCTGACAGCCTGCTGAGGATTGGTTAATTGGAAATCAAGTCTAATTCCAAGTCAAACAAGCTGAGGCCACTAAGTCTTCGTGGGATGTTTGTCTGAAACATTTCAGTGAACACTAAGGTTTTCAGAAAGAACAATATTGTCAATCCCTGTTCACAAGTCCAATACAACACTTGCTCTAAAGCAAAAAAATGGTATAAAATTTGCTTTATGTGAGAGATCAGTCTTCACACTCCTTCCAGCCAGGAAACAGAGCCCAAACCATAGGTTTTGTTTGTTATTTATGTAAGTGATAACACCGATTTAGGTGCAGATTTGGCTTTCTAGCAAGGGTTTGATGGTTTCTACAGTTTCCCATCTGGGGTGATTAAAGTCAAAGGATTTCCCAAAGGTCTCAAAATTTGGTGATGCACCAGCCCCCGCAGAGGACCCCCATCCTCCACCCCTTGTCATTCAACTGGCTCCTCTGTGCTCTAACAAACACCACACCAGGGAAGCTGAGGACAGAATTTTGGCCCCATTTCCTCAACCTGATTAATTTCAAAGCGCTCTTCTACTAAATACACACCGTGGGTTCCATGAATCCACATTCTGGCCCGAGAGACCTGGTAGACAGTGAAATACTTTTCCCCAAAGATGTGATGGAAGCTTCATAACTCAAATCAGACAGAACTGGGTCTGACAAAGCACGGGCAAACACCTCGGTGTGAACAGAGTTGCTCTGGCAGAAGGAGTCAGAGCAGAGGATTTAACGTGCAATGTGCTCTCGTGCATCATTACTCACCCTGTGGTCTGCAAACCACTGGTGGTCCATGAGGCATCAGAACATGGCCCAAGAGATGATAGAAATGTCTTTGTTGTGCTTTTGTTTCTAATAAAAAGGCATGTTCTGAAACAAAAATATATGAAAGGGGGGAAAATGTAACCCCAGAGCACTTAAAACTTACCCTAGTCTTTATCTGGTTACAAAGGAAAGCCCTCACAGCAGCACCACCCAAGAGGTCCCTTGGATTTTAAAGCCTGTGAAAGTGAGGTTGTCTGTGGGTTTAAGAATCAAAGAATCGCAGAATGGCTTGGGTTGGAAGGGACCTTAAAGATCATCTTGTTTCAATCCCCCTTTTGTGGGCAGTAAGACCTTCCAATAGAGCCGGTGGCTGAAAAAATTGAGGCAGCAGATGAAGACTGGAATGGGTGAAACCTTCTCCTTCTGGGAGTGATAGCAAGTTTTCCAAATGAATAGGTCATGCAGTTTCTCATTTCTATGTCATATCAAGGTGTTGATTATAATCCTGTGTCCGCTTTGGAAGTCAAGAGCTCTGCTTTCTTCCCACCACAGCTGCTGGTACTTAGCTTGTTACTCTAAGTGACTTCCTTTGCCTCTATTTGCTTGTAGTAAAAGTAGGATTGTTTTATTGAGGGTCACATCCTTCTACTGTTTTGAGGACTGACTAAACCATGCAAACCATCTGCAAATGCCCTGAGATGCTGCTGGAAGGTCTCTTCCAATCCTGCTGCCTGAACTCCCATCCATCACTACCCTTTAATATAATCAGCAATGCTGGCTGAAAGTTTGGGATGGAATTCTGGATTTGGAGGGCAAGGGGTGGGTACTATGAATTTTGCATTTTCCTCCAAACTGAAAAATAATAATTTCATCAGTTGTGACATTACCTGGATTCACAATCTCATCACAAAAAGGATTATTCCAAAGTATTTTAAGGACTAGAGAAGGTTTTGGGAGAAAGCAAAGAGTGCAATTCTTTGTCTCTGAAATCAGCATCACCCACTGTCTCACATCAGAGCTGTTGGATTCCTGAGGCTTTGTACATCAGCATGATGTTAAAATGATATTAAAGTGTCTGTGATTTCATGGCCACCACGGAGCCATGCTGAGGTGGCCTCAGAGATATCTGCATTCCCAAGATGTGTGGTCTGTACCATGCAGGTTTAAGAATGCTCTTAATGGTCCAAAAGTTAGCCCTAAGCCTATTTTCTTTATCCTGACCATTTAAACCACTATCTCTTTCTGAACATGGCCATTTTTTATGGATTGTGGAGATCATTATTTGTACAGTTAACTGCTCTCTCTTTTGCCTTTAACTGTTTTTCTTATATACATATGAAGTGCTTTGGACCTAACAGAGTTCATAGAGTACAAAGACTTGTGCTGGAAAAAAAATATTTGCATTTTGCTCGTATTCAAGAGAGAGGTCAGTAAAATAAAGCAAGATGAGAAATCATGGGGTGAAATTCTGGCCCCACCATAGTCAATGGGAGTTCTGCCATTGGCTTTAACAGTGGCCAGAATTTCACCCGTGTTGCCTCAGACATGGTGAATGACTCCTTTCAGTCCACATATTTCAAGCCTTAGGAGGCAAATGGAACAGAAATAAATCAATATCCCACCAGAAATGCAGATTTCACCTTGTCCTCTATGTTTCTGAATCCATAAAACATAAATTCTGGGCAAACTTTGATCTCTGTGTTTGACCTGGAATTTTGTTATTCCTTCAGCTTTCAGGAGGGCTCAGTGTTACAGAGCTTGCCTGGATGGGCTCTATAGGTGGAACAACCTGAAGGACAGAAATGCACAGCATTCTTACAAGATGAAAGCACCCCTCACATAGATCCAGGACTGGACAGGCTGTCTGCTCCACACAGTAACAAAGACTGAAACCAGATTGGCCTGGTGCCTGATACAACACTCAGTGCTTCCCTGTGGCTTTCTACTCCCAGGGAGAAAGAGCAAAGGAATCAGCGGGGAGACTAGTGGAAGTCATGGTTTGACAACATCAAAGAGCAGCTTGGACTTTATCCTTATAGAGAGAAAAAGGTTGCCAGGATCCCATGAGTTGGCTGACTAATAAGTGAAGTGCTGCCAATGCTCCGATTCAGGACGACTTGGAGTGACCCAGTGAGTGATGGCCATTGCCAGTGGAAGAAGTTAACAGAGAAAAGCAGGGAGATAAAGAAAAATAACCAAGCAAATACAGGAATTGGGAATGCATAGGAGCACAGGGGGAGTCACCACTTGAATTAGAACCGTCTGGGTTAGTAGGAAGGTCAACAGTGACTTCGGAGAAGGAATTTGCAGCCTTCATTACTGCTTCTGTCCTCTGACAGAGACACTGGCGTGTGGGGCTATTTGTCTTGTCCACACTGGTCAGGATAAGGGACAAGACTGGCGGGGGAAGGATAAAAATCCATCATTTATAACCCAGGATGGCCAGATGTACATCAGCACTGGGATCTCACATACTGCACGGGGGTCAGCCCCTGCTGGTTATTATAAATGACCTTGTGCTGCTTTATGAAGACCAAGTCCCCAGTGAGGGCTGAGTGACTTGACTTGTATGTTTGTGTGAGAGAAAGCAAGGACAGCATGTGACAGTCCAAGGTTCACTGCTACAGACAAGGGACAAGGGACAGGTAGCTGCCTTTGGACAAGAAAATGTTTGGTGACTATTTATTTGGTGATGGACTGCTCAGGGGGAATAGAGTTCCTGGTTCTCCAAAGGTCAAAGAATACATAAAAGGGATGGGAAGTGATCTTGAAGTTCATTTTCCAAAATGAGATCACAGAATCGCAGAATCAACCAGGTTGGAAAAGACCCCTGAGATCATCGAGTCCAACATATGACCCAACACCACCTTGATGTTCAGAGATATTTAGAGGGATGCAATGACCAGAGTGGCTCCCAGTCTGCTGTAAATCATTTTTCCTTTTGTTGTAGGCCAGTATAGAATCATAAAGCTTGAAAAACACCTTCAAGATCATCAAGTCCCACCTTAGACCAATCAGTATATTGCCAACTAAACCACAGTACTAAGTGGAATGCCTACTCTTTTTCTGAACACTTCCTGAGAAGCTGACTCCACCACTTCCCTGGGGAGCCTGTTCCACATGCTCTGTCCCTGCAGCTCCTGAATTTCCACTCAAGCTGGACAACATTGCAAGACCTTGTTTTCTCCAAAGGCAACATTAAAATCAACATCTAAGAAAGAGGAACGATTTTGTCCATGGTTACAACTGGGCAATTGGGTGACCAAAGCAGTGGGGAAGGAGAGCTGCTCCCAGCTCCCTAGATATTTGACAAATCACCTCCCTGTATTTCTATACCTCCAATTTTTTGCCTTAGCTGTTGACACTGTCAGCTCTTTGGAGGGTTTTGTCCAACAGGACCCCAAGCTCTTCTAATGCCTCTGAACACCACAGGAATATAAATAGTACTAAAGCATTTATCAAAACTTCCAAAGGAAACTCTCTGTGCTTTGATTTAAAGCATGTAAAATGAGTCTTGGAAAACATTCCTCCAAAAGAGCTGAGGATTAATTAACACCTGCCCAGCCCAGTGTGACCACAGGCAGTGCTGGGAGCCCTCAGCACCCACTGACTTGCCACCAGGATTATTTTTCATCAAGGCAGGGTGCAGACAGGCCCTGGATCTCACACAGCATCACAGACACAATTACATCTCCTTCCTTTCACTGGGTTTGCTTTTCTGCACAAAGAATTCGAAAGAAAATAAAGGGGCACAAAATTATGACATATTTGAAGAGAGGAGGAAGGAACAGTTCAGCATCCTTGAAAGCTTAGAGTGCTAATGGCTAAACTTAATTCCTGCTGCATATTTGATTAAAAATCATCTTCAAGACTGAAATCAATGAGTCTCCTCCTGAACTCAGCTCTAGCCCCTAATTTATTCACCCAGGTCCAGAAGGAGCCAAACTGATCTGTGGGGTGATCAAGTGTCCTCACAGCTGCTTAAAGTCGAGTTTTCAAATGCCATTTGGTCTTCCTTGCTGGAAAATTCAGAGTTAAAGAATCATGGAATCACAGAATGGTTTGGGATGGAAGGGACCTTAAAGCACATCTGCCATGGGCAGGGACATTTTCCACTATCCCAGGTTTCTCCCAAGCCCTGTCCAACACGGTCTTGGACACTTCCAGGGATGGGACATCCAGATTCTCTGGCTAACCGGTGCCAGGGCCTCATCACCCTCACAGAGAAGGATTTTTTCCCAATATCCCATCTAAATCTACCCTCTTTCAGCTTAAAGCCAAGTTGGAGTTTATCGTCTCAGCTGGTTCAAATTGCAGAGCACAAGAAGGGAGAATGGTTTTCCAACTTTTAAGCCAGGATAATTTGCTAGCTTTATTTTTATTTTATTTTATTGTAAAAAAAGGTTTAAATCAATCAAGTCACTCTTCGGAGTTATAGACCTGCAATAAATCCTAATCTGTTTGGACTCAATTTCCAATTAATTTTTCTGCCAAGCACCTTAATAAAAGTGGATTAATTTAAAGCTATGTGGAGAAAATATACAGAGAATTTTACAGGAGCCATTTCTTTAGCTGGACTATGCTTTTCTTGTGTGCATGTTTGAATCATTAGAATAGCAATAAAAAGAACTGGTAATCACATTGCCTGTAAAAAGTCATTAGACAGGAATGGAAATATATAAAACCCCACAATTAATGGTAGATGAGTCCACACACACACACACACACACACACACATACACAGGTGTTCTTGAAAAAACATTGCTATAAAGATGAGATAATATGGACAGGGAAGGACACTGGTCTGGGGTTTAAATGAGTTATCTTTTGATTTTGTGTGTTCTAACAGTCTTGAGGAGCCTCATATAGTTCTTAAAAATAAAGTTCCTGCTGTACCACCACCAAGCACATCCCTGCAGCAGATTCCTGGGCAAGGAGTAATATGGGGTGCATGGGATGGAAGAGGAGCGACCCACCCTTCAAAGCTTGCTGGGTGGAAATGCCCCCCATTCACAGCAGATCCCAAAAGCTAAATAGAGGAATCCAAATGAGGAGGGGCTGTGCCATTTCTGTAGCCAGACAGAAAAATGACCTGCCCTAATTTCTTAAAAGAACTTTGTATAAAGTGATGAATACCAGGGCTTGACCTTTATTGTCCACAGTCCCATCACTGTCTCAAGTCAGGGACAGCAAATAAACACTCCTGGTTTGAGAGAATCACTTGTCTGCAGAGACCTGAGTGTTTCTCCCTGGGAGTATTTCTGAGCCCCAGTGTGAGAGCTGCTGCCCAGACAGGCAGAAATCATCCTTGGGATAATCCAGGAGCAAACACAGCCTGAGAGAGGCTTTTTTAGCCTGAGGGAAATGAAACACTGCTGAACCCACGGGACTCCTCCACGGTTTTGTACAGTGATGTTGCAGTGGGATCTTGCTGAACCTCCATTCCTGCCCTGCCAAGGGGGGTTGTTGGAATCCTGCACGTGCAGATGATGGAAAACCACACTGGGGGGTTTCATTTGCAGTTAAGGGGCGGTGCAGCAGCCACCCCCTGCCACAGGCCAGGAAGGTGGGAATTAAGCTCCAGGTCTTGAGAAAGAAGAATCAGTGTCATCTCTGTTTAAACACTCAGCTTCCCCCTCTCCAGAGGAACAGGCTCAGGAAAGATAGGGATATATATTTCAGGGAGTAAGAAAGTGGAAAGAGATGGGATCCTGTCACCTGGGAGCAAAGCAGGGAGACCTCCCAGTTCCACCACACAGAGGTGGTCTGGGCTGGGCTTAATGAATGCATGGGAAACAAAAGGAAAAGGCCAGAGGAGAAAATCATCCCTCTTTCACTCAACCATCACAGCACAAAAGGATTATTCTTAAACTTATGCTCTAAAAGCATTGTCAGTCCTTGAGGTCAGTTATTAAATTTTACAAGGAGCAGCAGCAGATGCTCAAGAGTTGAACAGGGGGATCATTTACATGCTCAATTCAAAGAAAATGTAACAAAAAAAAAACCAATCTGAAAGAAAAATAATCTCAAACAAGCGAGATTTTCTTGCCAAATTCATTCAAAGGATATTTTTTTCCCTCCTATCAGCTGCTCTTGTATCCAAGGACAATGTTCTTTTCCCCTTTTCAGAGAAGCTTTGGACTGGCATTTGTTTATAATATCTTATTAGAATTTACTAAAATATTTTCAACATAAGACCCATGGCGTCAACTCATCTTTCCTCACTAAAGCAATAAGCACAACACATTGGGCTTCCTGTTTACATCCCCAGATGGCAAATCAATGCAGGCTCATTCCTCCCGTGTATTAATCTCCCCCTTTCCCACATAATCCGTAAATGAAGCCCAGATGGAAAGAATTAGCTTGAAATCTCTCCCTTCTCCTGCCCACCTCCCCAAAAAAATGTTGGGAGAGGGGTTTTGGTAGCACTGATTACACTGAAAAATTCCTCTGTTTACAAGACCGGGGATATTAAAAAGAAGGCACTGCAAATTTATAAAGCAAGTAGCTAGAGACCAACAGACACTAATCCAAGTTCAGGGAATTCAGGGAAGAGACTTCCAAACAACAAACACGGGATTAAACCTCTCTAAGTTTTACAAAGCTCAACTTGGTGTAGATTATCAGATCTTGCATTGTTTATATGCTTTTGACAGCAGTCTAGCTGGATAGATGACTATGCTCTATATTCCTTATTTTTCAAGGGAAAAACTTCCCATGAGGTGCTTGTAATGCCTTTTGTAGAGGCTCAAAGCTTGGGATTGTTGCTCCTTACAGTACCTTGGCCGGGTGACAGACCATCAGATCACTGTCATCAGCTGTCTTTCAATCCCGCTGGCATTTCAGGGAATTTCTAGGACTGAAAGCACAGCTGGGTGATGGATGCCTTCCCCACACAACGTGGAAGTGGAGGAATTGCAACATGAGCTCATGGCCTGAGAAAATAGACTAGGAAGAGAGTCATGTTCAACCCCTTCTCCTCCATACCAAATTCCTTGTGGTTGTTTGGATAAACCTGCCTTATTAACAATATCAGCCACTTTCCAGGCTTCAGAGGCATTCCTGGATCTCTCAGGACAAGGGAATATGGTCTTGAGTTGTGCCAGCAGAGTTTCAGATTGGATGTTGGGAAAAACGTTGTCACTGAAAGAGTTAAGCATCAGAACAGGCTTCCCAGGGAAGTGTTGGAATCACCACCCTTGGAAGTGTTCCAAAAATGAGAAGACATGGCACTTGGCAGTATAGTTTAGTGGGAATGGTGGCATTCCTTTGAAAGTTGGACTTGAAGATCCTGGAGGCCTTTTCCAACCTTAATGATTTAGTGATTTTATCATTCTTGATATACTCTTTTCCCCACCTGCTCCACTTGGTCACCTCCAGCCCCAGGGATGTTGCGTTGATCAAACCTTTAATGGGAGGGATATCCCAGACTATTCATTTTCTGTGACCATAATTATGTCCTGGCCAGTTCCTGATTATCCCGTTGGGAAAAGCTGAACCTCAAGGGAGGCTGTGCTTACACAAAGGCTTTCCACACTGCCAGTGAATCTTACCTGGCTCGTGCAAACCACGGGAAAAATTCCTCGAAGGGAATTAATGAACTGGTCCAGCTACACCTTCATCCCATTCTAGTGAAAGCAAACCCACAGCTCCATTACTTTAATCCTCAATTATTAAATTGCTTAAAGGATTTGACTGCACTGGGGAGCTCTGAAGCATTTTAGACACGATGCCAACAATTTCTTTGAAGGCCTGCGTGCTGCCACACGCACTGAACTGCTCCTGAACTCGGGGTGGCTTCAGCCTTCCCAAAACCCGGCTCATGCAGCAGCAGCTCGGAATTTGAATCCCAAGTGGATGAAATCCATGTTCCATGGGTTGAGCTGAGAGGAATATAAGCCAAGAAGACACCTCTTTTTGGGTTTATACCACCTCATTCACTCTTCCTGCAGAAGTTGGGAAGTTCCATTGAGAAATGACTCTTTTTTTTCAGTAGGCAATAAATAGGAAAAGCTGAAAGATCAGTGTTAATTGTCATGAAAATTACTCCATTTTTGAAAGTTCTTTGGAATTTTGATTTTGTTTTGTGAGCATTGTAATAGTCAGAAAGGTTATTGCTCTGTTTGAATGCAAGTATTTTATGACAAAAATTTTTTTTCACCTTGGAAAACACCCCCCAGCAGTGAGGAAAGGGAGAAATCCATGTGGGCAATGAAGAACATGGATCTGAACTGAAAACCAAATGAAAAATTAGACTCAAAATAAAGAAATGAAAATCACTAAAAATATGGAAAAAAACCCGATTTAACAATGATCAGTGACCTTTAATTTAATATTCAAAGAGGGAGGAACATCTAGAAAATCAAAATGCTTGCAAAAAATCTTGCAATAAAAAGACTCATCTCCACCCCACTAAACATTGGGGTAGGACCCAGTGGAGGGTTTGCTGTTTCCCATCCACAAATTCTCTGAGGAAAAAAAAAAAAAAAAAAAAAAAAAAAAAAAAAAAAAAAAAAAAAAAAAAAAAAAAAAAAAAAAAAGAAGACTAATAAAAAGAAGTTACGCAACTTTAGTCTGAGCAGTTAATTGCTCAAGGAAACAGAGTTTCCTCCAAGACTGATAAATACCACAGGCTATTTCAAACAACTGAGTAGTAAATCAAAGAGAAGTGCTGTTACATTATACAATGAAATCAAAGTGATTTGCAGAACCCTAAATGTTTCTTCATTACCCTTAATCCTATACCATTAAAGTAATGAGGAACCCTGATAAGGTTTGCAGACAGTGACAAGGAACTGGAAAATTATGGGCATTTTTATTTCAAGCGTTTTCTCTTAGTGCTTTTGGTTTAAAATATAATGAAATATTGTAAATACTTTTATGAGGTTGTAATAGAAACCCCTGTAAATGACCCTGAAACTGTGAGCTTTGTCAAAAGCCGAGAGCAGGACTGAGCCAAGCTGCAATCCTGGATTAAAAAAAGAAAAAAAAAAAGAAAAAGGAATATTTTACGTCTTAGTATGATTTTTGCATTCAGAATATTTTAAAAAATAATAAGCCACTACCGTTCAGTAACATGGGGAACAAATTTAGAATATAGAGAAGTAAAAACTGTTTTGCAACAAATATAGAGAAGACAAGGGACTAATGAGATATTTCCTTACATCACAGATGTCATTAGTACATTTGATACAGTATATAATAAAAAAATAAGGTACACTAGACCTCTATCATATATAGACATGTCCAGAATGACTTAGAGTATAGTGGATATGCCAGGATAGAGATCATTCCTATTGTTATATGGTCTAATTCTGTGTATGGATTTAGGGGAAATAAATACATATTGTGTTCACTTCATCCCACAGAACTAATAACATCTGAACAAATATTTGCATCTATATGGACTCATGGAATCACAGACCAGTTTGGGTTGGAAAGGACCTTAAAGATCATCCAGTTCCACCCCCTGCCATGGGCAGGGACACCTTCCACTATCCCAGAGTGCTCCAAGCTCTGTCTAACCTGGCCTTGGATTCTTCAGGGAAGAATTTCTTCCCAATATCCAATCTAAACCTTCTCTCTGTCAGTTTGAAGCCACTGCCCCTTGTCCTGTCACTCCAGGCTCTTGTACGACGTCCCTCTCCGGCCCCTATTTGTCTACTGACACACAGTAGGAGAGAAATCCAGAGCACCAGGCACGATTCTCCTTTTCTCATGAAGCTGCATGGCTTTTTTTCTGGTTACTTTTGGAATCTGACAAATCCCTGGAGATTTTCACAATAGTGGATGATTTTCTCCATCAAATCCAGATGGGATTGAATTGAAAGGGGCTGCCCAGGGAGGCGGTGGAGTCCCCATCCCTGGAGGTGTTTAAGGAATGACTGGACGTGGCACTCAGTGCTCTGGTCTGGGTTTCAAGGTGAGGATGGGTCACAGGTTGGCCTCAATGATCTTGGAGGTCTTTTCCAACCTTAATGACTCTGTGATTCCCTGCAGTAAGGACTGAGCATCTCCTCCTCCTGCAGCACGGGGGGATCTCTGACAAACCCTTGTCACTGCTCACCAGCAGCAAAACTCTGCCTGGGCTGACCTTCATCTGGATAGTTTATAAAACCCCACACTTCCCATCGTGGGGAACACTGCTTTAATTCTTCTGAACTGGATTAAAAGGAACATGTGCTAATGGAGGGGTGGCTGTTGGTGCAGCTGCTGGACACAACCCACAGCAGCGACAGCAAAGCCATAACTCACTGCTACCAGTGAGCCTTCTGCTATTTATTTATTGAGTTCAGCCAACAGACTTCTAAGTGATTTAGATGTTCCTCAAGATAAAAACAGTATAGTAGTCAGGGTTTTTTACAAATCTAGCATTGCATCAGCAACGGAGCAGGAGGGAGGGCAGAGAGGGGGGAGTGGCTTGGGTGTAAATGGGCACAGTTTAATCTTTGTGCTGACTGGCATTAGCAAAAAACAGGAGGTTTTGCTGCTCCTCAGGCACATCTTTTATTTGGGTTTAGTACAGAAAAACAGGCAATATTTGTGTGAAGGGATGGAGGAGCACATCAGTGGAATGGTGACAGTTCCCCGAGATGCCAAGCAAAAAGAAAAGTAATAAATGACACGAATCAAAACAAGGGAGGCTCTGGGGAGAGGAAAAAAAATCAATTACTAAAGGGAATAAAAAGGTCACTGTCAGAGGATGACAGGAATTCCTAATAGAAGGGATTTAGCAGTGAAGGACAGATTCCTTTTTTTCTTTTACTTAAAAGCAAAATATACGTTAACTCTGACGAGCATTTTTGAACTTTGAACTCTCTGACCTTTAAAGCCTCCAAAATAAATCCTGGCCAACTCTGAAAAAACGGGAACAGCAGAGTGTGTCCCTCAGGTGCCTTTGGCTGCATCCAGCACCACCATGGTGGCAGCAGCTCCTGTGAACAGATGGACAGGCAGACAAACAGACAGTGACCAAACTCTGCTCCTCCATCCCAGCATCCAGCCAGGGTCACCTGGCTGATTTTTCCAGGCAGTGGTTTAAAGAATTGGGCTGGGGAGGCAAAGTGTTTTATCTCTGCTTTACAGCAGATACCACAAAAGTCACATTTTGGCCCAACTTGCAATCTTTCTCCCTCCTCCAGTTTGCCTGAGTGAGGTTCCAACACTGCATGAACCACAGAACAACTTATGCCAAGGTATAAAATACCTAGAGCCATTTGACGTTAGAGAAACTTTTAAATCCTGCCCAGCTTAAAATGAAGCTGCTCTCAGTCACTCCATAAGCAACTCTGGGCCTCAGAGGAATAAAATCCCCTTTTAGCAAATTTCTGGGAGCAAAGGAGACCATTTGAAGTGATCTGAATATTTTCTGATCAGGGTTAGCTCGAGATGCGTGATAAGCACACGGAGGCATCTCTGCCTTAGCATCCCAAGAACCAAAAATGACAGAGACTGTCCTTAAACCTTAATTTTTGCCAAAGGACAAGGAAAGAGAAGAGTGAAAACCACACAGAGCAAACCCCTCACCTCTTCTGCACTGACCTTGGTGGAGCATTTTTGAAGGAGAAAGGAAATCTGTGTTTACAGCATCTCCTGAGCTTTACTGCTCCCTCCCTACCTGTCCCGTGTCCTCATACAGTATAAAATAGTGCCATCTACTGACATCATATTTTAGCAGCTCCTGTGTGCTCAGAAAGCTGATTTTACTGTTGAAAACATACTGATTTTACTTTGAAGGCTGATTTTTCTATCCCTTCATCATTTTATTAACACTCTAACCAGAGAATGCTAATCCAGTGGTACTAAAGCAGGAGCAAACTCATCCTGGAAGAAAATATACTCATTCTATTTGAGCTGTTGGAAGGGATTAAACCCCCTGGTGTCAATACAAAGTCCCAAACGAAAAGGCAAAGGTGTGCAGGTCTGGAATTTCCTCTGAAACGTAGAAGGGGTCCTGGGGAACGCAAAGGTAGTGAGTTGTTTTCAGCAAAAATCATGTTGTTGTGCAAGATGAACATGAAATCCCTTGTTACTGTATTTAAGACAAGAGGAAAAACCTGAAAGGAAGGACCAGAGGCAAAGATGCAGCTTGAGGCAATAATATTTGTGGGGCCACCTGTGTCTTATATGGGGAGGGGGGAAAGCCTTTTGGGAGCTTCACACCTGTGGAGGGGAGGATGTGACATCTCCTGTTACCCACTGTCAGTTGAGGTGCCTTAGAGAAAGTTACTTCACGTAGTTAACATTTCCCAGATGGGTTAAAAACAGGGGGATAGGAAGCCTGATTTCCCTGGTTTGGAGATCTGTGGTTGGAACAGGTCAGTGTTTATATGAACATTGTTTTCTGATAACACCAAAATCACAGGGTAAAAATCTGATTGCCCCCGAAAGGTAGAAATACTCAGCATAGTTTCTCTTTGCTCACAACCCCTCTACATCCAAATGCCAAACACATGAGCAAAACAACGTGCCACGTGGCATTCCAAAGCACATACAATGCATAGAAAATGTGGACTCTGGCCCCCAACAGAAGAAAGACATGGACTTGTTGGAACAAGTCCAATGAGAGTCACAAAGATGCTCTGAGGGCTGGAGCACCCCTACTCTGGACACAGACTGAGAGAACTGGGGGTTCAGCCTGGAGAAGAGAAGGCTCCAGATGGACCTTAAAGCCCCTTCCAGTGCCTAAAGGGGCTCCAAGAGAGCTGGAGAGGCACTTCATACAAGGGTCTGGAGTAACAGGACACAGGGAATGGTTTCTCACTGGAAATGGGGAGATTTGGGTGGGATACTGGGGAGAAATTCTTCCCTGTGAGGGTGGGGAGGCCCTGGCACAGGTTGCCCAGAGAAGTTATTGCTGCCCCATCCCTTGAAGTGTCCAAGGCCAGGTTGGACAGGGCTTGGAGCAACCTGGGCTAGTGGAAGGCGCTGGAATGAGATGAGTGTTAAGATCTCTTCCAATCCAAACCTTTTTAATGATTCTATAATTCTACCTGTCTCAGAACAACCTTGATTTAGGAATAGCTTCATCCTGCAGCACCCAAGGCAGCAGGTCCCAGAGGGTGTTGTCCCAGTTTACAGGGGAATCGCTTAAAATGTGGCACGTCCCGTATCTTTCCATGCTGGGGGAGGGGGCACCCCATTCCTGCCGGCACACAGTCCCCCTGCACGGCTCCACATCCCTGCTCCTCCATCCTCCCACCCTCTTCATTCCAACAGGCTTTGGCTCTTTGTCCCGAAGTCCCCGAGTGACAAATGAACCCGTGTAACTTTCCATTCCCCAGCCTCCTCGGAGAGGATGTGCGAGCGCTTGATTACAGCCCGTTATCAGATCCCAGCACCGGGATTTTCCCCTCTCCTGTTGTTTTTACGACGACGATAAGTTGTTACAGTCTTTCTTTTACAAGACAAGCGCTCGCTGCCCGGGGCCGGCTGAGCGGGGTCGCTGATTGCCGTGACTTCCCCGCAGGTATAAAGGCTGCTGATTTATGGCAGGGGAAATTCATATTAACCGTAAATATCTTAATAACAAGCCGTCTGGGAGAGAGGGAGGGCTCTGCATCCAGCAAGGACTAATTGCTGTTTAATGGGCAGCATCCACAGCACTCAGTAAAACAATGCTGCTGGCAGAGGGTGCTGCTTGAGGTTACAGAAAGGGCTTTTAATCTGCAAGAGGAAGTTCGCCCTAGCAGCGGTAACTGCTGCTCTCAGCTCAGTCCCCCTCGCACACGAGATGATTACCTTGTATTAAACACAGAGATGGAATCTCCCACCCTCAGGCAACAGCCAGGCCTGAAACACTCAGCCATCACCTGCTCTTCCACCCCCGTGGCTGTGCCCACCCTCCAGCTCCCATATGCCCAAAAGGGACCTCACACCTCCCAGCCTCAACCTGAGGATTGTAAACTCCACTGAAGGCTCCCTAGTTGTGTAATATTCTGGGTTTCCTTCTCTCAGGAAGGCTCCCAGATAGATGCTAAGTTGGCCGAGGAGGTGGAAGGTGGATGCTGGGGTGTTGTGGGTTTCTACCCAACCTTCCTGCACAGAGATGGGAGGTCTGGCGACCACCCTGTATGTCCCACGTCCAAAAAGAGCTGCCTCTTGCCGGCTCACCCTTTGCTTTTTTGTTCTCAGCCCAGGAGAGACTCTTTGGATCAGTGTCTTCCCCCAGATATCGACCTCCCACTCCTCTCTTAATCCAGACTTCAAAGTAACCAAATCTCAGCAGCACTTTCACTGCAGGGAGAGATAAATTACTCTGAGGATACTTCTCATTTTTTCACATAAAACCCACAGGTTTTGGTTCACGGGGTCTCTTTCAACACATAGGGAGGTTTCATCTGTATCACATCCTTCGCAGAGGTCTAAGCCAAAGGACCTCCTCGGGGTTTACACCCAGCTAAGGCAGTAATGAAAATAAACCCCGTGGTTCTGCCTAGAGGTAGGATCATTTCCAGGTTTTTTGAGATCAGCTGAGGTCTGGCAGGAAGCTCTGCTCACGTGTGAAGTCTCCTGCCTTTCTCTTCAGGGTCATTGTTATGAGAGATCCTGTGCAGAAGTGAGTGATGAGGAGCCACAAAAATAGTTCAAAGGTCTGGTCAGTTCTCTATTTAACCACGATATTTGATGGGGTGTAGCTGAAAACATTATTTAAGAACTCGACTTTTAGCAGAACTCTTCAAAGTTCCCTAAACCGAAGGAAAATAACTTTCCCCTGATCTTCCCTTTCTTCACTTCTGATCAATTTAAAAGCAAGAGCGATGAAATGCTGTTTATAATTTTTTTTGGACTTCAAATTTAGTCTGAAGTTTGGAAATAGACTACAAAAAATATTGTTTGGCTTGCCTATGGCACATGAGCAGTAGAGCCTGAAATAATTAAATCCCAGGGAGAGAGGAAAATTCCCTATACAGGAAAAAAAGAGAGAAAAATAACCAGTGTAATCCTGAAGAGCAGAACATGCCCTTTGAGCATAGAAAAGGCATCAGGATTCTTTAAGCTTGTGGTCAAAACATGATCTCACCAAGGAGCAAGGCAGTTGGTGAAACTCTTGTGGAAGATGACAAATGCTCCATCATTTATTTATTTATTTTGCATATATATTGCTTTTATTTTGTGTTTCCTTTGTATGTTTGTATGTATTTCCTGCATTTTTGTACGTATTTTTTATTTGCATTTTGTATTTATTATTTTGCATTTTATATTTATTATTTTGTGTTTATTTATTTATTTGTGGGTGCCACACACGGCTGGCCTGAGGCTCCTGGAGACATCTCTTCAAACACACTGGAGCACTAAACATGGGCTGCTGGTGCTGCTTTAGGGGTCACATGCCCAGCAAACCCCTTTTGATGAGCACAGAAGGTATGGGGTGTTGCTACTCCTATTCCATGCCTCTTTTTTGGCTACTTGTCACTCCGTTTTCACTCAACTCTTCCACTTTGAGCATTGATATTGGAGATCAGGTTGTTGGCTGCAGATAATTAGAAGTGTTTAGGTGTTTAAATCCTCTCATAGGCTCCTCAGCAGCACCCAGAGGAGTTTAACCTGTCAGAGCCTGATGGGAGAATTGCTGCATCCATCACAATGTGCAGAACCAGCCTCTTCCACAGCCACCTGGAAAAATAAAGCCCACGTGCAATCTACCCAATAAAAATCAACATTTCCTGAAGAGCTGTTAGTGCTTTGTGCTGCACTTTGCAACTCTGGCACACAGGATGGCAGATGCTTCCATGTCTCAGTGCTGGTTGTCATTGGTCTAAAAAGCAGCTTTTCCAACTCTTCTGGAATCAGGATGCAATTCAGAAGCTCATCAAGGTCTGGTTTCTCCAAGTGAGGGGACTTGTCTGTGCTGAAGAACATTTACCTGCATGAAGAACCCTCCGTTAAATGTCGTTTTTGGGGAATGAGGTCATTACAAGCTGGAAGTGAACACATCACTTCCCTGCCCCTCTTTAGATGGCCCAGCTGGGAATTACTCCAGTGCACTTGAATATTTGCCTTCTGGAAGCAAAGCCAGTGTGAGAGCACCGAGAAGAGAACCAAATCACATGACGTGTGCAGGTTGAACACGCTCCTGCACCACGGTGCACACGCTCAGGAAAAGTTGTGAAAATCCACTTTCTGAGTTGTTTTCAGCAGCACATTCCCCAGTTCTTACCAGGAGGGTCTGGGGACAGAGGATCCCCACAACAGAGAGACACATCTAGACCATCATGTGCTGGCACAGGGACTTGAGCCTCTTCTTGTCTGAAGAAGTGGAGGAGGGGGCAGGTTTTGTGGGGAGGAGAAATGGATTTCACAAGACCAGATGAGGAGAGGTGAGGCTCCAGATGGGCTGACTGTGAGCTCCACCTTGGTCCATCTCCCAGGTTCCTCTACAGCTGAGTTTGCACCCCAGAAAAACTGAATTTTCCCATCTCCATTATGGTTTTGCAGTGGGACAGGTAATGTTTAACCCAGGGGGTTGGAAAACCAACAGTGGCATCTTCCCTAACCAAGACAAAGACTGAGAGGTGGAGGTTTACCAAGCTGTTGTTGTTAGATTTCCTCCCAAATCCATGTCTCAGTAGATCTGGGGGCTGCTTCTTCACACACTTCCAGTGCACCCCAGCTCTCTTCACCAGCTTTTCCTCAGTCCTGCAATCCATGCTGTGCCCACACAGGGTGCCCAGTGCTGTGCATTATTAACCTCTGAAAACCTCACCACAATCTGAGCAATTTGTAGCCCACTCCTTGTTTTCCTCTTTGAGATAACTCTGACTTGAAGAACTGCTGTGATAAATGAGCGAGGAGATTCATGGCATGGAGGGTAATCCCTGAGAGGAGTGGAGAGGATGCAGCTTGGCAGTAAAACTGGGCAGTTGGTACATAAATTTCTCCCAGGCATGAAGACAAGTGGCAGCAATGTCAGAGGCATTAACACCTCCCATCAGGTGGAATTATTTCAGTGTGTCTCCAGTCTCGGGGTCAATATGCATTTCGAAAACTCTGCGAGAAATCAAAGCCTGGGAGGTCTGTGTGAGCCGTTTCAGGAGGCTGTAAATTTTATTTCAAAAGAAAGAATTTAGAATTGCATAAACAGTGAAGCTTTTCCTCACAAAGAGTGGAGTGTTTTACAACATCAGCTTTAGCCAGTCATCAAATCGCCTTTTGTGATAAAATAATTGCGAAAGTCAAAATTATATGCACATTTCAGGGGAAAATACCTACAGTAAGACTAAAATACCAACAGAGGAACCCTCAACAAAACTTCTCTTCCGACACAGATGTTCTTCCCTTGACACACAGTGTGTGGATTTTGATAAAACATATTTTTAGATGCTTTTTGCATGCAAATCACTCCTATTCCCCAGAAATGTTATCCACACATGCAGCCATCCGAGCTACTCATGACCACCAGGGACTTCATGAGCAGGCAGCTCACGAACAATTCAAAATAACAGCAAGGAAAATCATTTAACAACAGGAAAAACTCAGCTGATGGCTGTGGGGAGGAGGATCTGCACTGGATATCCACCCTGCTGGCAAAGCTTTGCACGAGTCTTTTACACCTGGAGATCACCAGCACTTACCTATCCCATTGCAAAGCCCAGGGCAGGCTTTAAAACCCCTCTAAGGTGTACAGGAGCTCCAAGCTGCAATTTAAACAACGTTTAAGAAATACACGTAGAAGAGAAGAATGGCTGGTGCTCAGAGACTATTTTTTTAGATAGAAGATTTTTAAAAAATCTATTTTTACATTTCCTTTGTGATTTGCAAAAAAAAAAAAAAAAAAACAACACCCTGACACCTTTGCTGTAAGCCACACTGCTCCTCTCTCTGCTCTAACAACCACCTCTTTGTGCACACGAGGGAAAATCCATCAATTCTCCAGCAGTCTCCCTGCACTTTCTCCTCTTGGAGTGAGGAATCACAGGAAGAAACATGAGAATTTTTTGTCATTCTGCAGGAATTTTCTCAGTTTCTCCACTTCAGTATCCACAGCCCCAGGCATGCCTGTTCAAGGCTGCAGCACCACCGCTTACAAAAATCTCTATTTATTGGTCTCCACACAGCTTAATTTCTCAGTGCCAAACACAATTCTGCACAGTTCAGAGACCACTTGCTCCAAATACCAGTTTCATTGCTTTTTTCTGTCTTCTCCCCAGCCCAGGACAGCAAGCTGGCTGCACTTAAAACACTTTGCTTCCCATCTTTTATCCCTTGCAAGGGGCTTGAGAGGTTTATTACACACTGTGATCTTATCACCATCTACTCCAGCACAGTCCTTGGCAGTTACTGGGGTGTCCCGTGGTGGCTGGGACTGCACCATGCAAGGGGTCCTTTTCCATCAGGATTTTCTGCAAAGTACAACTGCATCTATATCTATATTATATAAAAAAAATATATATTTATATTTCTTATTATTTTCAAGTAATGCTGGCGGTATATTTCATCACCAAATGGTCACTGGAAGATTTTGATGGGATATTTATGAGGGTTCTAACCTATTTTGTCAAAGTGAGGGTGATGTTACACCACACCCTGAAAGCTCTTTCAGCTAAAGGCTGTTGGGCACTCATGGTGCTCGTGGCAGCTACAGCAAAAAGAAATTAATCTCCTTTTTTAGTTTTCTGTGTCATTAATTATCAGTGGGTTGTGTAGCCCTGTGTATCAGTCCCACATGAAATAGTTTTAATGTCTGAGGAGCAATGCTGAGAAAGGAAATAAAGTGATATGAAAATTATCTCCTTTCAAGGTGTTCAGGCCTACCAGGACCTGTTTAAAAGGAGGAGGACACAATTCCATGTTTTCCAGGGTAAAAATTCACCAAGATTAAACCTTGTCTGAAGGAAGCCAACTTGCTGTTGATTTACACCTGCCCAGGAGCTAATCCTCTGAATCCAGCCTTAAAGCTCTTCGAGAAAAATAAACCCAACAACAGTGATTTGTTCTACTTAAAAAAAAAAAAAAAAGGTAAAATAGATGAAGTGATACATGGGAGGAGAAAGAGCTCCCCCATCCAAAATCAAAGCTCAGGGCAATGGCCAAAAAGAAATGCTATCGTTTAGGGGCAGATGAAAGAACATGTAAGTTCAGCATGATGTCATGGCTGTTTGTGCAGTTAAATCTCCCTTTATCATCCACCAGACACATAATGACTTTCTAAGGCTCCCACTGGACGGATGGTCCGTCTCTGTAATAAATGTTGACAAGTTTTATATAAAACTGGAGATCATTTCCAATTCCCAGTGCAGCCATTTGAACCTGTGATTAATAACCTCGCAAATCTTATCTGTTCGAAAATAAGAGGAGCTGGGTTTGTTTCCTTCAGATTAGGGTTCAGGGCTTAACAACAGGAAAATAGCCTGCTGAGATCACTCTGGTTTGCATGGCACATAAAAGTGGAAACCAAGAAAATGGGATTTAAAAATATGCTCAACATTCCTATCACAAAGCAAATAAGATACTTCACGAGTCATGATAACATTGATTCATGGAGTCTGTGACCAAGTAATTGTTTTATATCGGGCAGAATAACTGTGAACTGAGAGATAGGCACTTGTACATTTAAATTAAAACACTAATTGGGTGATAAGATGTACCACAAAAAATAAATATCCAGACTCAAACTTTTTGGTGGTTTGGCAAACTGGAATGGGAAAGCTTTAGGTAACGATAGGGAGCAAAATGGGGCATGAGTTTGGGACTCCAGATCTGCCTTTGACCTGGACACAACCTCATTTTCCAATTCCAGATCCTGATATCCAGGATTTCAATAAAAGGTAGAAGAAACAGGGGAAAAAAAGGAATTTAAAAAAACCCTGCTACCACATTGCTCCAGGCTTTCCCTGATAAGTGAAAAAAACTTTACTGTGGAAATATGATGGTTTACAGAGACCAAAAGGATAAGAACAATTAAAAACCAATGTCAAAATTAGGCAGGTTCAGGAGCTGAGCAGAGCAGAATTTTCCTCTAAGATCTACTTGAAAATCCACTTAAAATCCCTTAAAGCACAGTATATAAAGTGTTCCTAGCACAGTTTGGGAAAAGGGGAGCTCACTCGGAACCCCAACAACTTTATCTCTCTCTTCCCAATTTCCCCATTCCATGTTTGCACCTACAACCAAATCCACGAAGGACGATGAAAAAAACATTGCTGGTCTTTTCCCCTGCAGAAAAAGGGCAGAAGAGAATTTAAAAGGTATTTTTTCCCCCTCCAAAAATCAAAGTGTATTCAGCTGAGGTATCATTTGGTTTTCATCACTCCAGCACATTGAAATTTTCCTGTGAAATCAAGAGCTTCTCGCCAAGATTTTAATTTATTTTTGAAATGTAGCTTTTGGTCCAAAATTGTCAGTGGGTTTTCTCTTAAAATAGCTCAGAGTTATTGCAATATTAAAAAGAAGAATTACCTTGCCTCTGCCTTGCACCCAGTGGGCTGCTCAAGGGGCTGGAGATAAGCCCCGAGGAGTCTTTAATTATATCTCCTTAATATAAAACTCTTTGTCTGCCTTTAATTTTATGGTACTTTCATGCAAAGCCAGGGTGGTGAAGAAAACAGCCCTTTCTCCTTGTGCTTTTTGTTAAGTGAAAACATCAAGGGTCACCGATAATTCACCGAAGTGAGGAAAGGATGGAACTGGAAAACGAGGCAGATGGTGGAAAAAAATCGAATAATCTCTGTAGAAAAAGCAATTTATCCCTGCACTGGCAGATGGCTACAAACATGGGGATTGTGGGATAACACTCATCTTATAGGACTCACCTCGCTGGGCCCAACGGGGTTAACACATTTCTCAGGTGAAAGAAAAAAATTGAAGTTGTCCCGTCAGTAAATAAAAGTTCAATGGCTGATTTATTGCTCGTTTAAGAGAGATGGTTTTCAACCATTGAACAACCCCTGCCAGCCTGAGAAATGCTCAGGAAACCTCAGATTTCTCTCTGGTTGATGGAAATGTTCTGTTTTGAGACAAAAAATGGTCAATAAAAAGTGAAGGGGAAAAGAGTCCATAAAATTGGTGAATCTAGAAACGTTTTTCAGGTTATAAAAAAAAAATACCACATCCCAAATAATTTATGGTCAGCAATAAATACATAGGAATGAAATTTAACGTTGCTGGTTTAATTCTTCCATCTGTAGCATCTATACTGTCTGACAAGTTAAAATATTAAGAAAAAACAAACCCATTTTGGTCAGGAGCAATACGACAACAGCATGAATTAGGATGATTTTCACTGCCGTTCACCACTTCAGAATACAGAGATCCCAACATAAAAATTAATTGAAGAACAAGGCAAGGTGAAAAAGTGGATAAATAATATTCAAGATGTTATTTGCTTGTTCATCACCACAGGATGTATAATAATAATATAATATATAGTCATTAATAATAATAATGATAATTGTAAATAAACACAACCTATCTCTAAAACAAACACGTAGCATGAAAGAAACAAATGTGTTTGTCCACGAGAGGTCTCTAGAGTCCTGATAATCACAGGATATTTCCATATATTCCCACTCTCCTGCTTTGAAATGAGATGGATGTTTGGATGTTCACGTCCCTTCACCAACTCCCGGGAATCTCCATGTGTGCCCCCTCTGGATCCGGCAGATTTTGGCCCAGGAGGAGAATGGATTGAGCCTCTGCAGGAGGGGTGGGAAAATGTATCCAAAGAGGAGAAAGAAGTGATTTGTGATAGGAAGGGGTTGCATCTGTGCACTCCCTGACCAGAAAAAATACACATTAGCCCATGGCAAAGGGAAATTTTCCCAATATCCAACCTAAATGTCCTCTGGTGCAACTGGAGGCTGTTTCATCTTGTCCTGTCACTTGTTACCTGGGAGAAGAGACCGACCCCCACCTAGCTCCACTCTTCTGTCTGGGAGTTGTAGAGAGCAATAAACTACTGCAGAATAGTTACAGAAAGTATATTTTGATTGAGAAATCAAACAAAATGACATCTTGGTGGTATAATCGACAACTATTTCTGCTTTAGTCATTTATTGACCAGGAAGCAGAAGAATTGCCAAATGTTTATAGAACAGTTTTGTATGTAAATCCCATTCCAAGAAGTCTTTGTAAAACAAAGATTGTCTGAAAGTGTTTACAGGTGATAATGGACACATTTGGAGAAAGATTTGGAGAATCTATTCTCACAATTTCACATGATTATGTTTCTTTTTTTTTTTTTTTTTTTTTTTTTTTTTTTTTTTTTTTTTTTTTTTTTTTTTTTTTTTTTTTTTTTTTTTTTTTTTGTATAAACAATAAGTTGCAAGTCATTGGACAGTCCCATCATTTACTTCTTGTGGAATACTGTTTCTTCAGTCTCAGTTACTGCTCTTCTGAGTCCAGGTAAGATTAAATCCAGACTCCATGTATCATTCCCACAAAATATATCTCCTTGTTGAAGAGCTGGAGCATTCTCAGTGCCTAAGTATTTCTCTTACCACCCTATGACCAAAGACTGAAGCAGAAGACACATTAAACAGCTCACTGAAAGACAGCAGACTTTATTTTTGGAGCTCTTCATTTCCCTGTGACAGTCACAGTGACTGGGAATCACAGAGGGTACAAGTGAAGAACCTGAAGGGAAGGCAGAAGCTGGAACATGTTGGATTAATGCTGGTTTTACCACTTTTAAAAATCCCAGACATCACTTTTGGCTTGGTCAGCCCTGGTGGCTGTTAAGTGTCATTAAAGGATGTCACGAGGAGAGCAGAATCCTGCTCTAGGAGGTTTTCAAAGAGAAATTAAATAAGGCTTTACCTCTTTTAACACACACTTCACTAATCCTCACTGGTAGGGAATAAATCTCCATAGCTAATGCCTTGGCATACCCATCCTTGGAAATCTTTCTTCTTGCTCCCCTTACCAAAAATGGGAACACATCCCTGAAAGACAAACAGTGTGTGCTGAGAGCGGGACCCCCACCCAGCCCTGGGTGAGTGGGGTCCCAGAGTGGACAAACTTCCTCAGATCATGGCCCTGTGGAGCCTCCCTGAATCCGGCACTCCCAGGGATCTGGGCTTTGAACAATGAATGCCTTAACTGTGGTTTTCAACTTTTTTTTTTTTTTTTTCCTTCTGATTTGTGGACCATAAAAAATGTTCCAGCGGGGATACAGGATACCCTTTAAAATATGGAGATTTCTGTGTAGCACATGTGAACTCTTCTTCCTTGCTCCCCTTTCATGGAGCCCCAGGGAGCTGCTGGAAATGCCGGCCCTGGGAGATCAAACAGACTCGGGGGCTGTGAATCAGACAGGGGAAACAAATTCAAGAGACAAGACCCTCCCGGAAACACCCTCTGGAGTCATTCGAGAAGACAAATTGGAAGTGCAAGTCCCAGCAGACTGAAAGGGGAGAGACAGCAAAACCATCCCGAACTCATGAAAGGAAAAGCAGCATCCTGGAGGCAGCAAAGAGATGGACAGGACGATGCTTCCCTCTGGGATTGCATCCATTTATAGATGCAGAGCAGCTTTCCACTGCCACATTCCACCAGGACTGCCTGTGATGTGTCAGCCCAGCCCCACTAACGTGGAAGGGACAAAACCCATCCAGGTGCTTTGCTGCTCCTGGGACCTGCACAAAATCACCCAGGGTCCTCACTCCTCAGCCAGTGTGAGCTAATAAAATGCCATCAGTTATATCTTTTCTATGGAATATTGTAAATAATGCTAACAAACAGCATTTAAATCAGATGTCTGGTGTGAGTGAGGAAGGATTCAAATAAAATAAATGCAGAAAAATATCTCCATCCAATGATTTGATATTTGTTTCTTGAGAAAGAGTAGGTGAAGTCATGTAAAACAGGGTGCAGAATCACAGCTCATCAATAAACATGAGAAAGCCTGAGGGAGAAAGAGATGGTTAGAAATGGGCCTTCATTATCCAGTTTATACCAGTTGCAGCAGAGCCTCAAGCATCAGCAGAGCTTCTCTGTGCTCCTCGGTGTCCCAAATGTTACATGAGCCTTTGAAGGGCTTGGTGTTGACTGAAGTCAGGATCCAGCTGAAACCAAACTCCATAATCCCTTCCCAGAGCAGAAACATTTAGTATTCTGGTTATATCAGGACTGGCTTGTCCATGGGAAACTGTCATGTGCTGGAAATCATGTGAGAATGCAGATCCTGAGTCTTTTTGTGAGCATCACTCCATTCTCGCTTGTGTGTCCTCACCACGAAACACAAAGTATAGCAGTTTGAAGGAAAACCCCTGGTATTCTGGCACATTCATAATGTGTATTAAAACTGAGGATTCCTCATAGTCCAACACAGTGATTTCAAACCTGCAAAATGATTTCCTCAAAAAACCTTTCATCATTCTTTGCAGTCACCATTTGAACTATTTTACTGGGGACAACTGCACAGCATCACCCACCAGGTATCTACAGGTTTCTTTTACAGGTTCAACCATATTTTGGGGTTTTTTTGGCAGACTTTCCCCCTTTTTCCTCTTGCCTGCTTCATGTCCCACCTCAAAAAACATAAAGGCTGCTGTAGGTCTGGGCAGAGCTCGCAGGAGGCTGTGATGAACATAAACTCTGGGGTTAACATTCAAAGAATGCTGCTATAGAATCGGCCAGACAACTTCTTCCCCAGAGTTTTCCCGTGGGTAAAAGACAGACCATAGCTCTTCCTTCCCATGAAAGGCACTTTGATCTCCCTTGATGAAATGCTTTATGTATTTTGGGAGTTAAGTGTAATTGGCTCTGATGGCTCAAGGCTCTTCCCCATCCCCAAAACTTCCCTCTTGTCGGTGTTTGTTCTGAAAGCCTCACACAACAC
>NW_020955206.1:1682584-1684609 GCF_003031625.1 Empidonax traillii
CCGTGGGTAAAAGACAGACCATAGCTCTTCCTTCCCATGAAAGGCACTTTGATCTCCCTTGATGAAATGCTTTATGTATTTTGGGAGTTAAGTGTAATTGGCTCTGATGGCTCAAGGCTCTTCCCCATCCCCAAAACTTCCCTCTTGTCGGTGTTTGTTCTGAAAGCCTCACACAACACATGGCTCCTCCGAGTGCACGACAGAAAAGGAGGAGCATATTTATGGCTTTGGGAAAATCTCAGTAGAGATCAGTTAAAATCCTCCCTCTTCACCATGAAAAGCACTTTGTGTGGCTGCTCTGCCTTACCAGGAGTCAAACCTCATGTCATCAGAAAGCTGCCTGACATGTACAATTATGAATTGCTCAACAGAGGGCTCAGTCGTGTCTGATGGGATTTATTCTTAGACATTTGGGCTGAACATGATGTCACCTCTCCTGTCACTGCTGAGGTTTGCCAGCCCAGCAAAGCAGTGGTGTGATACCAGGGCTCCCAAAAGGACAGTTTGTAGGGAGAGCAGAACATTTCTCATCACACAGAGATACACAGATACATCAGCAGTTAGGCCAAGAGACTCTTATTTTCTCACCTCTTCATGAATTATGACATTTATTCACAACTATTGTTTTGGTGTGGAGAGTATGGTAAATAAAGCTATCTCTGAAAAGTCACTTATTTTGTTAATCTAATAGAGGAAGGAAAACATTCCTGGCATTATGGTTTTATCAGCTTATAAACATGTGGTAGAAGCCTACAGGCCTTAGAATAACAGCAGAAACAAGACTGGGAAAGGAAACTCTGAGATCTGGATGCTTTAGTAAAGACACCCAGCAGCATAGGACATTGTGTAACCTCGGAGCTTTTCCCACTCCTCATTTGTGCAAAACACTATTAAATACTACTAAACTTTGCAATCAATTTTTTTAAGTCTTTATCAACCAATTATGAACTATTACTTGAAGGACATTTAGGGCTGACAGCAAAAGCAACAAACAGTGGAATTTCCTGTGCTTCATCCAAAAGGGAGGTTTAAAGGTTAAAGAAGGTTACTCAAAAGGTAGAGAGTGTGCATGATTTGGGTCACTTCTCAGAAAAAAAAAAAAAGATTGTGATCCATCATCTGATGGATCTCCTTCTGCAAAGCCATCTCTAACACCTACACCTGCCAGAAGTCCCTCACCTGTCTCAGCTGTCCCAGGGACTGGGACAAGGACCTCAGCCATGAACCATTCCTAGGTTTATTGTGCCCAGGGCCATTTCTAGGCTACTTTCACCAAAGCATTTGGGATCAGCACTTAAAAAAAGCTACCAAGAACTGTAAGAGGACACTCCAGTTGATCATGGCACTTTCTTTCCCTTCTCCATCCTTCCTGGAAAACATGATAAATCCATGAGCGGAGCTGCTACGACATATCAGATCTGCATCTCCACCCCCATCCTGTGGATTTAGGAAGAAACAGGTCATTGACCATTCAGCATACTTGGAAAACCTCTTGTGCACAGAGCAGACACCTCCAGATGTCTCCATCGGTGACATTATTTACAAGTTATTTACAATTTACCAAACAGCTTGTTGGGCTAATTGCTCCTGGAGGGATTTAACTCCACTGAGAAAGCTTGAGCAGGGCCCAACTGTTCCAGAGCATTAGCTGCCACTCCTCCTTTTGATTTACACCCCCTCATAAAATTTTATGGCCAGATTAGAATGAACTTCACTTGCACTGCGGTTTTATTAAAGATTTTTTTTTGTGTGTGTGGCATAAAAGCAAAAATCAATGCTGTGACTAATTAAAGCTTTAACAAGGGAAGGAAAGTACCTCGAGAGAAGGGGACCCATAAAGGTGCTTCAGGCACCTGAGCCTGGAGTCTGTTAGAAGAGCAACAGTAAAAAAGCCACAGTTTAGGTAAGAGTAATTTTGGATGGAAATGTGACTTTTTATGGTAAACAAGAGTGAACGTGAGGGAGTCGGGGTTCCAGTAAATGGGAGAAGGGACTGCTTGGTTATCAGTCACTTTGTCTGGAATG
>NW_020955206.1:1685076-1779497 GCF_003031625.1 Empidonax traillii
CAGGCACCTGAGCCTGGAGTCTGTTAGAAGAGCAACAGTAAAAAAGCCACAGTTTAGGTAAGAGTAATTTTGGATGGAAATGTGACTTTTTATGGTAAACAAGAGTGAACGTGAGGGAGTCGGGGTTCCAGTAAATGGGAGAAGGGACTGCTTGGTTATCAGTCACTTTGTCTGGAATGTCTTTGAGTTATTTGACTGCTGAGCACGTTCTTATGGAGGGAAAAGTCTACTTTTGAAATAATTAGTTGCTTTGTAGAGATAATTTGGCCACATAGTGCATTTTTTTGATAAATTACAGAGCTCCCAGGGCTACACTTTGCTTCACCAACTGTAAAGCTACAAACATAAATCCAAGAGAAAAAAGACTTTTTTCCTTCCTTTCTTTCTACCAGTGAAATATAATGTCACTGAAAATGGCCTTTATATCTATACTATGAACACATGAAAAATTGCAGAAGGGAAGGGGAATAAATAAGCGCAGTAAAATATTTACCGTTCTAGACATCAGTAGCCAAGGGCAGATTGATGGGAAATGCTTAGTTGGGGTTGACAGCCTTTAAATGACCTCTTTCCAAGAGCCTGAATCTTGAAATTCCACATGGATGGGAGCTCCAGTGGGACGTGCAGGGATTTTGCCGTGTCAGGCGCTGGCCCATTGGCAGCAGCGGGAATTACAGGTGTTCAGTTCCTCCCAGACACGCAAAACGCAGATGCTGGAAAGCAGCTCATCCCAAGGAGGCTCCAGCTGCCTCCCTTCATGCTGCATGAGAGCAGATCACATGCTACATTTCACTTCTGGCCAGAACTTACCTCCATTTATTGCCTTTTTTTTTTTTTTTTTTTTAATGCTCAAAATTAATGTTTTCAGGCTGCAGAAGCACTTCCCAAGATGGATTTTTCCACCGAGAAAGGGGCCACAAAAGAAGGATCACTTCATATGGTCAAAGCGTGGGGCTTGGTAGATTTATTTTAAATTAAATAAGTTATTCCATGTGTCCTGGACACGAGCTCTCTATAAAGTAATTTGAAATCCAGGGAGAAAACCCCCGGCAGTCCATTTTTTTCAGTCCTCTGAGCTGAAATACCGACCCAGTAGTTCATCACCTGGCAAATAAACCTGCCAGCTCCAAACTTTATTAATCATTTTTTGTACCCTGCTTGAACTTTTCCAAACTGAACTCAGGGGTGCTCTAATTCTCCATCCACTGGTACCAAAAGAAACAAGGAAAGAGGACAAAAGGAGGGTGATGAAGGCCACATCATCCTCCTCTGCCTCCTCCACTGCAGGAATATGAACTTTAGAGCCTATAGTTTTGGGGAAAAACCTGCAGCATCCCCAGTTTGCAGCTCAGTTTCTGCAAGTAGGAAACAGCCACATCAAATATCTTTCTTGCTGTGATGCTTTTTTAGTTTTTGGCCTGAACAGGGAACTTTTTTACAGCAATTTCTCAAACTATCCTTCCAGAGTAATAATGAACATTTTTTCTCGTTATCTGCGTTCTCTGACACCTCCAAAGACTTTGCTTGATGATGTGCCTGTATTCCTCCTTTTAAATGTTAATGTTTTAGTCTTCAAGAAATAAAAGAAAGGGAAAGAGATGACAAGAACTCCACAGAAAAAAGGAACAGATGTTCCTGAGATCATAGCAAAACAAGCCACATACTTAGTAGGACCAAACTGTGATGTATAACATAGTTATTTTTCTAACCTTTCTAAAATTACCTATTTGACTGATTTCTTATGTGTAAAAAGAGGCATAAGGCCTTCCCTCCTGTCAAAGGACCATTGTCTCAAGTAATTTAGAAGCTCCCCATTTCGGCACACGGAGACCACGAGTGCACAGACAGATTTAAGACATCTCTGAGTTTGTGCAAGACTTGCAAGAATGTGGTTCTTAATACCACTGTAACTAGAGAAGTGTTTATAGAAGTCCAGCTAAAATCCAAAGCTCTCAACCAATGACTATCCCAAAAGAAATGCAACTCTAAGTCAGCTTGGCACAGACAGAGATGGTTTGGGGTGGCAGGAGGGGCACAAGTGTTGGGGTCCAGCTCACAGGCGCAACAGAACAGGGACAAGGTTATAAATCAGGGAGTGGGAATGTCTCCACCCCACTGCACAACTGCTGGAGAGACTGATAAAATCAGTCTGTTAAATTATATCCGGCTGTTTCTTGCATCATCCCACTTGTCCAGTGATGCATCCCAAGCTGGAACATGCAGTCCCTGCTGGGGTGTATGCAGGTGGAATAATTTTACACTCATGCACTTATTGTGCATAAAATGTTGTAGCAATAAGTGTAGGAACTATCAGAAAGGAGAAAGTCTTCTTTAAATTTTATTGAAGTCTCCTCCAGTGTCAACCTAAGAGTAGATTATAAATATATATATCTATATATTTCACCCAGATTTCACTATTTTCTTAGATGGGGTGTCATTAAAACTTAAATGGCATTATAAGGCACCTTTGCTTAATTTCTTCTCTCCAGATCTTCCACCTAACTACTTTTTTGACATGTTTTAAGTATGTTTAATTTTCAGCACCTAGTGGCAAGATGCATCTGGATAGGGAATACACTGTAGGCTGCCTTGGGCCAGCAGCTCTCAGTGACTGATGTGGGTGCTGGGATTATTATGGCAGCTACAATGAATGATGAGAAATTCAGATCACTTTCTAAATTGGACTCCCAGACCCCAGCTTCCCTTCAGACAGGGGGAAAACGTGTCTGTACCACTTATTTCATTGACCATTAATGCTATTCCCAGAGGACACCTCATTTAGATGTGCTTTCTCCTGCTTCTACTAGCAAATCAATGTAGTTTCCTGCAACAGCTTTTTTCCCACGTTTTAATGACTGCAACAACCAGAGAATTCAGAAAGATACAGCTTTTATTTCAAAAACAAATCTGAAAGAACAGAAGAGGTGCTAAGTTGGGTCAGAGATCCACATAGCCCAGGGTCCTGGGCTTCATGGGGGGCAGCAGCTGCAGTTTAGGAACAATACCAAGGGACAGAGCGTGGGGTGATCCCTCCCAGAGCACTTCTCCTGCAATCAGTTGCTCAGAGCTCTCCTTTAAACTGCCTCCAGACCACCAGGGTTAGCAACCACTAAGAGCTGCACTAATAAAAATATATCTCATTTCTCTCCAGATCCTTTTACGCCCCCGACCTCCACAGCATGTGGTGACGAGTTCCACACTCAAAACAGTGCATTTTGCAGAGAATAATACTTTTTTGGAAAGCTGCTGCTTGCTAACATTGCTAGGACAGGCTTGTAGATGATCATGGGGGAGAGGCATCAGTGGCAGGGTGAGGTCCTTAAGTTTTGGAACCAAGGTGCAGATTCGGAACCAGCTGGGCGGCCTCGTCCCTGCAGGAAGAGCAGCGATGCTGAGTTGGCGTCTCGTGGCAAAGAGGAAGAGCCAGACACCCACCCTTTCATTTCTAACACGGTTTTGATTTGGAAGCAGATATGAGATGGGAACTTTGTCAGCATTGCCAAATTAAGCCTTCCTGGGGCAGATTCAGAAACACCCAGGACTGTCTGGGCTTGCAGAACGTGCCCTGTTTGGGTTTTATCAGAGACTTTCCGTGCTGGGTCATTTCCTCCCCTGTGCAGGTTTGGACAGTGAGCAAAGGGAGGAGAGCAGGTACCTGGCAGCAACTTCACATTCTAGTTCAGCCAGGGGGTGTTTGGCAGTTCAGTGGCCTGTTTTATGTGCTTTATGTGTTTCTGGTTTTCAGAAGCAGCTGAGCTTTCCATCTCCTGAAAGCCATCTATGGCATTTCCTCTGACAGCCAAGGACTCGTGTTTATTTTAAAAAGCAAAATAAATGTAAACAACAAAATGTGCCTTTCTTTTTTTTTCCATGAGAGAAAAGACTCCACAGGAAAAAAGACTCCAGTAAAAGACTGTAACAATCATGGGGCAGAATGTGTCCAAAATGGATCATCCAACTTATAAACTTAAATGGAGAACTATATAAGATCCTTCACAAACCTTTATAACAAACAAATGAACAAGTTCCCATGGTTTAGTTTCATGTATGCAGTGCTACATCAACACTTTTATAAAAGGAATAATAGTTCCTTTTATAAAATATGGATTGTTTGTCAATTTAATAAATATATTAAGCACTAAAGGAATTATACTTCTTTAAATCAGGTAAAAAATCTGTACATTTATGCTTCAAATATCTATGGAGCCACAGAGGTCAGTATAGGAGAATGGGAGTTCTTTGCCTCTTCTTGCTTGTCATTATTTTACCTGTAATAAAACTCAACCAAGCCCCAGCCTTGTGTTGACCCATCCAGCTGGAAATCTGCAATGCACTCGTGGAAAACACCACGTCCCACCAGGCCATTGAACACCACGGGGCAGCTCTGCTTATCCAGCACTGCAGAAACAGCAAAGTCCTTGCCACCTCGGATAAGAGCAAAAAGGGAAGAATGTCTCCAACATTCAGAGGTATTTTACCTCAAAAAATCCCAATACCTATTATTTTTGTGCACAGTTTCTTCTTAAAGAGTAATAGTTCTCCTGCTACTTCGTGAATTCAGTAAAACCTTTGATCAACCATATTTCCAGCTGAATCCACCTCAGAACATCCAAAATGGAAAATCAAATAACCAATGTGGACTAGCATAAGCAACAGTCAGCACAAAGAATCTGTAACTCTCCCACTGGTTCAGATGCCTGGGATTCTGATCCTGCAGTGGACACACACAGTTCTAGCCATGACACACCACACCTATAATTTAACTTTAGCAGAAGAATGCCCATGGTAGGGGGAGTGGAAATGGATGATCTTTAAGGCCCCTTCCAACCCAAAACCATTCCATGGGTTTATGATTCTAAGCAAATTTTTTAAGGTGCAAGATGAGGCATTCAGCTTTTGAATTTGTCCCCAGCATCACATGGAATTTCACTGAATAGTCTTTCCTCCACTAAGTCAACTCCATCCCAAAAAGCTGAAGGCAGATGGAGCACATTTAGCTTACCAGCAGTAAAACTGACTCCATACTCATCCTTGATAACACCATCCTCAGCCATCTCAGCCAGAGAGGCGCTGGACCACTCAATGCCAGCCTTCCTCCCATCAGGGAAAAACACATAACCGACAGTGAGGCTGAGGGGGAGAGAAATGGAGCAGATTTAAAGTTCAACCAAAACTCAAATGTACCAGCACAAATGCTGAGAGAATTGGGGTTGTTCAGGCTGGAGAAGAGAAGGCTCCAGGGAGAAATTCCAGACCCTTCCAGCGCCTAAAGAGGCTCCAAGGGAGCTTTGGACAAGGGCCTGGAGGGACAGGAAAAGGGGGAATGGCTTCCCACTGCCAGAGGGCAGGGATAGAGGGGATATTGGGAAAAAATTCTTCCCTGTGAGGGTGGGGAGGCCCTGGCACAGGTTGCCCAGAGAAGCTGTGGCTGCCCCATCCCTGGAAATGTCCAAGGCCAGGTTGAATGGGGTTTGGAGCAACCTTGGTCCCAGGGCTGCACAGAGCACCAGTCATCAAGGCTGGGCTCCCTGGGGAATGCCCCACTACAGCTGGACACACCTTCTTAAACACCTGGAAAGTGCTCACTTGGTGCCTCTAAATTATCTTGACAGTCGCACAGGCAGCTGCATCAGCCCAACAACAACTGAGTGGAAAGGAAGCAAAGGAAGATAAAAGTTGTCCTTGTAGCTAACTGCAAACGGAAAACTGAGTGAAGGCAGTAGGGAGGCAGAGGGTATGAATGGAAATTGGGTTGTACAGGTTCAAAGCAAGGATGGGCATATAGATGTCCTGCAGATCAGCTTTGGCCACGTTTAAGATATGTATTTTTAGCAACGCAAACTTGTTTGGCTACTTACTTAGTTGTGGTAGCTGGAATATTAATAACTGTTAAATGTGCTGCAGTCCCGTCCTGCGAGAGAGGAATAGAGGAAAAGCAGTTAAATTTCTGCAGACTCATTTCTGTGGGTTATTCACTGGCTTGACCAAGAAGACACTGGATATAACTCAGGCCATGCAATGTGCTATGACTTCATACTTTAAAATCCTCCCAGGACATCTTCCATGAAAGTCTGGCTGCAAATGAGAGTACAGGAATGTAAACCAAAAAAAACATTAAGGAATAACTGAGGACATTAAAGACAACAAAAAGTCCACAGCAAGTGGATATAAGAGGAGGGAAACAATACCTGCAAAGATGTACAAAACTGATGGGCCCTTCTTTGACCAGACACCTCTTCTAACCTCCATTCTGTGCCCGAGAGCAGCACACAGGAAAAATGTTAAATAAGACAGAGATGGAATCTCATGTTTTTATTAATTTCTCCTCTGCTTTTCAGCCTGGATCCCTTCATGCCCCACTTGGGCTGCTCTGAGGCAAATTTAAGCCTACTCTGTGATGCCATAAATGTACGAGGACTCCAAACTTCAAACAGTAATAAACTTCATAGCAAAGTCAGATGGTTTTTAATTAGGAGCAGAACAGCCACAGTTACTTTGAGTCCTGAATAGGTATGATAAAAAGGGAGAGGTTGCTACCTGATTATACACATTGTGGTGCTGTAGCACAGGTTTATTAAAAGGTGCACAGGCACATGTTCAATCACAGCAGGTGCTGGATCTGCACATAGGTGGGATTTTCCAAGCTGTGCTTTTGTGCCAGCCGGCACATATCTGGGAAAAGAACTTTTATTCTGAATTCAGTCTGAACTCCTGTAATGCTGCCTGTAATGACAGTTCAGAATTCTTTATGCCTGGGTTGGCAGAGGAAATGCCTTTTCAGAAGCATCTGGTGGGGTTGGCTGGCAGCTTGCAGGGCCAGCCCTCAGCATTTCCCCAGGCTGTGCTGTCCCAGAAGCTCTGACTCTTCTCCAGCCACAAGGGCAAAGAGAGAACTAGAGCTCAGCACAAGCCAAAATATTTGCTGAGTGCTGTCACAAAGGCTTAGGATGCTTCAAACACCTCAGGCTCCCAATTAGTGTGAATCAGCACTGCAGTGACTCCACTGAGTGCTGGGTTACTTGCAGCAGGCTGAGAATCTCTCCTGTAAAGCTGCCCATTTAATTTTCCTTTATAAAGCTAGAACAAACAGTTACAAGTCACCAAAACAACTTCTGGTTCAACAGTGTTGTAAAATCTCAGTTTTTACACACACAGCTCTGCTTTTGAGAGCTGCTCCCAACACTGGTATGTGCTGGTAATGGCACTGGTGAGCACTTCTGGCTGCACACTGGGGATGCTCCCAGCACCTTATTTCTGGATATTAAATATGCCTGACAAGCTCAGAAACAATGTCATGGTTAAGTAGCACATTGTTAATATATTAATACCTACTTCAAAGTGTGTCAAGATCATGACATAACGGTAAATCTCAGCCCAGTTCCTGATACCTGCAAAAAAAGAACATAATCACCCAACCTAAAGTTCACTGGAAAATGTGAACTAACAGTACCTGAATTGACATCAACTTTGGATAAAGAAATACCCAGTAATTGATAGCCTTGTAAGAATATGCATGTCCCCAAAATAGTTAATGGTATTTCCTCTGAAATGTCTGAACTTCAAGCCCAGCCATGAAACCTGTCATTTTTAAAGATAATCTTTAGTCCCAGTGCCCTGGCAGTACCAGCTATAGGGAAGGTATTCCCAAGAGTGGGAATGCTCTCTGGTGCTGTTACCATAAGAGTGGCTCCGAACCCCTTTGAGGGAAAGTTCAATTTTCTCACAATCTTCTATCTCAATTTCTCCCATGGACTGACCCCACTGCTCGTGTCGGAAATGTTGTTCCCTTTGTCTGGAAGAAAGAAAAGAGAGAATCAGCACAGGCAACATCACCGAGTCTCCTCAAAAAGCCTCAATGCCAATCTGATGGATTTATATCCCACAATGAAGGGGATTTCAGAGCATTTGGACCATGGCTATGCCAGATTTAATAGACTATTACAGACGCTGGGCTGCCAAACAGTTGCTGCTTAGAAATCAGTAGGTATCAGGAAAGACCACATACTACAGATTTTCTGCTTCTATTTAGACAACACACTCATATTTTCTTCTCATTTTTTCAGCTTTCCAAAGCTTGTAGAGTAATTAAAACACCTACTTCAGCTCTTCTTTCACATGATTATTTTCGGTCCTCTGCTTAATTATACCTGGACCATTGACTTTGCAAGCTGCCCAAATCAATGAAAAAAGACAAAATAAGAAATATTCCTAACGCTTAAAGTTTTACAGACCAAAACTGTGGGCAGGTCTGTTCATCCACATATTAGGAAGATCCTTTCTCTGTGCAGGACCCTCCTCAGAACCTGCAAGGTCTGGTGTGGTACTGAAATGAGGAGACACCTGACAGGAGCCATGTCCTTGACTAGAGCACTTCAAATTAAACCCACCTTCTAAAATCAAATATAACACATGATAGAACCTGAGGAGACCTGTAGAAAGATTACTATTAACCCCAGAAGACATTAATCTTGCCTCTCACTTTTTGACCCTCTGGAAGAACTCGATGGTCCATGGTTCCTCGGCAAAAGCTCGTGCAAATGTGCTGGGGTGACTGTCAACATTAAAGTTAAAAACTTCTGTGAAGTTCTCCCAACTAGGAAAAGAGGGGAAAAAATAAAAGACATTATTAGCTTTCAGCTCTTACTATGCCAAGTTGAGTACTTGCTACTCTGATAACGGCAATGTTAATATCTTATTGGAAAATACTGTTTTCTGCCATTTTAAAAGAAACATGAACCCATTTTACATCCCAAAGCAAAGGTGAAACACTCACTGCAAAGAGAATTTAACTGGTACAAGTTCACCTTCCTCTTCAGTCCACTGCTGTCTGTAGGGTCCTTTCCTGTAAGGAAAAGCACCATAATTTTATATCACTCCTAAACAAACAACAAAATGTTTCTTACATGTTTGGAAATGGATGGAATAGGAGACAGTGCAGAAGAATTATATTATTGTGTGCTAAGGTAGAATGGTCATACTATATATTACCAGATATATTTTCATTCCTTAAAAATCAATATGTGTTAGTTACCAAATGGCTTTTGGTTCAAGTTGGTTAAATGTAATTCCAGATAGTGCTGAAAAAGCCTTGGTTTGAAGTGTAGATAAATGGAACCAGAGAGTGCTGCAATACCTGAGCAATCCATCAAAGCTTATTTTCCAGCACATTTGAGGCTCCAAGTATTCAATAGTGAGCCCTCCTCCACTCCAGATCTCTTCAGACTCATCAGGCACCATCATGTTAGGATGTTGTGGATGCTAAAGAGAGGAAACATTTCAGGCAAATATTTGCTTAATTCAGTTTTGAGGCTGCACCGCGGGTGAATTCCTGCTCTGAGGGTCCTCTGTGGTTGAACTGGACTTTCAGTTCTATTGTTCTCTGGCAATCAGGTTATTAGAGAGGGAAAATTGTATCTAAAACACCTGAGGTATAACACATTATTGTTTCAGATAATACAAGTTGTGTGAAGCCCTGCATGAGCTCAGGTCCTTACACTATCAAGATTACAGCCAAGTCATGCGGGGCTTTGGGGCTAAATTTATTTTTAGTCTCAATTTGATGAAGCTCAGAAGCGATTTAGTGCATGAAAGCTCCCCAAACCCTTCATCTGCTCATTGAAAAATACGTCTTTTTCCCTAAAGCTGCCACCTCTCTAAAAGACAGTTTATGCCTCTTGCTGTAGAGAAGGATCTAAGAAGGTCCAGAACTTGTCTGGCAGTTCAGAGGAACAAAGCCACAGATTATCTTGTTATACTAAATATTACTAAAAAAACCAAAATAATGTACATCAATCTTCTCTTTTATTTTTTTATATTCTGCAAATAGGATTTCTCCTGCCTTTTCTGGTCTTGGCTACCCAGCAAAACAAATTTGTGAATAGAGATAGTTGAGTGCAAAGGGATTTATGTCCGACTTTCTCTTCTTCACTATGTAGTCACTATTAACAAAAAAAGCAAAGCCACAGGCAAGATATAGGATTAATATTGTTTTCTTTGCAGCAAGAATGAAGCAGATGTAAATATAACTCCCTAAAAGCATTCTCTTCTCTTTTAAAGAGGCAATTTCACAATGGTTTTTATGGCATTCACTCATTAAAAAACAGGCAATACAATGGCCCTACAATGTAATCAATTAACCACATGCTGTGCCTTATGGGAAAGAGTGGAGGCTCTAATTCTTCCTGGGAGAATTACCAAGTTATTTTTTAATAAAATATGCTGGGATTTGCACATTATGGGAAAAAGGGAATGAGTGTCAGATCCTACTGGGAAAAAAAAAAAAGAGATATAATCATAACTCTGGCCAGTTCTACCACTGCCTTTAGACCCAGCACTGGTGTCTTACCGGAGGGAAGTTAACAGGGTGAAGGCACAGAGAACATTAATTCTTGCTTGGGATCCTACCAGAGGTTCAAGAGAGGAGTTAAGCACTGCTGCTGGATGTCACCCCACAGCCACCACTTACTTCAAAGTCCCCTATTCCCTCCACCCTCAGGAAGAGCCACATCTCACACATCCCAGCAGGACGCTTGGCAAGACGAGCGATCACAAAGGTCTTGTTGGTCTCTGCAAAGCCAGTGAAGTACATGGAATCCAGAGCCTGGGGAAAGGGAAATGGGTTTCAGTTCCTGCTGGAGGCAGGAAAGGGAGGGGAAAAGGTCAGTAATTTTTTTTTTTCTGTTTTTTTTCCCACAGACTTCTTAGGAATCAAATCTTACTTTCACTTTTATATTTCATAGCAGGAACCCCAGCAAACAGTTTTGCAAGCAGCAGTGAAACCTCAGTCATAAGACAGGACAGCTCAAAAATGACTCAGATCCACAATATTCAGACAATCTGGTGGGCAGTAATCACATCATTCATTGTCACAAAAGCATTTTTCCTTTCATTTTTGCCTGTCTCCTCATCAAAGCAAACACAGAAAGCAGAGAGGAAGCAGACGAGATGCAGTTTTAAAGAGGGAACATAATTATTGCATGATAGCCACGGACAAGGTGAAATATTAGCCCAAATTAAAATGATTATTTTGTTACAAGAAGCTCCTTTGACCAAAATCCTTATAAAATGTGTCCTCAAGAAGAGTGTTTCTCAGGATGAAATTCAACCACAAAGATGCTGTTTCCCCATCTAGCTCCAAACTCTGTGGGACAACTTACATATAGGGGAAACAGAACTAAAAAGGAAAAAGGATAAGAAAGAAATGTAAGAAAGTAATTAGGAAATACTGGACTTCAACAAAATTAGAGGTTGGGCTGATGTATGGCAAGTCTTAAAACTGCTGGAACAGAAGTCCACAAGTTCAAACTTTGATGTATGTTTTCACATATTTGTGGAGAAGCCACTCAAAGTAAAGTTCTAAAAGCTGGAATGTGGAAGTTAAGATTTCTGTATGCATTTTTGGGCATAGATTAAGTTCTCCTCCTAAAAAATAAGGCATTGTAAATTCCCCAAAAATACTAAAATCAGATTATTATGCATAGAGGCAAGGGGAGAATTTTGAGGGCACAGAGTCTGGAAATACACACAGAGAAAATCTCCGGTGCAAAAGATTCAGACACCCCATTCCTGAAAGCACTTTCCAGATCCGTTTTTAGGCCTCTCGTGGAAGTATTGCTCCAGTGTTCCAGCTCAGAAGAAAAGAGAGGAAAGCACAGACCCCCTGGCTCTAATCTCAAGCCACCCTGGATGTCAGTTTGATTTGGAAGATGGTGCCACTCCGGCCCAATCAAATCTGAGAGACTGGCAAAACATTTCAAACGCTCCAAGCAGCAGTTTAATTAGCAGAAAGGAAAAGCTGCAGAAAACAGTTTCCTTTTTCTTAAAGGTCAAGTAGAAGCCTTGATGCATTTGTTAAATAATGTAACTTAAGAATTCCAATACAACCCTGAGAAATGTTAACAAGAAATTGATTTTTCACAGAAATTACTCAGGATCCAAAATCTCAGCTGGCATTTGCAAGCTAAATCTTGATGAGGTAAAGAAAAGCGAGGGAAATCCTGTCTCATGAGCCTTTCTGCTTTCCCTTCTCACCAAATAACACAGCAAAGCCCACCCAGATCTCCCTTTTAGGCACAGGGAGTATTTTGGCGGGATGGTCCATGGACACAGGTGAGGTATAGGTTGTAGAGGGTTTTTTGTTTATTTAGCAGACAAGTACACCTGCAAAATTAGATCCAATTCACTGAACGTGCTAAATTAAAATGCTTCTGTGTCCCAGAGTGCATCTGCTTTTTCCCATGGACACCAACTGGACTGACTAGAGATGACCCCTCTCCCTGCAAGGGTCAGCTAAGGTGACAACCCCCACCCTCCCTGGGATGTGTTGAATGGGGGGAAAAGGATGTGGGTCCCAAAGCTTCAGGGGTTGGGTTGTGAGGGATGCCAGGAATGAGGGTACCTGAGGAATGGGGGGTCCCACGGGTGGGATGAAGGGGATGCAGAGGGGCGTAGGTGGGTCTAAGGAAGTATGGCCCAAGGCAAATGGGTGTTCTGGGGGAACGTGGGTTCCAGGGGATGGAGGTTCCAAGACTGGCAGAACATGGGGATGCTGGGGATGGGATGCCAGGGAAACAGCAGGGTGCCAGGGCTGCAAGGACATAAGGATGCCGGGAATGGGGGAGACAGAGGTGCCAGGGAGTGGGAACTTCCCTGGCAGAAGCAGCTCCCGGGGAAGGGGGTCTCAGCATCGGGGGGTGCCAGGACACTCACGTGAGGGTCAGGGCGGAGCGGGCGCGGCCGGCGGGGCTCGGCGGTGCCTCCTCCGGCCACCCGCTGCCTCCAGGCGCCGTGGCAGAGCAGGAGGCAGCCCAGGGCCCAGCGCTTCAGCGGGGACCAGGCGGCGGGGGCGGCCGCTCGGCGGGCCCCGAGCAGCGCCAGCAGCGCCGCGGCCAAGAGCGCCAGCACGGCCGGCAACGCCGGCATCGCCGGGAGGCACCGGGAGCGCCGCGGGATGAGCGGCGGGAAGGGATGAGCGGCGGGACGGGATGAGCAGAGATGCGGGACTAGCAGCGGTGCTGGCTCCCTCTCCGGCCGACCCCAAACCCCGCCTCAACCCGGAGCCGCTCAGCGCCGCGTCCCGGCATCGCTCATTTCCGCGAGGGGCTTGTCCCGGCCGCTGAGCTCACCCCGGGAAGTCGCATTTGCTCCTTTTATTTATTTACTACGGGCTCCAAGGGAAGTTCAGGCAGAGAGGCGGACGAGTTTCTAGGAAACTCTCCGGGATAAGTGCTCGGGTGCAGGTTTTGGGATCTCTTCCCCGAGGATGAAGGCTGTGGGTGTTCCCAGCTCTTTGATGTGGGTCGCTGAAGGACAGTCAGTTTAGGATTAGGTAGAAAAATAAGTTTTTTACACGGAGGGCGGTAAAACACTGGCATCGGTTTCCCAGAGGTGGTGATTCCCCATCCCTGGAAGTATTCAAGGCTGGGTTAGATGCGGCTCTGAGCAACCTGGTCCAGTTGAAGATGCCCGTGGCAGGGGGGAGTTGAACTAGACGACCTTTGAAAGGACCCTTCCAGCTCAAACTACTCTGTGATTCTGTGATTTCTGATCCTGTTTTATTGGGCTGTCAGTGTAAGTGGGTTCTTCACTTGCTCCCACTGATGGCTCCTGCCAAAAGGCAGGGAAAAGACTCAGCAGCCCATTTCATTTAAGGCATAAAAAAACCCCACTACCACATCACCCTCAGTCACCTTCAGTGACTCTTGTAGTTACCAATTCTAGAAGCTATATTTTGGCTGACTGCACAAGAGTAGTTTGTATTCCTTTTGCATCTACCACACATTTAGTCTCATTTCCCTATACTGAAACAAACTCAGCCTCTCAGGAGAGTTTGAAGTGCAGCTGATCTCACTTCAGAGAAAGCTGGCACTCTCAGAACCCATGCTTTCTTTGTCTCCTGAGTGTTCTGACTCACTTTTAGCTCTACAGACTTCTCAGCAGACTCCCTGTTACTCGAAAAAGCATTTATTGTACCTTTTTATGCCTTGTTTCAATTGTCCCTCAGTCTGGTTTTATAACAACCTCTGCTGCGGTTTGTGTTTCACGGATCAGTGCTTATGGTTCTTTCGATTTTCTTCTCTGAATGTAACTTGGTTTTAACAACCTCCTGAGCTCTGCTGCTCCTTTTTGCCCTTTATCTAGTCTTTCCTGATACCGATGTGCACTTAAATTGCCTCGGTGATCACGTTTACATTGTTTCTTCAAAAGCTTTTAGCTTCTTATGTGCTCTTTTTACACAAACCTTAAAAGGTTTCCTCAATTTTACACAGTTCCCCTTTTCTGAGACCAAGCACAACTGTTCTGTGTTTCTTTATTGCTGCCCATGGACCACAGCGATTCAAAAGGAGATGGGCAGAAGGAACCAGATTCAGACAATGAGATTCAGAAATTAATTTCTGTAAATCACCATTGCTTCAGTTAATATCAAAGGGGTACATCCTAAAGTTAACCACACAGGGTAGGCAGAGAGCCAGAGAGATAATAAGGTTATTTTCTTACTTCAGATTGTGTTGTGGAGGGGTTGAAAATGGTCTAAAAATAGGAAATGTGTCACAATGTTATCACCCTGCACCTGCAGCACTGCAGATGCGGTTCAGTCTAGAGAAAGGCTGCAACGGGAATGGATTATGAAAAACAGCTTTTCTTTTTAGCTAGAATTAGTTAGAATTTAAACACATTATTGACACAAAGCAGGATTCAGTGGGGAAATATCTACACAAATGGCAAACCTTTGGGACTTCACAAACACGCACATAATTAAACTCTCAGCATCTACAGTCTGCCTGAGATGGAAGGGGCTACAGCAAATGACAGATCTCTCTAAACTCATCCTTTTTTTTTCCCAGTGCAGCCCCTGAGCAGCTTTGCTGCCTTTTGCCAAACTGTTGGGAGTCCTTACTCAAATCATTTGAATTTCATTATTTGCATTTCTGAAGGGAGGATAAATGGGGCGTGAATATTTCATATGTTCCTCTGATATGTGAAGCATTCCAAAACTCCCAGAGTCTATCCAACCCACGTGAAGGCATTGTGTGTGTCTCTGTGGAATCTGGAACAGAGATAAGCTCCTGTTCCTTCCTAAGAGGACAGGAAGCATGGAAACAATTTGTTTCGTGCAGCAGTTATGTTTCAACATTTCTTAGGTAATTTGTTTGAGGACCTGAAGTTATCTCTGGCAAACAATTTAGCTTGGCAATATTGTCTGTGGGGGGAATGGGTTCCAAACCACGGGGACTTGCAGAGGAACCAAAGTCCTGAGAAGTCTAGGAATGTTTTTTAGGATGGCAACACCAACACTTTGTGTATTAGAACAAGCCTAAGAGCTGCTGCACAGCTTAGCAAAAGCATGGGGAGGAAAATGTTCAACTGGTTTATTTGTTTGTAAGATCAGGAGGAAACGAGGAACCTGTGACTGATGCACTCTACCAAAATACAAAGAAAAAGCAAGGTGAATTTAAGAATTTCTGGTTAGCATAAATTTGCTGCCTTGCTCCTAACCATCTGCAATATTGACCATCAGACTTCTCATTGCACCATGAACACTTCAAACAGCACTGCCTCTTTTAAATCCAGCAGCCTGGCACAGGGAATGAGTATGTCAGGGCTATATTCCAGGAGAAAAAAACCACCTTATCACCCTCAGAAAACGAGGGCCTGCAGAATCAGATTAGCTCTGAGGTCCAAACTGGTTCTCAAGGTCTTTGCAGTGGGGTGAGCACTGACTTTATTTGCTGTGCAAAGCTGTCACATCTCTCAGGAAGTGTTTGAGCAGAAATCAGAGCCAAGACAAGAAAAAATGCATCGTGGTCTGAATTTTCAAAAAGAACATCCAGAATTAACAGCTGGACTCACATCTGTAGCGTGAGCCCCAGCTGAGCCTGCACTTCAAGAAAGCTCAGATCTGGGAGAGAATTTCCTTGTTTCAGTCTGTATCCAAGTTATATGTCATTATATTGATCTTTCTTTTAAAAATTGCCGAATAACCACCTTGTCTGTACACCTTACCTCCCTGCATTGGCATCTGGAGGTACTGTTTGCCAGTGTCACACGCTGAGGATGACACTCTTTAGGCTGCCCCGGGGCTGCAGAAACAAGCGATGCACCATCCAGTGGCCGAAGGCAGAACTTACACTGAGGAGAGGAGTTCTTAAACATCAGTTCCACCAAAACGATTGCAAAACTTCCGCTGAATTAGCAGCTCTCACTGATGGAGCAGGTGTGGGAACTGCTGACAACAGGCACAGTCCTGCCATGGAATCATAGAATTGTTTAGGTTGGAAAAGTCCCCTGAGATCATCAAGTCCAGCCGTTCTCCCAGCACTGCCAAGGCCACTACTAACCAAATCTCCAAGTGCCACATCCACACGGCCTTTAAATCCCTCCACCACTGCCCCAGGCAGCCTGTGCCAGGGCTTAGCAACCCTTTAAGGAAAGAAATTTTCCCAAAATCCAACCTAACCCTTCCCTGGTGCAACTGGAGGCTATTTCTTCTTGTCTTATCACTTGTTACTGAGGAGAAAAGACCAATCCCCACCTGGCTCCCCTCTCCTGTCAGGGAGTTGCAGAGAGCAATAAAGTGTCCCCTGAGCCTCCTTTCCTCCAGGCTGAGCCTCCCCAGCTCTCTCAGCTACTCCTGGTGCTCCAGACCCTTTCCCAGCTCAGTTCCCTTCTCTGGACACACTCCAGAACCTCAACAGTGTTGCTGATACTGCTAAAAAAAAAAAAAAAAAAAAAAAAAAAAAAAAAAAAAAAAAAAAAAAAAAAAAAAAAAAAAAAAAAAAAAGACAGCACAGTATCTAACTTTTTGTGTAACTCCTGGGGAATTGTAGTATTTCGGCCATTATAATATAATATAATATAATGTAATATAATTAGAATATAATATAATATTCACTTCTATTCCTGGATAAATGACTTATTAGTTACATTAAGGAAAACACAGAGGGAAAAGGGAGTTTTAGAAAAAGATCAGCTCTTGTGATTTTGTGTCTACAGATGTTGATGTCTTTGAATAGCAGAGACATTGGTATTGAGTGATTTCTGTTAGCATGTGAAACCCATCTGTTGGGAAATAGAAGACTACACATAAACCCAAGCTTTTCTGAAGTCCTCAGTATTTCAGCACAGAAGCAGAGACAAACATAGGCACATGAGCAGCTGGATTTTATTGCACTTACCAGCACACACAAGCCCTTATGCACTGGCTGCCCGTGTCCCACTAGATGGTGGTCATGCTACAAGGAAAAAAAACACGCAGAAGTGTGCCTGAGTTGTCATCATTTCTGTTTGTCATCCTTCAGCTTTTTTATGTGTATAAAATATCCTCAGTTCACACACTGCAGGATTTGCTATTTTACATATAATTTTTAAAGCTACTTGGTATATATTTTTCCTAATATGCAGTGGAAGATTCTGAATGAGTGTCATGTAGTATTATGTCCATATAAAACAATTTAACTACTGATGTTGAAGCCTGGGTTAACCAACTTAGTGAACAACTGCTGAACGTGCTCTTGAATTAGGTGCCAAGTCACCTTCCTAAGACTCCTTAAAGTAGAATTGTAGAATCACAGAATGGTTTTGGTTGGAAGGGACCTTAAAACTCATCTCATTCCAAGCCCTTGCCAAAGGCAGGGACACCTTCCACTACACCAGGTTGCTCCAAGCCCTGTCCAACTTGTCCAGGGATGAGGTTTCCATCCCTGTAACGAGGTAATGAGGGACTGTAATGAAATAGGACCACAAAAACATGTGTAGACATAAAGCAACAACCCTTCATAGAGGAACTGATGTAAAACCGACTGCATCTGTGTTCAGTTATGGCAGGGGCAGGTAGAGGCGTTGCTGCTGGGGATGGAGACTCCAAAGGGATGCAGGCAGGGCTGTGACCAGTGCCTGCTTCCACAGGGAAGCAGTAACACCATGAGGAGATACTCGGTAGCCTACGAATCCAATTCTACTCTCAAATTGTGAGTGTGCCCATGGGAATCTCATGTGGTTTAAAGAGACCAAGTACTGGTGCTGCACCTGGGTCAGGGCATCCCTGGGATCAATCCAGGTTGGAGATGAACAGATGGAGAGCAGCCCTGGGGGAAGGACCTGAGGTGCTGGTGGGTGAGGGGCTGGGCATGAACCTAGCCCAGAAACCCCAAATGCTGGGCTGATCCTACAGCATAGGTAGCAGGGGAGGGGGGATTCTGCCCTACTCAGGTGAGACTCCCCAGCAGAGCTGCCTCCAGCCCTGGGGAACAACGTCCGAAGGATATGGATCTGCTGGAGCGAGTCCAGAGGAGGCACCAAGATGATCAGAGGGATGGAGCAGCTCTGCTATGAGGAAAGGCTGAGTGAATTGAGATTGTTCAACTTGGAAAAGAGAAGCTTTGGGGGGACCTAATTGTGGCCTTCCAGTACCTGAAGGGAGATGGAGAGAGACAGGAGAGGAACTTTGGACAAGGGCACGGAGTGACAGGAGAATGGCTTTGCCCTGACAAAGGGTAAGTTTGGATGAGATATTTAGGAGCAAGTTCTCCCCTGTGAGACTAGTGAGGCTCTGGCACAGGTTGCCCAAGGAATCTGTGGCCGACCCATCCCTGGAAGCGTCCAAGGCCGTGTTGGACGGGGCTTGACAGTGTGATGGAAGGCGCCCCTTCCCAGGGCAGGGCGTGAAACTGGATGAGCTCTGCGGTCCCTTCCAACACAACCCATTCCGTGACTCTGCGATTTGACCCACGGGAGCACAGCAGATGCCACTCCCGGGGCCGCTCCCTCCGCTCCCCTCAGGGCGGGCACCTCAAGGGCGCTGCCGCCCCTCCCCTGCTCCCCCCTCCCCTCCCCTCCCCTCCGCGCCTGCGCGGCCGCAGCGCGCGCGCCCCTTCCGCCTCCCGCGGAAGCGCCGCCCCTCCCCTCCCGCTTCCGGGCTCGGCGGGCTCCGCGGGCGCGGTGGCGGTGGCGGGCGCGGGGCTCCAGCGGCGGGGGCCGCCCCTCCGCGCCCAGGGAGCGGGGCCGCCGCCGCGGCTCCTCGTGTTGATGCTGCTGTTGCTGCTGAGGTAACTGCGCTCCCCTCCTTTCCCCGCGGGAGGCGGCGGCGCGGTGGCCCCGCGAAGGGCGAGCGCGGAAGGTTACGGGGGGGATGAGCCGCCTACGGCGGGCTGAGGGCTGGGCGCGCCCGCGCTGCTGCTGCTGCTGGTGCTGCTGGTGGTTTTATTGCTGTTTGGGGTCAGTTAATGGGGTGCTTTGGGGTGTCCTGCCGCTTTTTATTTATTTATTTATATATTGAAATAATTTGTAACCAGCCCGGCGCCCGGCCGTGTCCTCGAGCCCCAGCGCGGGGTGTCGGGGAAGCTGGTAGGGGAGGGAGCAGCTCCTCATTCCCCTCCCCGGCCGTGCCCCGGCTCTCGCTCCGGGCAGTTTCGCTGATTTGCGCCGTGCTGGTTTTCCTGATTTCCAGGAGGGAAGGACGGCGCTTGCGGGAAGTGGGGATGCAAATAGCTCCTGAATGAGAGGGTAGGTTGGTGCAGCGCGGCGTGAGTGCGACCTGTGCCGTGAAAAAAGGGGTTGGGAGAACGTTGGCTGCTTTCTATACTGAATTTTTATGCTGAATATACACTTGTGTGGTGGTATCAGGATGCAGAATTGCAGTGATGTAACTGTTTGCTTTGCTGGAGACATAATTAGGTTGAAGTCGCCGTGACTGTTCACATTAACAGACTTAAATTAGACCTTTTGAAGTGGATGCTCTCCAACTTTGAACATTTACAGATAAAAAGGGGCTGTGCTGATTCATTAGGAGATGACACTGAAATTTTAGCGGTTTGAGATTAGAATTAAATAGCTGAAAGCTCCTTGTGGCTAAAAAGAATTGATAACACTTTTCATCTGTCTGAAACTTCCTTGGTTTCTCTCTAACAGTATATTTTGTATCGTATAGATCTGATGGATTTCTTTTTTATGCCTTTTATGAGGGCAGGGAACTCATAAGGAAAGTGAATTGATAGAATTCTGCAGCAGGTAAAAGGCTGAAGATGAGGAACATCGAGGAAACGTGAGACTTTATACGTGTTTGATATGAGAAACTATTGCAACAAAGGCTTTAAACATTCCTTTAATCAATATTGAAAGTTGCTAGTGAAAAGAGTTCAACTTTGACCTCTAACATTATTTTTTGGAACCTGGAAGGAAGAGTCATGTGTATATAATAGCTGACATAAAAATGTGCCAGCTTGATATGCCAGTGCAATCAGTGTATGTCATACCTGAATTGTCTCAGTGGAGTGTAAGGGTAGAGCAGGTACTGATGAAGGCAGAAATTGGAATTAAAAAAATTATACTGTTAAGTAGAGTGTGATCCATCCGATTGCTGTTGGCAAAGGAGTAAAACTTCCAGCTTTCACGTAACAGTGCTGATATTGCTGTGAGCTTTGTGGAGTCTAATCTGAATTTGAGCCTGTGGCCCTGTTCCAAAGGAGGTCGGATTCAAAGCCCAGCCATGCATTGTGTTGGTGTCCTTCTCAGGTGAAGGTTGTTCAATCCAGAAGTGCTCTGTCCTTGCTGCTGTACCTCAGTGAACTCTTGGTGTATCAGATAGTGTCTTTCTTTGCCTGGCACTAAAGTCTTGTGAGAGATATTTTCTTTCACATGGGGGAAAATCGTGTTATTGAGAAAATGTCCTCCTGAACATGTCTGGTGTTACTTTGTGCTTCTGGAAAAGTGACTTGGTATCACAAATCTATTGGTTTTATTTCTTAGAGCAAAGTTCTCTAATACTTTGTATAAATATGTGTTCTGAAGACATGCATAGGTTTTTTTTCTTTAATTTTTCATAACTTGTTTTACCCTGAATTCTCGTTGCTGGTGGGTGTTTATGAAGATGCTGCTGGCATAAATCATAGATTAGTTTGAGTTGGAAGGGACCTTAAAGATCATCTTATTCCAACTCCCTTGTGGAAACATCTTCAACTAGATCAGGCTGCTCAGAGCTCCATATCCTGGCCCTGGATACTTCCAGGGATGGGGCATCCACAACTTCTGTGGGCAACCTGTGCCAGGGCCTCACCACCCTCACAGGGAAGAATTTATTACCTAAACTAAATTTCCTTTCAGTTTGAAAAAAGACACGAGTAATTAGATGATCAGCTTCCCAGTAAGACATTCATGTTTATGCCTCAGTACTTCCATATACCCTTTTTTTTGAGATTATTTAGAAGCTGAAAAGAAACAATTCCAGTGTTTCCCCATTGTCTGGCCCTGGCTGTGTAATAAGAGACTGGCATAAGGCGAAACTTAACTGTGTTAAATATGTACTTGCTGAAGATTCTGTTGAATGTGTTGCATGTAAACAGCATCACATGAATTCCATGTTCCCATTGTAAAGTGTCCCTGTGTGCCTGCAGTAGAGCAGATATGGACCAGTACAAGGAAAGGACTACAAGGCATAAGTGGGAAATTCAAGAGATAAATACAGTACAAAATACATTAAAATAGAGCAAAAGCAAGAAGGATTTAGAGAGCTGATAAGCTGTGCCACTGAGGGTATGGGATAGATTTCATAGAATATACCGGCTTGGAAGAGACCTCCGAGATCATCAAGTCCAACCCTTGATCCAACCCTGCTGTGATTCCCAGACCATGGCACTGATGCCACGTCCAGTCTCATCTTAAAAACCTCCAGGGGCTGTGAATCCACCCTGGGCAGCCCTTTCCAATGTGTGATTACTCTCTCTGTAAAGAATTTCTTCCAAATATCCAACCTAAACCTCCCCTGGCAGAGTTTGGCACCGTAGCAGGCAGTCCTGGTACAGGGGAGGCTGTTGCTGGGGCTGAGCTAAAGGGCTTCCAGTGCATTTACTGCGTGATGGAGCTATTGGAGTAGTTTATTTGTTTGCTGGGAGGTGTCTGCTGGACCAGTCACTGGGAAAGAATTGAAACAAGCCACAGTTTACTTGTTAAATGGCTTTGCAGCTTGGCTCGCCTGGATCTGTAGTAGAAAGGAGGTTATTCATCTAAATTAGGCGTGACTGTGTACAGTCATTATCTGATGGATATTTATCAGTCAGCAGTGAATGGTCCAAATTGCCCATGGAATTGGATGCAGTAGAAGATTTGCCTGGTTGGTTTACTTAGAATTTCTGCAGTTACTGAAGTTAATGTTTATGCTGTAACCTTTTAGTGAGTTCTGTAATTTTGATTTTTAAATTTTTACCTGTGGTTTTTAGGTAGGATTTATGTATGCAAGCAGGATTATTAGCCTACTGTGCAATACGTGTTAGTGTCCCTACAGTTATTGACTTACTGACATACAATCAGAAATGTTGAAATTAAGGCATTGTTGCTGAAATGTGAGGAATCTTAGGAACTGTCTGTTGTGTAGCTTGAAGGAAAAGGTGACCAAAAAAGATTCAGGCTTTGGCAGCTGATGGATTTTTAGCCTGTGCATGAATTCTTATTTGTGTATCTGTTTTAAAAATACAGATAAGTTGGGGGGAGGTGGTTGTGCAACAGTGCTTTTCCTTTCTTCCTCAAAAAAGAGCAGGGAAAAAGACTGTGCTTAACCCTGAAGTGCCTTTTTAAAAATTTAATTATCAGCACAGGGGCCTCATGATACAATTAGTTATGTTGTGCCATTTGTCTTCCTAATGCCCTTGGTAAGCTTTGAGCAAACACATTCTAGACACAGTCATTTTACAGGACCATGTTCCCAGTGATCGTGAGTTTATAATGCATTTCTTCAAAGTTGGTTTGTTTTTTATTCCAATAATGTGTCTGCATTTCAGGCTTATGTTTCATTTACAGTGAGGTGTGGGTCAGATGAGACATTCTCAACCTGAGAATTTTTGGGAAACCCTTGAGAGTGGAACTGGATGGGATCAGGTTTAATATAACCATCTGTGCAAACAGATGACATTGTGCATGAGGCATTGAATAATTTAGTGTTATCTTCAAGTGCCAGATAAAGATATTCAAAAGGTCAAATTAAAAGCTATTGCTTGGAGTATTAGGTTGAAGAGTAATGCTTTGTCCTTTTGTGCTGGAAGTACACAACAAAGGCTCAGTGTAAATTTGGTAAGGACAGGCATTGAAGCAAATAAATAACAAAATAGCAAATAAATTAACAGTGGAGGAGAGCTGGGAACATCGCAGTGGGGATGCTGAGCTCTTGGTCAAGTCTGAGTGCTTTCTAACATTGATCCTCCATCCTTGGAGGGACCAAGGTGGGGGGTTCTGGTTTAGGCAGCTGAGGAGGAGCCCGGGAGGTGGAAGGAGAGGGGAAAATCACATGAGAGTGACTAAATCTCTTATTCTTGCGAAAGCTGAACTGGGGTGGCACTTCCACATAAACAGTAAGTGGCTGGGCTGTGATAACCCAGCTTTTGCACGGGATTGCAGTTGGGATTAGGGAACTGACAGAACAAATCACATCCCGTTCTAGTCAATAGTTTCTCTGTTTGCAATTCCAGCTGATTGCTGTGACTGGAATATTTCACCTGCAGAGGCTGAGCGGTGGCATCTTCTATTGCCTGTCATCTCCAGCTCAGAATGGGTGGGTGACACTGCAAATTAATGTGATACACTCACCCTGGCTGCTGCTGTGTTTCTGCTCAACTGCCTCAAAATGCCATGTCACTGACAACTTAATGGTTGGGGATTTCACAATATTGTGAAGTTTAACAAAGATATAAAAGCTTATTTGTAAAGCAAACCGGAAAGCAATCAGTAGCTTTGTGCAGTTCTGTGTAATATAAGTATTTTTAAATTAAAAGAGGGTCAGTTTAGACTAGAGATAAGGAAGAAACTTTATTTTTTAATGAGGGTGGTGAGGCCCTGGCACAGGTTGCCCAGAGAGGCTGTGGATGCTCCATCCCTGGAAATGTTCGAGACCAGCTTTTTATGGGGCTTGAAGCAACTTGTTCTAGTGGAAGCAGGATGGCCCTGCTCATTGCAGGGGGCTTGGACTAGATGGCATTTAAAAGTCCCTTGCAACCCAAACTATTCTATAATTTTGATATGTGGATAAGAAGCATTTGCATCGCCTTTTAGTCTTGCAGTGGAATATATGAGTTTGTTTAAATAAGGCAAGAGGCTTCTCTTTTTCAGGGGAAGTTTGCATTTGTATCATTCCCCTTGAATTGGGAAAATTTGAAAATGAATACTGAGGAGTTCCACCAGAAATGTTGTATTTTTCAAACAAGCTGGTTTCAGAAGCTTTGCTTTGCAAGAAAGGGTCTTTGTATTTTCCATATTTCTTAAATGTCAGAATCTTTCTGTTACCCTCAAAATATAGTAATTTGAATTAACCTTCCAACTGAGGGTGATTTCCGTGTCACAAAAATTTACTTTAAATACTGGAAAATAAAACAACTGAGGAAACAAACCTGGATACTTCTTTAGCCAGCTTTAGTCAGACAGAAATTCAGGCCCACACCTCTTCTGTTCTCTTCCCCAAATAGAAATGTAACACAAGGTTTTGTGCTGCAGTCCTGCTCCAAATGCCATGTGGTGATTTCCAAAAGCTAACAGCTAAAAATTTCAAGCTTTCAAGTGCCTCCTTTTTAAAATAAAATGCAAACATTTTCATTGTAAGTACTTGCAGAGTAAAGTCCTGCTATTGATGTCTATTATTTGCATTTAACACAGTTTTCCTGAGGAAGCTTTACTGATGAGTTTGGTGTGATGTCTTTTCAGATTACATCAGATATGACCGAATACATGAATAGCCTGGGATAGCCCGAAGGAGGGACAGGATGTCACAATAACATACAAAACATTTGGGAGGTATGTGGGGTTTGTTTTCTGTTGCACTAAAAAATGTCTTGGTAAAACAAAATGAATAAAGTTATTTTATGCCATTTCCATTCGTAAAACATTTCTCAAAAGTTGTATAAACCCGTTTTTGATGAAATAATAACTCATTTGTCTTGTTATCTTCATATCCAGCTGCCAATTACGTAGAGTTGTGAAACTTGAATTTGCTTGACCCTAAAGGGTGGTGGATATCCCAAAGTGCTATTGAACTTAATTGGCATAGATTGTAATTTCGAACTGCAAACACTTAAAAAGATTAGGAGAATTTGAAGTGGCTGAAAAGAGGACCTTATCTACGTTAAGTCAAGCTTGACTTGCTTTCAAGTGAGGTGGAGTTTGTTAGTTTTTAAGGTATTTTATTTGACTACCTTCAGCCATGGCTTAGGAGCTGCACTTTGGTAGGAAGGGGGATTTTTGTCCATAAAAAACCCAATGTGTGGACAGAAAACACAGTTTGACTCTGGAAATTTTAACAGATCCATGCGCCAGAGCTGTGCTTCAGTTGTGCTGTTTCACAACCAGGGAATGTGTCCTTCAGACCTCACTGTGTCCCAGGAATTTCCCAGCTATTTTAGCAGTTGCTCTCAGATCTCTGCTGCAACCTGCAGATGCTTATTTTCATTTCCAGTTTCTTGGGTTGTTCCTGCCTGGTTCTAACATTAAGGCTTAAAAATCAGAAGGATTTATGGGCAGAATATGTTTCTCTGATTCCTGATACAGGTTTTTTAAGGTTGTGGACAGACACACCTTCATCAAAACTGACCTCAGTGTGAGTCTCTTTACCTGGTAAGGGTCACCTGGACCATTCTAGAGGAACAAAATGATCCCATGTTCAAGGTCTTGGGATGGATATTGAAGTGCCATAATTCCTACCAGTCATATAATAGGCTGCCATTAATAAGGGGGAAGAACAGAGAGCTCTGCATGGCTGTCATAAATCAATATAAATGCTCTCAGGTTTCTCTCAGACGTGGCCTTTAATAGCATGAATCAATATGATTTTTAGAACACAGTATACTTTTAAAGCAGCAGGGTATTTTTGAGGCATAATGTTTAAGCTTTAATTGGTCTCCCGTTTGTTGATAGCACTTCAGTTCTGCCATTCTGTATCTTTGCTTGTCTGGAAAATAATTCTGTTTTCCTGAGAACTCTCAAGGTTTCAAGTCTTGTTTTTGTTCCAGGTTGGAACAACAACAAAGCCCTAGAAGAGTTTTAAAAAAATTAAATTAATTAATGTGTTCTTTGAAAATCTGATTCATGTAATCCACTGCCATGCTAATTTAACCACTACCATTTGTTTCCCTTTAAGTTTGGTCTGATCTGAGACCATTTTGTAGGTTATCCAATATATCTTTGTAACAGGCTTGTGGTTTTTCCAAAACAATAGCACTCTTGTCAACAAATTTAGCTGCTTTCTAACTTGCTGTGTTGTTTGTTGTGAGCAACGTATTAGAACAGCTTTATTTCCATTCTGTTTTTCCTTTCTGCTCTTCCCTCAGTTGCTGGAGCAGAATGAGAAGTCAACAGTCTGGTGCCATAATTTGCTGTTTTCAGGGAGACATGAGCTGTGATTTCATTTAATGAAGACTTTGCCATTTTAGTTTGAGATAGAAGGGAGTGGTTGTGTTTTTTAACAGATGAGGAAGAAGGGTTTATGGGCACAGCAAGGTGAAAATGAAACCGTTCTAAAATCCCTTTGTGAGGCACTAAAGCTCTGTGTTTCTGATGGGGTGCTCCTGGCTGGACTCCCACTAAAGCTGGTCTGTGACTCCCTTCTTCTGCTGGACAGGGGAGAGAAAATATAACAGAAGGCTTATGGGTCAAGATAAGGGCAGGGGGAGAGAAAATGCAACAAAGGCTCATGGATCAAGATTAGGGCAGGGAGAGCTCACTCAGCAATGACCGTCACAGGCAAAACAGACTTGACCTGGGGAATTCAGCTTAATTTATTACCAATGAAAGCAGAGTAGAATAATGAGAAACAAAATCGAAATCTTAAAAACTAAAACCTAAAAAACTGAAAACTAAATCCCTTCTTTCATATTTCATCCTTATGTAGCCACAGGATTGTTCGGGTTTGGACCCCAAAAAAGTCTCAGTTATCTGTTTTGAACTTGGCTATGTTTCATCTTCCAGAAACAACGGACGAGAACCACCTCGATTTCAAAAAGGATGAGGATGATAATAATAATAACAATGGTCTCTTTGGTTCCTGCAGGGCAAGGCCAGCAAACCATGCAGTCATCAGGGCACAGGTTCCGGGATGTCGAGCACCACCCTCTTCTCGGCGACAATGAGAGCTACGACTCCTCGTCCTCGGAGGCCGACATGGCAGAGAGGGTCTGGTTCATCAGGGATGGCTGTGGGATGGTCTGTGCCATCATGACCTGGCTCCTGGTTGTCTATGCAGACTTTGTAGTGACTTTTGTCATGTTGCTGCCTTCCAAAGACTTTTGGTACTCAGTGATCAACGGGGTTCTCTTTAACTGCTTGGCAGTCCTCGCTTTGTCGTCACACCTGAGGACTATGCTGACGGATCCAGTAAGTATCCAAGAGCTCCTTGGCATTGGATTGTTCCATTTCCTCATGAGGGGAACAAGGGGGCAGCCACTGATCTCTTCTCTATGGGGACCAGTGACAGGACCTGAAGGAATGTCCTGAAGATGAGTCAGGAATGGTTGAGATTGGATATTAGAAAAGGTTCTTCCCCCAGAGGGTGGTTGGGCACTGAACAGGCTCCCCAGGAAAGTGGTCGCAACACCAAGTCTGACAGAGCTCAGGGAGAGTTTGGATGATACTCAGACTCATGATGTGACTCTTGGGGATGGTCCTGTGCAGTGCCAGGAGTTGGACTCCCTGATCCTTGTGGGTCCCTTCCAACTCAGCACATTCGCTGACTCTGTGATTTGCAGAAAAGTTTGGAGAAGCCAGATCACTCTTCTCCTGCTGGGAAAAGGAGTGTTAGATTCAAACCCCTCAAGGTTGAAGGCATGATATCTGTATCTGTCCTGTTGTTCTGTTAATGAAACCGTAAAGGATCTGTCAATATAAAATTAATTTATGAGTATAAGACTCATGAAAAATACAGTTTATTTGTAAAATATTAACCCAGGCCCTGAAAAAGCTAATGAAGCTGAAGACTAAAAGTCTTCTCTGTCCTATTCTTTTTTAGTATTTTTTCATCAGATATATTTTCAAAACTTGCATACCTTCATCCTGTTGTGCCATTTGAAATGGCACATTTAAGGATGTGCCATTTCATTTAATTCCATTTAAGGCACATGAAAGAGCTTTCAGAGGTAGACAAGCTGCAAAACCCCAGTCACACACTGGCATGAAGTAAGAACCACTGTCCTACACGATTCCTGCATTATTGTCTGTAGGTGTTTGGAGTCAGAGGGAAGGGAGATTTACGTTGAACACGCATTGAAACAGTGTAGGTGTAAGAGCTCTTGAAATTGCTCCTTTCACAAGACTTTTACTCTCCAAGAGATTAAATAGTTCATTTTGTACTAAAATCTATAATTTTTTTTAGAGAATAAATCCAGGGAAAGCGAGCTGAGGGGAAGCCCATCTATTTTCTCCAGATTTTTAGGACAGTGACAATGTAGAGAGAAGTTCTGGGAGTGTTCAAAAAACCAGCAGGGCATTGTAGTTAATGATTTTCTAGGTCTCTGATTTACTTCTGACCCCACACCCAGTGATGAAACATTACAACTTCTACATGCTGTGACAATAAGAAAGTTAATGGTTTAAGGATTGATGGCTTAAAAATACGTTCTGGTAAAACTGGGTGTCTTTCTAGACCTGTGTTGTTCTCTATGGATAAAACATGATAAAAATTGAGATGAGTCACTGCTTTTTTTCCTCTATTCCTTTTCTGCTGACTCCCAGAATGGAAGACTCGACTGTGTGATAGAAACTAAGATTGAAGGAAGAAAGGAATAAACTGCCTCAAAACATATGTGAATTAAATTTCCTCCTATAAGTACAAAAATGGATTTGTTCATGGAAAGGAATTGGTGACTGACTGAGACTGTAAAAGATGTTTTTGAAATGGGGCATATTTTTGTCAGCAAAATGCTTAAAGTGTGGCCTGAAGTTATTACCCTTAGTGGCAGGTGAATAGGGCAATTTGAGACATTTTATGAGCCTAAATTTACCTGGAGCAAGATAAATCTGTGCTTTGGAAGTTCTCTCTGAGATAATTCACCATGTTTACACCAAAGTAATACCCTCCATGAGAACATGAATATTGCAAAATACACTTCAGGAGTTCACCGTGAGTGTTTAAGGAACTCTCTCACTTTGTACCCCTTCAAGGGCCATCTGGCTCAAGTTGGAAGCACCACTTGGCCAAAGAGTTCTTCTGGGGTAGGGCTTGGGCCGTGTCTCATATTATAGAAACACAAATTTATTATTCCAGGCCATAGGTAACAAAAAATTCCTGCCTAAGCAGAGAGGTGTTTTGGAATGGGATCTGAATGCCTGCTGACTTCTTAATTCTGTCCCAGAACTTCCTTCAGCTGTCTGTATAAAGTGAGGGTGTTCCCAGTGGGGTTTTTTTGAACGAGGGTGAACTGCAGAACGTTGCTGTGGATTTTTAAGCTAACCTGGAGAGGACTCTCCCTGGGGGAATGAGGTGCTGACCTGGAGGGGTTGGTACAGAGAGGCCACTGCCCTTTGTCACATCCCAGTTTATTTCATAATTACTTCCTCTCCCAGATAAGCCTTTAGCTCCATAAATGAGCAAGGGGACGATGGTGCTGTCCTTTCTCTTCTCACTAATCCACAGTTAGATTTTGAACTCAGGAGGCTCTGGGTTAATATTGTTCCTGGAAGAAGCAATTCCTGACCATCCTCTTCCTCGTTGTGTTCAAACAGCAGCTCTGTGATGAACAGCTCAGAACTAATCACTACAAATCAGTTTCTTTTCCTGATGGGTTATTTTTCTTCTGAATCAGTTCCTTCCCCTCTTTACCATGAAACTACACAAACTTTGTCAGGAGCAGAAGATAGCAGGGGTACAAGAGGTAGAATAAAGAAGCCAGTGGTGGTTCTTGCCAACAGCATCCAAGCTAAAAGTTTAAGGAAAAAGGGATGATGGTTATAAAAAACTTGTCTACATGGGACAGGTGGCTAAACCCTGGTTCAGAGACTTGAAATAATATCTTTCAAGTAGTTGCTTCTTTAACTTTTGTATATGGCTTGGCCCAATAATCAAATGTCACAACAAACATTCAGAGTAACTTCTCAGCAAATAATGTACCTGGGGGTAAAGATGTGTCTCCTTCATTTCTGTCAGCTGGTGACAGTATATTCTATGAGAATTATGCTAATACTTGGCCATAGATGAGTCCTGCTGAAATGAAGCTGAATTTGAGGTCAAGCAGAGGTAATTTATTCATTTGGAATTGATTGTGGCTTATAGCAGATCAGCTTTGAATAAATGAACTTATTTCAGCAATTATCCTGAGGTTGCTGGGATGAAGTCTATGAAAGGTATTTTTAAATGCTCTCATGCCATTTAAGAAGCTTTCTCTCCTCTAATTGAAATGATTTCAGGGGGCTGTGCCCAAAGGAAATGCCACTAAAGAATACATGGATAATTTGCAACTGAAACCAGGAGAAGTGATCTACAAATGTCCCAAGTGCTGTAGTATCAAACCTGAGCGTGCACACCATTGCAGGTAGGCCAGGGGGGAATTTAAAGCAGGTCTGCATATTGAATTGTGAAATAACAACTGGTATTTATGTTGATTTTTCTCCCCACAAATTCTTTTTAATATCCAATAAACTTTCAAATTCATACATTGCAGAGTATTTTATAAATAGAATATTCTATGGCTAAAAATGAATGTGAATGAGGGGAAAGGAGAAAAGAGAAGAAAGAGTTTTGACAATAATTGTGCTCTGGTGTCTTAAATACTTTTTGATCTGTGAGTATTTTGTCCTGTTCATCATTCCAATACTGTGCTGTTATGCAGGTAATTCAGGGCAAAGAGAAGAATCTCAATTTTCTGAGAGAAGCTGATTGAAGAAATGACCCCTGCAATCCTAAATTAACAAAATAGAGTAATTTTAAACAATCACTTTAATTTGTGTCATTTCTTCATATGCATTTGAGGTTATATGTGAATTGGCAGATTATTTCCCCAAGGTTGTATAAATAGTTGGATAAATTGAAAATTCATTTTAAAAAGGACAGGAGTGATGATAATTTGAACTAAACATGCTATGGAAGAGATAGTAAATGCATCCATTTTAAATTAATCCTCAAATCTTTTGAGTTTTCAGGCACTGTGGATTTGCTTTTGTAGTGTTTATTGTGTGAGAGCTGAAAATAGAAGTGGCTGCATAATCAGGACTTACATAAATATGTAAATGTTCCTGGTGGCTTCTCTTTAGGTGTGGGGAGTGCTGTGAATTGAATTGTGAGGAGCATTGAATTTTAGTGCCTGTCAAAAGAAGAGAGTGAAGCCTTGTCAGGGCTCTCAGACTGTTCTGCAGGTCTGTGGTTTGTAAATGCAGAGTCTGGGTGCGTGTCACTAATCCGTGTGAACGTCACGCCTGAGGAGCTCCTTCTATTAGGAACACTCAGCCTTGGCCCTGGGAGCTTGAGCTTCTCTCAGCTGTGAGTGGGTTTTTGTATCTGGAGTGTGAAGAGAGAAGTTTCACGGATAAATAGTCAAGTATGGAATTACCTTGGGTAGGTTCATCAGGGATGCAGTGACGCTGCCCTGTGCGGTGAGTCTGCTCCTTTGGCTTTATTAGCTCGGGAGTGTTCCCTGAGCACAGCTGTGCTCAGGGCTGGGGGGTGGAAGCGGCACAGCTGCTTTCTTGGGGCAGAATAGAAGCTGTAAATCCCTGGGGATCCAAAATAGCTGCGTGCAGTCTGCTCAGATGGCCTGGCATCGTGTCCACGGGATGTGCCAAAGGGACAACTGAGAGCTCAGCTGAGCGTAGGTTGGATCTGGGATCTTGCTGATTTTCTCATCTCACATTTAGGCAGGTTCCCACAGAGACTTCGCAGGTAGCTGTAAAGAGTGTTTCCCACATCTTCAGTCCTGGTAGGATTTACTCATTTAGAAGGAAGGAGCCCTAAATGAAGACATCATATGTTGGAACTCTCAATATGGGAGAAAAAAAACCTGGAATATCAGAGAGCCTGGGGCTCAAATACATTGTTTATAGCGACAAGCTGAGCAACATTTCTTGTTAAAGCAGAGCAAGAATGGAGAGTGTCTACAAGGAAGGAAATCTCTGATACTTTCAAAGGGTTTGTTTTCCCTAAGCACCTTTTTAGGGACCCAGCTTTGTGTGTCTTATGAATTGTTCTGTTTAATCCTTGGGAAAATATTCAGGAAGATGTTCCATGGGCAAAGGATGTATTTTAGTGCTTGCTCAGGGCAAAACATGTGAAAGGGAAAGCCAGAGGCTCACAGTGTATGTGGTATCCTTTTGAAAGGCTGCTCTCATGTTTTTCTCAGCACTTGGATTTCTGGTTTAGTTGTCTTTGTTTCTGTTAATCTGATTCTTTGCCCTAGATATATCACTGCAGAAGTTATCAAATAGAAAAAAAGGGTTCTTTGATTATACTGCCAAATTTTTTATTGGTTTACAAACCCTTTCCAAGGACATTAAAAGGATGGTCTAGTCCCAAGTATTTAAAGTGGCAATTTGCTGATAGAAGAGACTTGAAAATGGAAATTGAAGTTGGTTCCTGTTGGGAAATGCTTACACTCAAAGCCACAGTGCATGTTTTGAGTAGTAAATTATTAACAGAAGAGACTCTTATGAAGTAGTTATGAAAATTGTTGTGCAACACTGCAACCGTTTTTTTAAGGAAGAAAAATTGTTTCATAATACACATTAGTGTTGGGAAAAAGGACAAGAAACTTCTGTTTACAGATAAGTATCTATGAAATACATTAAACCGAGATTTTCCTGAGCAGTTAACATTCTCACCCTAAGGAAGAGCCTTGTCCTGAGTGAATGGGATTTGGATTTCACTGAAGGAGCACAGGTGTCAGTATTCCTGCCTGTTCTGAGCACCTGCATTTGTGTCTGGGGAATTGTCACTGAGACTCAAATCACTGAGATCTTTCCATCAGTCTTCCTGTGGATATCTGTTATCCAGACCAATTTTTAGCTGGGTTTTTCAGAAGTGCAGTGGAACCTGCCTGAGTTCCTGCAGCAGCAGTGCCCAGCTGGAGAACACCTTCCTTCATCCACAGCTCCTTGTTCTCACCACCAGTTCTGCTCCTGCCTCTTGTGCAGGGTGGGAGTGAAACGACTCAGACTTCCCCAAACTCCTGCTGTATAAACATCTGTACTTGCACTGTGGAAGGAATAAAATACAAGTTGATGGGATAGGAAGAAGGCAGAACCACTGGTTTTAAGCCTTGCTGTGAGTTTGTTAGTGTGAGATTGGGAATGAAGGCAGAACCACTGGTTTTAAGCCTTGCTGTGAGTTTGTTAGTGTGAGATTGGGAATGAAGGCAGGGTTCCAGACTTCTCATGCCTTGGAGGGCTTTGTGTGGGCTTGTGAGAAATTCTGAATGAGCAGAAGCGAGTCTTGCCCACCTCACATCCTCCAGCACTCGGCTTGGTTGAGTCTGGGTATGATTTTAGTCAGCACTTCACATTAATATTGTTTTTAGAGTGACAGCACAGGTTGGTTGTGGTACCTGCAGTTAACTCACCTTCCACAGAGCTCGGGAAAATGAGAGGCTGAATTTGCAGCAGCAGGTGGTGAAATGAAAATCCTTTGAAGAGCCTCCTGAATGTCTTCCCTTGAGTGATACTTGTTTTTCTGTGCCAGAAAGTTGTTGCAGTGTTTAGTTCCGGTACTGGCATTTCCAGATGTAACAGGCACTGTTTAAAAAGTCATTTGCACCAGAGGATGGATCGTCTTTAATGTCCGTAAAACAAGATGCAGTGGGAATGTGGGGTTTGGTCTGTCAGTGCCACAAGTGTCTTAAGTGCCTGGATTTGCTTGATTGTATATTTGGTTTTGGAATGATTCTCATATTAATACTGGGGGAAGGTTTGGGAAGAATATCTTACAGCTAGTTTTGTAGCAACCAAAAACCGAGTTGTGAGCAAACAAACAGTTTCTATAAAGAAATGCAAATAAAATCACTGTTTTACGGTTTGTTAGGAAATATTCATCATCATATGACCACTGGATACCCTTGTTTCTGCTTTAAAATGTGAGGTATAATTTCCCAACAGGAGCCTTTTTTTTCCTTTCTTCCAGTATTTGCAAGCGCTGCATCCGAAAGATGGATCATCACTGCCCCTGGGTGAACAACTGTGTGGGGGAGAAAAACCAGAGGTTTTTTGTTCTGTTTACGGTGAGTGAAAATCAACATTCAGTCTGAATCAACATTCAGTCCAAACCTACCCTAATTATAACGATTTTGGTTGTGCCTAGTACCAGCTAATGGTTTAAGGGCACAATTGTGGCGTTGTTTTGGTTGGGTGTTTTTTTCCTTCTATGCCAGATATTCTCCAAACAGGAAGGTATTTCTCCTCATACTCATTGAAATCTTGTACAATGCTGTTATTTTAAGCAGCCTTAATTTTGCTGTGTTCTCTGCAGTAACAGTCAGTGAGATGGTGCTGTCTCTTGTTTGCAGATGTACATAGCCCTAATTTCAGCTCATGCTCTCGTCCTCTGCGGGTTCCAGTTCTTCTCCTGTGTCCGAGGGCAATGGACTGGTAAGCAAATCCTTAATTTGCATTATCATAATCTACCAGATATTAAGGAAAAGCCATAGCATTCCACCTATTTCAGTCCCTTGTAGGAAATATTACAGATTTACATCTTTAAGTGAGGTCCTGAACAAATTTTACATTTTTCTCCTGTTCTTCTTTGGTTGTTTTATTCCCCTCATTCCTTTAGACATTCACTGTAAGAGCTGTGGCTGTCAAGGGCATTCTTACACCGTTTACACAGAGTAGTAATTTACTCCCTCTGTAATAGGAAGGAAACAGAGCTGGTCCTCAGCCACCTTAGCACTGTATCACCTACAGCTGCCAGCTGGGCTTTGTGTGTCCCACCACAATGCTGAGAATTATATTTGAAATTTAGATAAATTTCTCCCTCATTCTGTTGCTGGAGCCAAGTGTGGGGCTCTTGTAGAAAAGAAATTTCCTAAACTCTCCCAGTTTTTGTGTTTAGGCCTCTGACTTACATTTCTTAATGTTCCAATGGTGCTCATTCAGGTTGTGTGCTTTTGACAGAAGATGGTTGATTATATGTTCTTCCTGGTATCTGAAGCAACAGGGGAAATCCATGTGACACTTTTTTTGCTAAATATTCCATTAAATGGGTGAAATCTTAGTCCATTTTTTACTTGAAACGTTCAGCCTCCTGTATATATCCCATCTTTTCCTTGTTTAAGCATAGTTGAGTTAATCAGTTGATCAGAGGATCTCCAGAGATGTCACTGTCAAATGTAAGGCAGAACCTGATTACTTTGTGTGGTGAATTAAAAAGAAAGAGAATAAAGCAATCACAGCCAAATGGAACATCTGTATTAACTGGCAAGTCAGAGCTGGCAGTGGGGATGGTTTTTACAGCAGCTGTCGTGCCTGGAACTCCAAGCTGCTCTCACATGTGCAGTTCTGAGCACTCAAATCACTTCATGTGCAAACATCTATTCGATATCCTTGAAATACCAGAAATGCAGTACCATGCGCTTTAGAGGAAGCCAGAAGTGTTACTGCCATGAAATTCTTTATTTCCTTGCTCAGCAAATAGAGCTGCTGCAGTGCCAGCAATTAGAAGTTTGTGTTAATTGTGAAATAGTGTTTCAAGTGTCAGATATTTAGAACATGCTCTGTAGTTTTTTTTTTTCTTGTTGGGTTATTTATAACTACATGTATCATTTTCACAGAATGCAGTGACTTCTCCCCACCTGTAACTGTGATCCTGATGATCTTCTTGTGCCTTGAGGGTTTTCTGTTTCTCACTTTCACTGCAGTCATGTTTGGCACCCAAATCCACTCAATATGCAACGATGAAACGGTAAAAAACCTCTGCTTTTTTGTATCCTGTAACAGTAACTCTGGGGAGATGTGATTAGATGTTGTTTTATTGCATGAGGAGAAAACTGCAAGCCTGAAATAGCTCACTTTTATTTTCTGCAGTTACAAGAATTGAAATACTTGCTTTCTGACAGAAGGAAGTGCTCTGTTTGCTTTCCTGACACACATTTTGTAATTAGGTTTTCAGTGACAAAGATTGCACAGCTTTCTGACTTCAGTTTTGACTTTCACTTCTCAACTCTCACAGACTCCTGAGATGTGTCATGGGGAGTGTCTGATTTTTCTCAGGTTTACACTTGAAGTAGCTGTTTGTCTCAGCCCTTCACGCCTCACCTTGATACACTTTGTTACAGGATAAGCATAGTTTGGGCCTTAGATCTGCATTGTTACACCTTCAGAGAATGTTTTGGGATAGGCAATTAACTGGAAACATAAGGAATTTGAAACCTGTGACTGTTCAGTATTTTCTCCTGTGAGGCTGTTTAAAAGTGTACTTCTGTACTGAGGAGTAACTGTGAAAAACAGTTGGTAAATATTGAGCCTTCATTAGTGGGAAGTACAAAAAATTATCATCAAAATAATGCATTTGGGGGAGTAATCCTGGCTTCAGTAATTGCAGTGCAGGAGCCTTATTGTCTGGTTTCGTTAACTGAGTAAACAACTTGTAGTGTAGGTTTATTATGTGTGGATTCTCTACTGTAACATCAGCTTTTCTGGTCATTTTACCTTCTAGCTTGAGGGGGAAAGCAATAGAGGTAGACAAACCTTCTTGTACAGATGCAATATTTTAAGTCTTCTGCCCTGTAGCCACAGGGCTAAAAAACGTTGCTAATTTCTTCCTTACTAAATAAATATAATAATAAGGAACTAATCAGCTCAGTAACTCTACAATAAAAATGCAAAATGAGTTTTGATGACAGATATTGGATTTTGCTAAACTTTGGGCTCACCAGTGCATGTTTCTGTACAGGAGATTGAGAGACTGAAGAGTGAAAAGCCAACATGGGAGAGGAGACTCCGCTGGGAAGGGATGAAGTCAGTTTTTGGGGGTCAGCCTTCACTCCTGTGGATCAATCCCTTTGCAGGATTTCGGATCAGGCGACTTCTACTGAGAGGCAAGAAAGGAGGACCCGAGTTTTCTGTTTGAGCCTAAATATGCTGGAACTTGCGAGAGTTCTATATAATATTTATTTTGGGGCCAGAGAAGGCTGTCTACATATAATCTGTGACCAGGTGAAACTGATATCAGACATTTGCTTGTAGCAAGCAGAGTTTTCTACGTTTATTGTCACAGACATCTCATTAATTCAGAGACAGGAACTGGATCTGCAATGGTCTGAACAGCGAGATACCAGAGGAAAAGCACGTGGTCACACTAAAGAAGCCAAATGTTGTCATGCTACTGTAATTTATTTTATGAGATTACTTACCCATTTTTTGTTAAACCCTTTTTATTTGATAAATGTCTGGGGAATTACCTGTGTGTTTTTATAAGAAGTAAATCCTTAGGTGCAGTTGTCAATCAGAGGGAGGAGCATTAGGGTGGAAGTTGATCTCCAGTGAGACTTAGCCTTCTAAATCCAGATTTCAGGGAATAGTGCTTTGTTCAGTTCTCATTTTTCAGCTTGTCCTGACAAACAGAGCTGTACTCCTGTGTCCCACTCCAGGCACACATTCCTCATATGCAAGTGGCTCCCAGGAGTGGTGCCCGGCACGGCACTGCACGGCAGAGGCACTGGCACCCCCTGCCCAATGTCTTCCCAGGCTCACTGAAGCGTGGCTGTGTTTGGCACTGTTCATCTCCTCTGGCACTTTGGGAAATGCCAAATCTTCACTAAACAACACTTGTAACTCCTGGCTGCGGGCCAAACCCTGCCTCAAATCCTTAATGCGTTGATTCCGGGGGAACTGGATGTGGGTAGTTTGTGTCTAGGCCTGTGCAGGGATGAGTGGGACCAGTGACTGTGTCCTGCTGTGTGAGATTAAAAGAATGTACTGCAGATGGAGGGAATACACTGAAAACAGTTGGCTTTGTATGGTCTCGTTCTGCCCCGTCTTTATTGTACGGATTTTTCCTAGAAGGAAAGCTGTTATGATCCCTTGGACAAAGACATCAGGGGAACGACTGGTGTTGCCTCTTTCTCAAGTTCAACACATCTTAAATGTAGAAACATCTGCAACAGAACAAATTATTTTGAATTTAACCATGTCCAACCAAAACTACTCTGAGGAAATGAGAGCAATGTAGATCTAGAACTGCTTAAGTGGGCCTGACAAACAACAGTAGTGCTAAGAAACATTCATAAATTTGCAAGTAATGAAATGCAAGCTGCAAGTAATGAAATTCAGCTAAAAGTGGATTCTTTAAAAATTACATTTAGACTATTTTTTTTTTGTATTACTGTTAATCTACAAACACTGACAATATAAAGGATAAAGCAGGAGCCTTGATGCATAGCTTGAAATCGTGCCTAGAAAGTAAATAGCTCCCTGTTTTGGGACTTGCCTTAAAATTGTCCTGTTCTTGCTTTTGCTCAACCAGTAGCACTGATGACCTGTCCCACCTCCAGCAGTTCCACCTGCTGAAGAATCTTGCATTACATTATGCACTGCACAAGCTGTACTTTCTTTTTTCAGTGACCTGCTTCTCCATCTCTTTGTAAGCAGTTTGTGGCAACTTGATTCAGCTTCGTCAGGTTTTGTACTACTGGGTGGGTGAAATTCCTGAGGGATCCATTAATTATCTACGACCCTGTGAACAAAATTGTGCAATACTATGGAATATGTTCACTTTGCTGGAGGGGGAGGATGGTGTGTGATGCTGGAGAGTTCCTAGGTGGAAATCCACTGAAATTGCAGTCAAACGAACAAAAGTGTCTCGTGTAGCTGAGGGGAAAGCTGGAAGTGCCACAAAAATCTGTGCATATTCAGTTGCACACCTTAAAAGTTTGGGGGAGGGGGGGGAAATGTGTCTGGCTTTATCATGAGGCTCTTAATGTGTGTATTGTTTAATGATGGAAATCAGAAAATATCACTCCAAGCGGTTAAACCCTGTGACTTAGCAAGTGTGTGTGTGTGTGTGTGTGAAATCCAGGTTACTTGGCTTTTCAAACCCTTCTGTTGTAATTTTTTTAATGTTAAAAAAAAATAAACTGATGAATTGAAGTCTTAGTTGATTAACTTCTCTATATGTCACTTTTTTTTGCACATCTGTGTTTGTATTCACACATATTTAGGCTGAACAACTTCAGGGTAATTGTCTTTTTTGGCTTGTGATTTGTATTTGTTTATATCAAGTGACAGGTGATATTGCTCCAAATTGAAGATGCTCCTCTGCTTATTAAGGGGATTAAGCTGCGCTACATGCTTAGCTCTTGGGCATTTCCTTTCCTGTATCCTTGTTATAGAACCATGGAATGGTTTGGGTTGGAAGGGACCTTAAAGATCATCTTATTCTATCCCTGTTTGTCTGAGGAGAGTGGGAAAACATGTGAAAACATAGCATGGTGTTTCAGGCTTTGCATTTCCAAGGTGTTTCTGTAGAACACATCTTTGGATTCCCCAGTTGCTCTGTGCGAATGTTGGCTTTTTCCACTAGTTCTGCAGCTTGAGGTGCAGGTTAGAGAGGAGCAGTTCACAAGTGTCCACCCCAACAAGGGTGAGGAGGAACAAGGTTTCCAAAAGGGAAGGATGGAGAGACTGGAAATAATTCTAAAAAATACTTTGATGTGTTTTCTGGGTCTAATATCACACTTTTCTACACTGCTATTTCTATGGAGAAAATAGCTCCAAAGACACGAACACAGACTTTGTGCCAGTGCTGCTTGTGTTTATAAGCAGGTTAATGATTTGATGATGTTTGTGTACCACAACAGTCGGGCTGGGCTGTGTTTACATATATTTTAGGGAAGAGCTTGTTTGCTCTCCAAAGGGAACAGACGTCTCTGCAGATGGACCCTGCCAATTTATCTCCTCTTTATTTTCTTGTTTAGTTTCTAGTAGTAATGTCAATATTGTTTTGTGAACCCTGGGCAAGCAGCAATTCATTTATGGGCTACATTATGCCCTGCTGTGTGCACAAATGTTGTGTTTTTACAGTTGTTCTCATTTCTTTCTGTTGGTACCATGGTCATATGTGAATGTATTGCTACTGGAGAAGGAAAGGGGTTTTGGAATACAGAAACTGGACTGTAAAATGATGATGGAATATGTTAATAACACTAAAATGAAGTGCACCAGTATTGGTTCTGTATATTTTTTTAAAGTGTTACTCTTCTGAACAGAGTTACAGGTCCATATTGGGATACACTTTGTGGTTTAACGGGAGTTGGTGCTTCTTCATTGATGAGATTAATTTTTTATTTTGCTTCTGTCACTCTTTTTGTGTGTGTGTGTGTGTGTGTGTGTGTGTGTGTGTTCTGAATGTCTTAATTTATTTTAGCCTTTCCTGACTGTGTTCTAGTAGCACATGTGCTACTTAAAGCACGTCAGTCTTGTCATACCCAACTAGAGCTCTGGAAAACAGCCAAGAGGCATCAAAGCAATCACAGGCTCAGTGTCTTAATAACATAAGTGAAACTTTGCACCTCCAAAATATTGCTGCAGTTTCTCTTTAATGCTGTAGTGCAAGAGAAAGTTAATATAAGACCTAAATTCAATGTTAATGAAACCCAATATTAGAATTGGCAAGGAAACAGATAACTTAAGAAAGACTTTACTACCTGAGATGCACCATTCTCATAAGCAGTGGCATCTTGCCCAGCCACTGGAATATTTTTAAATAATGGCTTGAAACCTCTTTTGTGAACAAAATCATCATTCCAATAAATCTAATGAAATAGTCAGTTCCAAGGCATAAGAATATCGGTTTGATTTGGAGTGGGGTTTGACATAGGGAAGCCAGAAAGAGGTTTTTGCTGTGAATCTATTTTGGGCCTTAATGAAATAAATTGTTCTTGCTCCAACCAGCTGAACACTGGGGGCTGAATCTGATACCCACTGGTTCCTGGACAACTTTATTTTCTTCTGTAATATCTTAGATTGTGAATTCCATCAATCTCGAGTGAAAGCTGGGCATTGCAGCCGTAGATGATTCTTTTTTATGAAAAATAATTCCCAAAGCTATTTGCTTTGGAGAAATCAGTAGAGAACCTGGGGAAAGGCTTTGAATGAAAGACAAAAGGCAAACTCCATATGAAATATGAGAATATGGAATTTATTTCCCCCCTAGATTTATTTTCTTACCATTAACGAGTATAAATGTACATTTAATGTCTCAAAAAGGAATGTGATCGACCTGCTGGAGGAACTGGGAGCAATGTTAGCTCGGTGCAGTTGCATCTGTCATGCAGCAGGAATGCTTGCAGAGGAACCTGCTTTCCAGATAGAGCTGTTTCAAATGGAAGTTATCAGCATATAATGTCAGATCAAATTCATCACAGGCAGGAGAAAAATAAAACATTTGTGATCCAGGTGAAATTCAACCCAGTCTTTGATGGTTTTCAGATCTCACTGGTGCTGTAGAATGGCAACACTTAATGTCTCCCCTAGGAATGAATACTAAGTGTTCCCCTTCTGGTGGAAGTTCAGAGGCTCCTCCCAACTTCTCTTTCGATTGATAAGATCACATTTCCATGGTGTCCTCCCCCAGGGAGCTCCAAGTGCTTCAAAAAGCCACTACTGGGCACCATCATTTCAGTTTTGCTGTGAACAAGGCAATGTGTGGGTTGGGATTTTATCCAGAGGAACAGAACCAAGAGTTTTCCATCACGTCCTAATGTTCAGTGTGGCCACTCCTGCTCCCTCCAGAGCTGTCTGACAGAGGTCATTGTACAAATGAGCAGAAGTTTTGTAGAACTCTGATAACTCTGCTTTCTAATGAAGTCCCATCCATTGAAATCAACTCCACAAATACCATGCTTTAGGACGACTTGAGGCTGTACAGTCATGGTTAGGCTTAATTAACAAGTTGTAACGTGGTTAATGGTTGGTCACCTACCACTGATTAAGTTTTACATTAAATGCAGAAACACCTTATCTTTTAAATATAAGAGTTTTTTGTAAGTGGCTCACGGAAGATCTGCCTCGTCCTCTTGGCTAATTTGGAGCTCTCAAGTTTAGGTTGCAGATACCACAAAGAAACACAATACTACAGCAAAATCAAATCTGTGAACTGGGAAAAGGCATTTTGGGGCATTTTTTTGTTATGTGTGTTGCACAAAGCAGGGATGGGGTAAGTCAACAGCTCCTTGAGCTATGGGTTTCCCAGACCAGCAGCTACAGAGTGGGGCAGAGCTCCTTGCTGCCTTCTTGGAGCTCTGTTAGAAGTGCTCACAAAGTAGAAGGTCCATCAAATGACTTATAACTGGGCTCCACATATACTGGGAATGATTGAAAATGACAAAATGTTGGCATTCCTGATCATAAATAATAACTAACGGGCATTAAATGTTGGCTGGTCTGTGTAGAACAAGGCACCTCTGTGTGGAATAAGAAACGTTTGGCCTGCTAAAGGTTATGAAGATATTCCTAAAGCTTAATGAGCAACAGGAGAAATGGGAGTGTAATTAAATTTTTTGATGGGAATAGACCTTTCCATAGCAATTCAGGACACACTGTACATGTAAGTGATTACCAGGAGCTGTGCCAGGCAATTGTTTGGATGAAGAAAGTGGCTGAAGGCTTTAAAAGGGTCGTGATCACACCAAGCAAGACAATAACAAACACAGTCAGAAGCCCTGCTCCAAAGAGCTTGCAGTCTTGGTCCTGTTGGGAAGAGCATGAACCCCAATCCCTTGTGCAAAGGTGGTGGGAATTCCCAAGGTTGAGGATCCTGCTGCAGGCTGGGACTTGGTGTCTGAGTCACAGCTAGGACAGGGTGTGAGCGACGGGTCCGGCTGCGGGCAGGGGGTTGCTGTGCTTTGCCTCTGCAAAGAGAAAGGGCCCGTTTCACTGTCAGCATGGTTTCCACATTGCTCCCAGCTTCTCCTTCCACCTCTCCCTATAAAATCTCCTGCTTGGGCATCACTGTCTGAGGCAAGAGCTGTGCCACGGCGCTGGGTCCTGCGCTAGGGCCTAGTTTATAGTCTTCACTGCCTGTGCTTGTAGAAGGAGAGGGAAGGGATGTTTCAGGAGATGCTGTGGGAGAGAAAAGAAACAGAATTAACGTGGGCTTGGATGCTGTTCAGTAGAGCAGAGCCCAAACGAAGTCAGCAAACCATACAATGAACCAAGGAACAGGAGTATGGGGGACGGGGGAGGGGGATCCATCCCAAATTCAGGCATGTTCTGGCATATTCCTTCCTTCCTGGTTTGTGAGGAGGCACAGGGTGGACTGATAAGCACGTGCCAACTCTTCTCAGTATTTTGCATTTGGTAAATGCCTGCAACTGCTTTTCAATCCTTCCTCTCCTCATCAGAGGGGAGCTCAAACCTGCAGGCCACTGTACCACATTTCCAGAACACAACATCTCCCTAACCTATGCTTTAAGGTGGCTTAAAAAAAAACAAATAAAAACAACTTACTTAAAATACATGATGCCGACATTTATATGGCAGAGAAACAAAATACACTACAAGAAACAAAAATACACTACGAGAGGTATATGATTGTAAGTGGCAGAAGGAGACTATGTGTGTAAGACATTGTGATTACACAGCAGCAGTTGTTAAATTACAACTCCTGCTCTACTTTCTTTTTTTAGCAGCGTGGTCCTACAGTGGATAAATGCCTTAATCAACAGCCATGGCCTGGCAGCAGTGCCCAGAGTGGTTGAAGATAGTCTTGTATTCAGTTTTTCAACAACCAGCTTTACACGGGGAACTCCTGCCACTAATAACTAACTGTGTCCTGCTTTGTGGCATTTCACCGTGCTGCCCACGACCATAGAAACACATTGAGAAATCCCTAATCTGGATTTCTTTTGTTTGTTTGTTTGTTTGTTTGTTTGTTTGTTTGTTTTTCCCAAGCTTATGATGCTTTAGTAACATCTCAAAATCCCTCTGGGTCATGCTACCATGTGAGAATCCCAGTTTCTCTTTGGAAGCACATAAAGGAGTCAGAGAGGCTGTGAAATTTTTTTTCATATAAATAAACTTAAATATCTTTTCCTTAACTGTTTCTCCTGCCCAGCCCCTCGGTTATGTGGACAGTGACAGTGTGAAGATGGACACCTACGGTCTGGAGCTGTGTGAATCACAGAGCTCATGTTGTTTTGGAGGACGTGTCCTGGCAGTGGCTCCAGGTTGAGGTTGGGAGGTCCTGACTGGTACTGGAGATCAGCGGTGGTTCCTGCAGAGGAAGTGGGAAAAGACATCATTCTTTGCATAGTTACCGAGAAACCAGATGCTCTGGGCTAAATCTTCTTTATTGAGGGGATGTGGAAGACCTCTGTGGGTGAAGGTTAATGGCTCATCTTTGCATCCTTCCTGCTCTGCTGCCCTCTTTGCTCTCAGCCTCTCACTGTCTAGAAACAACCTCCTGGGATGTCTGGGCTTTCAATATCCAACCACATTGTTCTTCTGTCTGTGTGTGTGTCCCAATTGCTGCTCTTATCAGGGTTTCCCATACAGTTATAACTTTTGCATGTTGTCTTCTTGCAAACTGCCTCACCTTGGTAGAGGGCCTAAAAGTCAAGTGCCCCACTGGTGGCACACCACAGAGAGTACCCACTGCTATAAAACTTGACAGATTTTTAGAGCTAGACTGGAAAGAAATGGCTCTGGGTTTGAACTGGAGTGAGAGGGACCCATGTTCAAGCCACAATTCATAGTCCTAGAATAATTTGGGTTGGAAGGGACCTTAGAGATCATGTAGGTTCAACCCTCTGCCATGGGTGGGGATGCCACCCACGAGATCAGGTTGCTCAGGGCCCAGTCCAACCTGGCCTTGGACACTTCCAGGGATGGGGCAGCCACAGCTTCTCTGGGTGAATTGTGCCAGTGCCTCACCACCCTCACAGTAATTTATTCCTAATTTCAAATCTACTCTTAGTCTAAAAACATCCCTGTTCTCCCTACCCCACACCCTCCAGAGGACACAAACGAAGCCCCGTAAATAAAACCTTTCAGATAATCCAGCTTTGGTGTCCCTCCTCAGCAGCATTCATACCTCCCAGCAGCATCTCCTGCAGCAAACTGTCGATCCTGGCCACTCCGAAGAGCTTCATGAACTGGACCTGCTCTATCATCTGCCAGGTGATGCTCTGCAGGGGGGGCAGCAGGAGCAGGATGTCGCTGAAGCGGCCCCGGGAGTCGTACTGGCGGTCGTTGATGTAATCCTCGAGGTTCACCTGCACCTGGAAGCGCATGTTCTTCACCTTCCCAGGCTCACTCAGGCCTTTGCAGTCTGGGGAGGGGGAAAATGAAGTTAACTGCTGGCCTGTGTAACCAGAGAAACATTACCCTGTCAGTCAGGCTCTGTAGAGGGAAAAGGATCAAACACCAGTGATCCTCTGACAGAGTCCAAGATGAGGTGATAGATTAGCACTGGGATGCCACTGCTTCATATCTCATGTGGAATAGGGAAGCAGTAAGGGGAATTTTAGGGGAAACAGTAATTTGAGGGGAAACAATAATTTGAGGAGACTTTGAAGGGAAAGAGTGAGAAAATAGAAGCTTGAAGTGCATATGTCTGCCTACCACTATTAGTAAAGATTCAGAAGTTAAACCACATTTATTCTTCCAACCAAACAACTAACGAGGGAAAAATGACACGAAGTTAAATTTTTTTGGGCCTCAGAATTTTCCCCTGAAAACTTTGAGTCCCAACTACTACCACTAAATCCACGCAGTTTTAGTGCCTGCATATGTTGTAATCACACCCTGTGCAGCAACAGATTCTTGCCTTGCTCTCCTGTCTGTGACCTGTGGTCAATCCTATTTTTCATGGGTCACTGGTCCAGCTTTGTTCAAGCAAGTAAATGTGACTTTGGGTAGGGTGAAGTGCTGGGATTTATGGCTTTCCACTGCTGTCTCTGCTGGTAGCTAAAACTGAGGTTTCTGGATCACTGCACCATTTCCTTCACTGTCTACAAAGAAACCACAGGCACCACATTTTAGGGATCATGGTGCCAAGAGATGAGATAAAGTGGTTAACAAATGATTGCATGTCAGCATGCAGCTCTGAGGACGAGCCTGCTCGTTAGCATGAATGAACTTCACTTCTGTAGAGCTTCACAGTGTTTCCTCTCAGCTGAAACCTCAGCTCCTCACTGTCACATTGATCCAAAGCTGCACAGAGACATTGATCAGCTGAGAAGGTGATCTGTCAAACTCAATTTGCTAATACCACCCTCACTCTGTTCGCTCTCTGGAGAGCTGCAGTTTGTGGTTGTTTCTAAAACTCCTGGATCTTGGTTTTGAATCAGCAAATGCAGCAGAAAACAATAACTACTGGGAGATACTCTAGTTTCTCCATGCTAATAGATGCCAAGGATAAAAGGGCATTGTTCTGGGTTTGGGGTTGTTTTCCCATCTCTTCTCTGAGCTCCAGGGCAATACACACTGAAGGGACCCCAGTGCTGTAGCAAGAAGAGGTAGTTTGTGTGCTGTAGAAGCAGCAGTGCCTGTGGGGAGGGAGCCTGGGCTGAGACAGAACCCCCCAGGCCTTTGGAATGAGGATACAACAAAGCTTCAAAACAAGCTGGTTTTTGCCTCTGTGTTTCCCCGTTCTCCATCCTGTGTGGATCAGCCCTGCCCTGGGCCAGTGCTGGCTGCCAGCAACATCCATTAGCAGCTCCCTGGTACTTCTGGGTGCCCTGACCAGCCCAGCTCTCTGTGGTTTTTAATGGTGCTTTCTGGACCCTGATAGAGCTCCACTGCTGCTCTGCTGACTCACTTTGCTTATACATAATTCACTACAGGCATATATGTCCTTAATAGTCATCTCCTGCACTTCAGGCTGATGGGCTTTCCCAAAGCCAAGCTATTGAAGCAGCCAAACTGCTCCAGGGCCTGCAAAGTCTTGAACATCAGCCTGGCTGGAGTTCTAACTTGCTAAACAGCAAAACACTCAGGAATAGGTCACTTCTAACTGCACTGCTGAGCGTTGGCCATTACAGCACAGGCAGGGTGAAATGCAGAGCTGCTGCCAAGGGGTTTTCCCGGTTATTGGCGGGCCCTCAGCTCCTTTCCAAGCCCATCTTGACCATCAGGAGGAAGCTCACCTGGATCAAAGAAGATGATGGCTTTCAGGCAGGCGTACTCGTTGTCATCGATCTGGATGTCCCGCAAGGGCTTCACCAACTCATCCAGGATTCTGGTGGCCACACGAGCGATTTCCAGTTCTGGGCAGTGCATTGGGATGATGAAATCATTCCCTGGGGAGACACAAAAGAAATTCACCATCAGATGTTGGCTCTAGCTCTGCAGACTCAGTTTCATCCAGCAGTTACCCCCAGGCCTGTTTGCCAGGTAGTCCCAGTGCCCATTTGCAGCAAATTTCCAGTCTGCAGCTTCCTAGTCTGATCCCCGGTTGAGAAGCAAGCCATGGATCTCACTCTTTGGTCCTTAATTATCTCATTTGCACATGTCAGGGCACCCACACTGTACACAAGGCCTGTTCCACGTTCTGCTCTGCTTTACCCTCTCTTATATCAAGCACCTGTTTGTAAGCAGTGTTGCACCTTTATTTTTGGTGTGTTGTTTTTTTTAAACAAAGATATCCCTCCCTCTTTTCTTTAGTGTGTGGCTTTCAAGGTCACATTCTCATTTTTAACAAGAACATTCCCACCTATGGTTTTAGGGACAGAGGGCTGCATGAAAAGACAATACCTATGTGCACTGTAACTTTTATTAGACCTTTCTGCTGAGTCTTTAAGGACTGATATCCAAATACCTCATTGCTTAGCAATTTCAGTTACAAAAATAAGGCAACACAGTTTGAGATGCCAGTTAAATACTGAGTTTAAATAAAAACTCATCCACAGTTTCAAAGCAGTAAGGGAAGAGTTATAAAAATCCCATTGCATTTATTTGCTACTTTTTACTCTTCTCCAGATACTTCCCAAGCACTGAGTCTCATCCCGAGTGTGCAGACCATGGCCAGGAGAAGGGATTTCATGTAGACAGAATAATTGCCAGTGAGTTGGGGGTGTGAATTACAAAAGCAGGAGTGGATTTCACTACCTTACCTAATAACAGAAAATCAGTGTATGGTATGGACCTCTTGGCCACCCCGAGGAGCAAGTGCTCCCCTGCATGGGCTCTGAGCAAGGCAACCTGGAGAGGGCACAGAAAAAAGACACAATATTATATTTAAAAAGCAGAGATCTTTCAGATCTACAGATAAAATACTATTAAAATCTAGAAAATATTAGAATATGTTCACTTTGGGAACTGCTACATTCACAGCAAACTAAATAAGAAGTTGTTTTCAGCTAAAAAAGCAAGGAGGGGCTTGAGTTAGTTGACTTCTTAGGAAACAAACAGCTTTTACAATCAACTGCCAGGTACCAGTGAAGGGAAACTCAGTCTTTTTTTTGGCTGGGGCCTTTTGCAGACTGGACTGACCAACTCTATTATATTTAGGGGACTTTGGCTACTCAAGTTATTTTTAATTTATCCCTTAGCCATTATTACTCTTTCTCTCCTGACAGTTTGTTACTCTGCATAGGGTGATCTTCACATTTATGTCAGACTCTCCTGATGAAAGGCAGGGCTGGGAATTCCTATCCAAGGCAGTGGGATTGCAGAGAAAAGGCTTTTGCATTTTACCTGGTCATCAAGTGGGAGCTCACAGAACGCTGGGATGTATTTTGCCCATTCCACCAGCACCAGAAGCTGCTGTTTCATAGACTCACACACGTCATTGATGGTTGCAACCTTCTTCATGGCAATGTCCGTGCTGTGCACTGGGCTCAGGGATAAATACTGCAAGAGGAACAACCCAGCTGCATTGGGACCAGATCAAAGCTGTTTTCCCCCCCTCCACAGCAGCGATTCATCCTCATGAGGCCCTTGACAACTCGTTTCCCGTTGTGGTTTCACACTCATCCGCTCAGCAGCGTGTCCTGTCCAAGCACAGCCCCTGGTGCAGCCTCCACGAGGTGGTGCTCAGTCCCAACACACTCCCGTCCCTCCTCTGCCTCCTTCCCCACTCTCCAGGGTGGCTCAGGACAAAATCTGATTAACGTTCCCATTCCTAGCAGCATCGGGGCTCAGCTTCCTATCAACCCCTTAACCCAGCCAAATGCATGAAATGAATCCAGCTTTTCTCCTCCAAGGGACACAAAACACCCTTTTTGATCTCTGAAGGGCTGTGTGGGAGGGAGAGGGTTAAAACATCACCATTTTTGAAAAGGAAGTGGACTCATTGCTGCATGTAATATGCAACATCTGGACCATATGTTTCAGTGGAAAAAGGGTATTTGCATAAGAATTTAAAGGACACTCAGGGTGAAATTCACGGTGGAACATGAAATAAAAAAAAGCAATCAGCATTAGCTGAAGCCCAGTGATTTTATTCACATGATTTTTCCACCCTAAAATTGTTACCCTGAAAAAGAATTTATGAGAGAAGATACAGTCAAACAAACTTCCATGTGAATGTCAGGAGTTTTTAGGGGTCTAGCAACAATTTTAGGATGAGAGAATAGGGGATCCAGGGTCTGCAACATTCTCTAAGCCCTGGAATTTCAGCTTTGTACCTCACACCTCAAAGGCAAGAAGGTATATTGCCTTGATAACACTCCAAGGATTTTTCCTGTCTGTTTTTGGGTGTCTCTAATGCATTTTCCTCCCTCTTGGTTTGTGCAAGAGCCACCCAAGGACAGAAAGAAGATCTAAGGCCAGTTTTGGCTCATTTTCACCTTGCTTCCTCAGGTAATCTCAGGATTACCATTTCCTCAATCATAGAATATGAGAAATTGTGACAACTGCAACATTAGCTCTTTTGGCTTTATTTAGACCTTTTCCTCCATTTCTGTTTCCCAAAGAACTCGATAGGGATTTTTGATCATTTTCTTTCCTTTTTAATTTAGAATCATTTGACTATGAACAGGATTCTTTTTTTTTTTTTTCTTTGCAGCTCTTTAACTTCCCCTTCACTTTTTTGAATTGTAAAGCTTTTTAAAAAAAGAGACTCTTTCCTTCAACAACCTAAAACACAAGTTCCTTTGTTCTTTAACTGCCTCTCTCTTACAGTGAATGACTGCTGACAAGGAACACGCTGCCAAACCAGAGCAAAGGCTGAAGGTATACATGACAAAACAAAAAACTGGATTAGAAATTCCACCTCAAAAGGTGGAAAACCTGGGTGGTTCAGCGGGGTTGGAGCAGCTGAAGGCCACATTCGGAGGGCTGTCTCCACCTGTCCTACCTGCTGTGCCATGGCCTCAGCCTGGGTGAGCACGTGGATGGAGAGGGAGCCGTTGTCCTCGTAGCTGTTCCTGCGGATGCTGATCCTGTCGCGCTCGTTCTGCACGGCTGGGAAGACAGTGAGCAGTGCTTGAGAGAAAATTCCCCCACAGCCCATGGCTGTTGCTCCCTGTGGGGCCTAAACAGGAGTGGATAAGGCTTTAGCACCTGTAAGACCTCCACTCTTGTTGGATGCTGGAATAAGACTGAACAGGCTCTGAGGGAGGGAGAAGACCAAGCCCGAGAGGGAGATAAGGCCATTTGGGAGTCAGAGCAACACCTGTGGGATGTCAGCTGCTCCCACTGGGCTTGATGCAGCTCAGGGGGAGTTTAGGGATTTAATGTCAACCCTTTTCACTTGGCAATGCACCCACAGTGCTGGAGCTCTGGCCTTTGATACCCTTTTGCCGTGTCTGCACTGAGGACTCCTCTCCTGAGCTCCCAGTACAGCAGGATGCTCCTGAGGCTGCAGCTCATCTTACAGCAGCACCGGAAAACTCACCCTCTAATACCCCTGAAATGTCCCCTGCCCCTGAGGCATCACGAGTGGTGGTCCCAGGGGACATCTCCACCACTCATGGGCAGCAAGAAAAGTGACTTATTAAGGAAAGTCCAAAGAAAGGAAACTTAAATTCACTGATTCACCCTCAAAGCCATTCCCTCAGCCTTGCCCTTCACGCTACTGATTCCAGTGAGCCTGAAACCCTGGCAGCAACACTGGCACACAGCTGGGGAACAGACCAAGCCAGGGTTTGTCCCCACCCCAGCTGCCACCCTCTGAAAATCCCTGGAAAATGAGCTGGAAATCAGCTCAGAGTGTCCCAAACTACTAATGACAGTGATACCACAGACCCTGGGCACACTATAGGGACCACAGCAGAGTGAACATCAGCCCAGGCTCTTTGCAGACAGAAAGCTATGACCATGCCATGGTGAATTTGAAAAAAAACCACAAAACACACTTATTTTTGAGACCCATTCCACCCTTTAAACGCTCCTTTTCCCTGAAGCACAAAGCCCATCCAGCCCCTTCTCCATCAGCCCTGCACACTGAACATAAGGCATGGATTGCACTTCAGCAGCTTATTTTTGCAACACAGGCTCCAAGAGCTGACTCGCCTCCACTGCAGCCATCAGATAACACAGCAGCAGAGCAAAAAGGAAAATTTAGATACAGTCTACCCTGCTTTCAGTGTTGGTTTCTCCCCAAAGCCCTGTTGCCTCTGTCCAGCAGCACACAGGGCTGGGGAAAGGAGCTTGAACACAGAGTTGGTGTTTTCCTGACAGCTCAGACATCTCAGAAAGGCAGTTGTCAGGTCCTTAAGGCAGAGGGAGCGGGAAGATTTAGCATGTGGTGATAGTGCAACACATCCCTCCTCCTTCATCCAGCAATTCCAGACTCCTTTGGCTTTATTTAGGAGGAATGACTCAGACAAAGCTGTCAAAGCACGACTCATTCTGTGCTTTAACCCCTTGGGTGTAAAACAGTGTGTTTTTTTCTCAAAAGTGGCCATTGGGGAATGATTTTCTTTTCCCTCCCAGAGTCAACAAAATCAATTTGCCATCATTCTTTTGGGACTTTGCCTCACTGCTGGGTCTTGTTTTAGAGCATCAGTCTGCACAGGACTCATTCCTGGGAATTCTTGCAAAGGAGGAAAGTGGGCACCATTTTCCCCAAGGAGGGGGAAGGTGAGTTTTCATCAGCTCAAACTCAGCTGCTGCTCTGTTTTCCTAACCAGCCTCTGATGAAAGGCCAACAAAGTGAAAGGGCAGAAAACAAGCAGCAGTGACAGAAATCAATACCTCCCCTTATCTGCAGGAGTATTTATTTTCCAAGAGTTGGGACTCAGCCTTGCTGTCAGTCAGGACCTGACTGTGCCTGGGGTGGGGGATCTGCTGAGCTCCAACCACCAAAACCACTCTGTACCTCAGAACCAACCTTACCTGCAAGAAGCTGGATGGGTACATTGGTTTGTGACAGATACAACACACAAACATATTCCTGCAGCCTTTACAGACAATTAGTCATCAATTTAGGGAAAAAACAACTACACCCCTGGGGGAAACTCCGCTAACCCACGTTAGCACCTCACTGTGCATGGGGGGATGTTCAGCCAGGAAACCTCACCAGCCTGTAGGTGAAGGTGGTTATAGGAATCACAAGCTGTGATTAATCTCTGGAATGGATTAACCCTTCATGGCTTTTACTGGGACAGCAGGAAGATGGGCAGCAGCATCCAGCACTCAGCCTGACCAAACCTGTGTCATTACTAACTTTTTGGAAAGTCCCCACCCAAGCTTCTACACCTGGTTTCATATCAGACGCTCCCCCACGTAGCTCCCAGGGGGTGATGGGGCTCTTTTTGCCCAATTTCAAGAAAAGCTACAAATTTTGCCTTTCCAGCTGAGGTACACACGTTATTTTACATCAGCCCAACAGATCCAGGCAGACCTGGTCCCCAGTGACAGACTCCTTTAAAAATCCCAGCCTGTTTTTCCTCCCAGATCTTTTTATGGCACATATTTCAGTGCTTCCCTCATGCTCTGATAAGCTCAATCTTCAAGTGTAAGTGGATGGTACAGAGCGACTTTCTCAAGGTGATTTGGGTGTTATCTCTGAAAGTACCCAAGATGTGATGGAATTAGATACAAACGGGAGTTAATGTTTTACCTGCCACAAAAATTAATCTATTACTGTGTGGTAATTATATTGCTATATTTATTGTATTTGTAAAAAGGAAGGGATAGGTCACTGGTGGTGAGGCAGTGGGAGGGCTCAAGGGATGTGCTGGCCCTGGGGGTGCTGGGCTCAGGTGTGATCTTGGCTTTGCATCAATAAAACTCAGCAAACTTGCAGGAAAGACTGAAACTCTAGTGCTAACTGACTCCCGGGGGCTGCTGTTTCCAGCATGCTTCTGGCAAAAGCTTTGCTCCTCGGTTTTTTTCCCCTCTAATCTTGTCCTCTGCACATTCCCAGAGCAAATAAACACCATGAAGTCCCCAAGTGGGGACGTCAGTGGTTGTGAGTCCCCACCACTTTCTGGTCAGGGACAGTGTGGCCCCAAGCCGGGCTTTTCCCTGGAGGAGGGAACAGAGAGCAAGATGATGCCCGTGTCTCCCTCCAGAGAACTGTCATTGCTACAGCATGTCCTGACTGTGGGCAGCAGATGGGAAAACAAACATACTCTCCCTGTGATGTAGAGGAGCCCTTGGAGGGGGTTTGTTGTCCAGAGCAAGGCTGGACCCTCCTGCCATGAGCTCATGAAGGATTCCCGAGCGGCTGCGGGACACGCGGGCGGCTCTGAGCAAACAGCGGCGTGTTTGTGGCGTTGCAACAAACCCCTGTCCCCTAAACAAGGTGTCCTTGCGGTTTTGCCACAAAGGTCTAGAGCCTGGGATGAGGAACCTCCAGGGAGTCCAATAAATATGGGCACAAGCACTGGCTGGAAGGGGAGAGCAGCAAACCAGTAACTTTCCATGGCAAGTGCAGAGGTTAAAGCCCTGCCTGTATGGGAATTACTGTTTCCATTATTATTGCACTAAAACCATCCTTGTTTAATGCTGGGGGAGTTGGGAATTTATTAATAAATGGCATAGGGAGAGAGCAGGAGGAGGGAGGTGCGAGTGCCCTGTGCAGTGCTGGCATTCATTGGTGCTCATAGTGTTTCTGTCTCCACCAACAGATTTACTCCTCCTGCTGCCTGATTAATTTATATCCACAAATAATCTTTTTTCCCCAAGCTGCCTCAGATTTTGTAGGTGTGGTATGTTTTGTTCACAAATAAATCCCAGTGGTACAGACACATTTAGTCCTTTCACGGGCTTTTGGGGTGATTTATGACCATTGCAGGTGGAGAAAATCCTTTATCTTTTCCATCCTTCTTTGCAATAAACTGCAGTCCCAGTTTCTGAAAGCTGGCAGAAGAGGTGTGCAAACAAAAGGTATGAAACAAGACAGAGGTCCTTCAAAACACTAATAAAACTGTCCTATAAACCTGTCCAATTTCACAAAGATAAATAAAAAATAGCCCCAAACCCTCCCATTGTAATATGGCAGTAAGTGATAAAATAATTCTTTTTTACCTCTGCACGAAACTAGAGGAGTTCATGTACATTCATAAATTACTTTGAAGGGGATGAGAGGTTAAATATTAACCCCTCTTTTTTTTTTCCTACCAGCAGACTGAATCCTGACAGTGCAGTGCTGGCATTTCAAACGGCTTCCAGGTTTTCACTCAGCTCCATGTGAGGAGATGACCTGGCTCACTTGAGAAATCACACCCTGCCAATTTATTCAAGGTTAAACATGATCTCAGTGAGATGCTAAAAATAGTATCCTGGTGTTTCCTCTGTGTGTTTAAGTACCTGGTGTTCCCCTCAGACACTGGTGTTGTAGCCACCACAAACCTGTCCGGTGGCATTGAGCAAGACAATGGAAATCGAACCTTCCGTGCAAAGAGAGAAAACCAGGGAGAACAGCCAGAAAATCCCCCAAACACTCAGCCCTCCCTCCTGGCACAGTCCTGGCCCTAACCACAAAACAAGGATAAAGGAGGGAATCTCTGTTAAAATCTTAAATCCTGATCTTAGAGGTGTTTCAGGAGACCAGAAGGGGTTTGTGTTCAGGCAAACCTTTTCCTCTCCCCTTGTCCCAGCTATGATGATTGTTATCAAAGTGAATTCCTGGCACCAAAAAAGTAATTGGGATAGGACTGTTCCTGAATGACCTAATTTTTGAGAAGTTTGGGGACTGCACTTTCCATAAGACTCAAGTTTAGGCTCCATCTTGGTCTTGCTGGCACTGATGGAACCTGGGTCCCGTCTCAATGCACAAGCTTGAAGGTGTGGGGCAGTCCTTGTCCTTTCCTAAGGTAGGATCAAACTCAGAGTGTACAAAAAAGGCAATCTAAAGATCCTATTGATAATTTTCTTAATAACATCTGCCCAGCTGCCCCAAATAGCAAACCTCTCTTGGCACAGTTTAAAGCTAGCTCAGGTCACAGGGATTTTTCTTTAGGCAGAAATTTCCCTTCTACCAGGTTACATAGCACCCTGAAAAGTCTTATCCACTAGAATTATTTAAAAAAACAAACAAACGAACAGAAAAAGAAAGATCCAAAAGTGCCACATCACATCTTACAACACAGGAAGACTGGGGGAAAAAAAAAAATCACTCTGGATCCAAAATTCCAGTTTATCAGAACAGCGAGTTCTCTAACACTGCACACACAGACACTGAGCAGTGGGTCAGTGGGGCACCCTCAGTGCGACAGTGACACAGCCCTGGCTCACCCCACCCCAGGTGTATTGTCCCTGGGAAAAGGATCATTTCCAGCTCCTTCCCCTCCGCTTTGAGTAAACAATGCTATTACCACACCCTGGAAAGTCTGATTGCTGCTGTAGGGGCTGGCTCTGCAGGGATGTGCCAGGGAAAGAGTGTCAAGCTCTTGGGACACAGAGCACGGCCAGTGCGAATGTCCCCACTGCCATCTCCCAACACAGATGAGTGTGCACTGCCAAAAGGTTTTGTACAAATATTTGTAGCCTCCTAATAGAGCCCTGTCCAAGACACGGCTCCTCTTTTTCCCTAAAGCTTCGCAATTCTGTTTAATATTAATCTAGAACCACCCCAAGGCAAACAGCTGTGTTCTTTTTGCGCACACAATTGTGCAAGAAAATTTCTTTCCCAGTCCTGCACACGTGCTTGGGATATAGCTCTGGTCAGCTAATCTGATTTCTGCAAAGCACTTGCTCAAGGTGCTTTAAAATCCTCCTTCCCAAACACATGAGCAGTCTGTGAGCACACAACCTAACTGTGCACTCATAAAAAAGTTTCAAAGAATGTGACCATGTGGAACTTGAAATGAGTCATCATCCATCAAGCTGCAATCAGTGATGAAGGCCTGAGCCAAGGTTTTATAACTTTTACCATAAAAACCAATAAAAATCATGCTTCAGCTCAGAGAATGGAGCTGATAACCAGATTTCAGCCTTTCCAAGCTCTGGAGCTGCATCAGCAATCGGCTTTATCCCCATCCAGAATTGACCAGATCAGCTTTGGTTTGGTCTTAATTAATTTAAACTCTAATTATTTTTCCCTCTGCTGTATTTACTTCATTTCTCCTGAATTAAACCAGTAGGCATTTTTGCTACATCCATGACTTATGCCAAATTTCAAGACACTCTTCTGCAGGAAAACATATGGCCAGAACATTGGAAAGATTGTTTCATCACCAGTTAAATCTTATTGAATTACCAGAAACGAGTGGCAAATTTCCCCTCGGTTTCAGTGGGACCACAGTTTCACCCCTTGGGTGAACTCAGTGACATGGAAAGAAACTCTCAAGCTCCTTTCTACCTCACTCATCTTTTAGCTGTAAGCGGGTTGGAAAACAGCTCGAATGAAGGGTGGAGAGTGTTGAAACCATCACCCGACTACCATTGGGGTGATTGGGGACGTACTACCCACTGCAGGTTTGGCCCCCACTTTGCTGAGCACTCAGTGGACAAGCACAAAAAGCTTGGAATCAGTAAAACAGTGTCATCCATGCTCTCCCACTATGAAGACACTGGATGAGCAGAGACCAGAAATGCTGGGATAGGTCCCAGACTTTCCCAGGGAAGCTGGATGTAGGCACAGGTTAACACAGTGGGTTTTCTCATGCTTAGCATTAGTCCCCACGACACTCAGTGTTTCCTTCAGCCTGTTGAAAAGGCACTTGATGGTCACTGGCACCCAAGCCTACAAAGCTCCACTCCTTCCTGACACAGCCAGTGGGAAGTGCAGCGAAAGGCATTGACCAAGTTCGGATTGGCCCTTCAGTACTGGTGCTACTGGTGTGGCTCATGGTCATGCTGTAACCACCACGAGGACAGAATAACTGAAGGGCTTGGCTCTGACTCACCTCCCTGCTCGGAGGACACCTGAGTCATCTCCTCCAGGAGCGCTTCCTGGGTGCCCTGTGCCACCAAGGACCAGCTCTGGCACTGAAAGGATCGTGCCCAGGCTGTACCTTGCCCTGAGGGTTGGATGAAGCTACACAAGCATCAGCCAAGTCAACCATACCGTCTGAAGTAATCAACTGATGGCATTTATGACAATGGCAGGTCCTCACTGAGATTGGCACAGCTGGGAATAGGAGTCATGCTAGCAGGTACAGAGAGAAAATTGCTGCAGTAAAGCACTTAGAGACCAAACAAACCCTGAGGAAACTCATCCCTTTCCCACTACTAAAATATCCTAAAAACCCAGCCTCCCAGCAGGACTGAATAATGTCACCAGGCTCTCATTGATACTGAGATAAAATGGGAAATGGGGCTTTCAGCCACAACAAAAAAGTCTCTCACTGTGACACAAAAGCATCATCTCTCCAGCCAGGGCTGCTGCTGTTCTCCACAATGCTCTGCAGTGGGAGCAGGGCCTGAGACAGCAGCATGTAGTTTGGAAAAGTCTCTTTGCACCTACCTTCTTTCTTCATTCCAGCTCTGAAGCACTTCTTCAGCCTGCAGTACCTGCACTGGTTCCTCTTGTCTTTGTCGATCACACACTGTCGGCTGAACCTGGGAGGAGACGAGAAAGAAAGCATGGAGCAACCAGACTGGCACCTTCAACCCCCTCACCCTGAGCAGCCCCATATACAGCCCCAAATACAGCCCCAGACCTCCCTAATCTTCTTCATGAACCCAGAGAAGAGCCAAAGATTTGCAAGAAATGGATTGGATCAACATTGGCTTGGCCCAGCTCCTCATCTTCCCCAGCGCTGCTCCTGCCAGATGGGAGTGCAGCGACTTCAGACCACCCACCCTGCAGGGACTGGGATGGTTTTGGCCATGAAACCATGACTGTGACTTGAGTTGTGCTGCTGTAGGAGCTCCATCTCCCACTTGCAGACAGTTTTTGGATGTTTGCTGTCAGGGTTTGTCTGACTTCCCTGTTATCTGTCCCATTTCATGTACAATAACTGCATTATGGACAACAAGCCCCTTGTGTCTGTGGCCTTGTTTTGAGGCACAGGGCCACCTAATTCCTTCTCATTTCAGTGGGGATTTAGGAACCTCTGTGCAGTTCAAGGGGTGGCCCAGGCTAACTTGACAGCTCTTGCCATGCTGGGTGAAGCCATGGAAGAGGAATCTGCCGTGCAGAGAGGAGATGATGTGGGTTGGTCCGGGACCATCACCAGGTTGTAAATGCTGGGGCAGTTTCCCAGACTAGTTAAAAGCCAAAGGTACAAAGGCCCAAAGGCTTTTCAAGTACTTCATGTACCAGAGCTCTGAGCTGGGCTGAATGCAGCACAGCTGGCCAAATAAGGACTTGCAGACAAGCTTGGCCATTTCCTTGGCTTCAGCACTGCGGATCTTCCCTGAGCTGCCAAGTATCACAGAGATTCATGGATTCTTGGGAAGGGGCAGCAGCTCTACTCCCAGGAGACTGATAGCTGAAATTCCAAAGAAACCAGCAGTAGTTATAGTCTCCTCCCTCAGGAATCCCACGGTTCATGGCATGGGCACCATGTGGGTGGACACTGCTGTCACCCCAGGTGTCTTTCATGGCTGGTGTGCCCTGAAGTGATAAGGACACCAAGAACATTTTTAACAAATAGGATGACTCACATTGGAAAAATCTGAAATGCCCTGAGAGGAGGAAGAGCTTTGGAACAGAAAGAAAACTTCCAGGTTTTAATTAGCGATGAAGGATTTGAGTTGTATTCAGGTTTGGTTTGTTTTTTTTTTTTTCCCTTTTCTTCTGTGCTAAAATAAACACCACTTTCCTAAGGTCAACCAAGATAGCAGATTTATAATTTATAGCCTCCTCATGGTCAAAAAATCCTCTCAAATGTACACCTGTGCCAAAGTGGATGTGAATCATCTCTGGTCCGTGCTCATTTCTCAGAATGATCATAAAATCATCACTGATATGTCAGTGTACATCATTTATTTTATTTCAAAACAGAAATGGAGAAGGAGTGAGGGGAGGGATGTGTGGAGGCCTTGGAAGTGACAGAGTCTTGGATGCCTGTTGTTTTTTACAGGGAAAACCAAGAAAAACTGTGTTGGAGATGAAATCTCTGGAGCTTTGGTCCTTTGCCACTTTGGCTTTCCCTTGTTGGGCTGTGACAAGGCCATGGTGTCACCCCACACCCAGTGGAGTGTGGATTTATGTATTTTACACACCAGGAAAACCTCGGGTCTATGGGATTCCTTGATTTACACCATGGGGAAAGCAGTGATGCTGAATTCACTAAAGGGATTTCTTGGTGCCACAGAAGGTTTTGGGGTCCAAGACGAGACAGGACTGAGTTCACACCTCATGTCCCCATCCTCCAGCCACAAACCAAACTACAGCCCTGCTGCCGGCACCCGTGGCTCAGCAATCTGGCATTTGACACAGAGGCCCCTTTGTCCAACCTGATCTTCACCTGAAACCACTCACAGGGCCCATAAATTGCATTTTAATGGCAGCAAGGGCAGGTACCTGCAGGAGTAGACGTGGTTCTTGCGGACGCTCCTCCTGAAGAAGCCCTTGCAGCCGTCACAGCTGGAGGCCCCGTAGTGCTTGCCGGTGGCCCGGTCCCCGCAGATGGAGCACAGGGAGCTGACGCCGTTGGGGAGCAGGTTGGTGTTTGCTGACTCGGCTGCAATGGCCTCTGCGGGCAGAGAACAGGGACTGTCAGACCCCCCCAACCCGTGATGGAGAGCAGAGCCAAGTTGCTTTGTGCAAGCAAAAAGCACTGAGCCAGCCCCATCCACGCTAGAAAAGCCTCCAAATCGATGGTAATGCTCTTCCCAGCCTCAGCTGAGAGTAGCTCAGCTGCTTTGCTTCTGTCATCAATGTTTTCCTTTGCTTCAGTGGACAGAGGGATTTCAAGCTGCATAACCCAAACTGCTTGTGAGAATTTATCAATTATCACTACTTTTTTTTTTTTTTGAGTAGATATAGAGAAACCTCACCTGGATGTGGGGTACATGTTTTTGAGGGATGGAGAGCCATCTCCTCAATTAGTCACCTGGAGAACATGGCTCAAAGCTGGCATCCACAGAGGACAATGGACAAAAACTCCTTAACTTGAATAAATAGAAAGCAGAGAAGAGGTAGCAGAGGCGCAAAGGATGAGCTGCTTCATGCCCATGGCAGAGGTGTTGGAGATAAAAGGCTGCTCTTGAGAGCTCCTCTGCAGCTGAAAGGCAGCGAAAGCAACTCCCACAGGGATCAGTTTAGTTCTAAGTCTGGTTCCTGCTGTGAAATTCCCTCTGAAGAGCTCACTGCTTTCCACTGGAAAACAACAGAGGTGTGCAGGATGATCAGCCTTCTAAATTAGGGACCTAAAATTAGGTCATATGAATGCCCTCTGTCATGTCCTTCGTTTGCACCCCCTCATTTGGGGCAGGAATAGCTCTGCCCCTGCCTGCCCTGGGCTGTGTGTACACACTGCTGAAGACTCCCCTTTGAACCTCTCCCTTGGCTTTAACCACCACACTCTCTGCCCTCTTAATCCTCCTAATTTGAGGCGCAGCTTGGGGAAGGAAAAATAAGGAGACACTTGCGAAGGCGCAGATGAGTGTTTACATCTGACCGAGAGAAGGAATATTTGTGGAGTCTGCCCTGACCCGGACACTCACTGCAGGATGGTTTTATGAATTTAACACACCTCTGGGAGCATGTTCTGCACTCCAGGGGAGCTGATCTCATGCTACAGTGACCTTGGAATAGTCTCAGGGACAAAGACATCCTGATGTGTCTCTGGGATGAGACAGAAGAGATGGGCAGAGATGAGGAAAGCTCAGCTGATGTTGTGTTGAGCAATGAGAAATCTCTGAGAAAATTACTCCAAGGGGAGGAATTGTCATCTGGTCTGGACAGCCCAGAGGGAGTCTTCGAATCCATAAGGCATAAAAATAGCCCTGGGTAATCCACACACAACATGTGTATATACAGAGAGTGAGAGAAGGCTATTTTAGTGTATGAATACACATCAAAAATTTATAGTGAAAATATTTGCTATGCAATGAAAATTGTAATCAAAAGCCCCCCCAAAATAATCCAGCCAATAAAGCTTTAGTTTTTCAAAAATTGGAAAGTTTTTTAGCTAAGGCTCAGACTAAGACATTTTTAGCTAAGACTTCACAAATGCAAAGGTCAGAATTCCCTTCACTTTCTAAAAAAACCCCTTTTGGTCTTTATTCATCTTCTGATATATGGATGAATAAATAAGTAGGTTGAAGCGTTATGGGAGGAACATTACAAGAAAGAATGACAGCATTAAAATAATTCTTAGGTCATAATGACAGAAACTGAGATTTGCCAGTTCCCAAAATCTGTGTAAGATGGTCCCAGCTCTGACATTTGTCAGCAAGTGACACTTGGGTCCTTTGGGAATACTGTCTATGTCAGAGCTGTTTAATGGTAATTTACACTGACTTTTAGGTGTTTTTTTTTAATTATTCCTCATTTTATTTTACATAATAACTCAGTATTAAATGAGCTGTACTAGAATATTCCCTTGAGGATAACTGTACTGCTAAACATTTGTGCATCTGTTGCTCCATCTATTTTTTGAAGGAGCACATGACCATAAACAAACGTGCTGAGTCTGCTGGGTTCCATTAAAAAAATTGCACAACAAAAATAAAGATAAGAAGGCCAATTTCCTCTTTGCTCCACTCGTGCTTTCTCTAGTGATTTCGGAGGAATCAAGCCAAGGTCATCCAGTTTGGGTCTCCAATGGACCTTCAGTTAGGTCCGGACTGCAAAATGTTCCTGATGCTGGAAAGGATTCACTCACAAGAAAAGACTTTTTTTTTCCTTTATGTGAGTAGGACATGTGAGGAGCTGCTGGCTGATAGAAGGAAGAAATCAAAAATCTGGCCTTAAACCAAGTATTACTTGAGGAAGGACCATCAGCACTGTGTGTGTGAGGGCTCATGGAAATTAGTAAACCAAATTTTGCCCTCACTTGTACCCATGGAGGCACAGACAAACTACAAGTGAGTTGGGTGTTACACAGCTAAAAGTTCAGTCCCTGCTCAGGAGCCACGTGTCCTTTCCAACTTGGCTGAATGTGACCAGAAATAATAATAATAATAATAATTTTTAAAAAAAACCACAATAAAGAAAAGGAAATCCCTAAGCCAGAATGCTCATGTTAATTATGACAATACATTTTAATTACAAAATCCTGTCACCAACTAATGATGAGTTCCACATGAGAATTAGCTCTGAGAACAGCAAAGGCACAACTGGTATCGCACACACCAGAAGAATATTTTGATGCAGCTTTCAAACCTGCCTGATCACTGTGAGGAAAGGCAGAGGAAGGTCAGGATCCTTGCCAGCACAGCCCAGTGCCTGTAAAATCTGCTTCTTTACTCCATCCCTGCCTGACACTAGGTGATAACCCACTCAGGGCTTCATTTCCCACACTGTGTCTCTTTGCTACTCGGAGCTCAGCACCACCCAGAGCTGGGCTGGAGGGCTGCTGGGATGGATCTGGCCAGGATCCAGCCGGCTCACAACAACTGTGCCAAGCTCACAACTGTCCTCACCACCCTAGAAAGGGTTGCTGAGAGTTATGTATTGGTTATAGATGCTCATCACCATGGTAAATAGAACAGTTCCTAAGCCATGCCACGATGCCTCTGGAATTTCCACTGGAGAGATGCAATTATGTTCTCCATGAAAAGGCCATAACTCCTCTTGACCTTGTGTGGGCCTCAGGCTGAGCTGAGGACCGGTGGTTGTGTCCAGACTTCTGACTAGGACTGTTCCCAAGGGTCACTGACAGAAAAATCTGAATTTCAACCACTTTTTGTGAGTTATATATGCTCAGTGTGCAGGCTGTCGGTTACATCCCTAATGCTGATGAGAGTATTAAGGTAGCTTCACCAGCTTTGGGGTCAGCCAAGCTCATAACTGAAATATATCCCAATTTCTGGTACCTGCTGCCTCTGTATACAAGTCATTACCTAACCAGGGCTGAAATCGTGATGCCAGTCTTGCAGTGATAGGAAATGACAGTGAGGATGTTCTCATGATACCTGAACAATTCCTGCTTTTCCTTTCAGCTGTATTACTGGTTACATCTTCTAGATGCACATCATATAAAGAGAATGGTCTTGCAGTACTTTCCAGAATGGCTTTTGCTTTGATCTACCCAGGAATCCAAGCCAGTCTTGGTGCAGATAATTTGCAGCCAAGAAATTCCATGTACTGGGCTAAAATGTTAAAGAGATCTCGAATCTGGGTTTGCACTCAGACAGTCAAAGCTGGTGGCCAAAACCAGCATTGCAAAACCTGTGCACACAAATGTAGGGCAGGATGGGGGTTAGCACTGAAACCCAGGCCACAGGCAGGTCAGCTGCTTTCTACAGCAGCTTTTAGCAAATACAAGGGGGGGTTGAGGTCTAAAACATAGCTTTGATTTAGTGTTCCCAAATCCTACAGGAACAGTGATGAAGAGGCCAACCAGAAAGGCCAGAGCTCCTCCCAGGCACAACCTGCAGCCTGAGGGATGGCCAAAACATCCCTGGGGGCTTTATCATGGTCTGAATCGGGTCAGCAGCGGGGCTGGGAAAGGTGTTTCACCAACCTTCTGCCAAAGTCCTGAGGATCAGTGTGGTGGTTGAGCGTTGAGACAGGAGGACGAGCACCACCATGGGAGAAAACACTCCCTCAACTAAAGAATCAGTGCAGAATTGTAGTAATGCTTCATATTTTAAGCAAAATGAGACAACTCTGACAATAGCATGAGGAAAGGGGTATTAACAGCACATAAAAACTAAGTGAGAATATGGCTTGTAACACCAGCCAAAGTAAAGAAAACAAGTTTGTACAGAATGGGAAAATTTCTGCTGGTGCAACACGTATTTTATAAAGGAAAGAGGGAATTAGAGCTGATTTTTGTTCCTTTCCTTTTGCCATTCTTTCTATTTAAACCAGACAATTTGTTCTAGTCCTCCCATAATGGATTCTATTCTTTATTTTGAATTAGTCTCAAAATATTTGGCAAATTCTGGGCTACTTCAAGGTGGAAAATCCAAAATACATATCTAGGCAAGTCTCAGACCAACAGCACCCAAAGGGCTTCACAGCACTAATCAGTTTCAAGAGTTTCAAGAAAGCATGGGTTTAGATGAAAATATTCTAATTTTCACTTTTGAAATTGTTCATACCGTAAGAGACTGCCCAGAATCCATTAAAATAAATATTACATCCCTTCCTGTTCATGTTTATAGAGGGCAAAGCTGCCATTAGATTTAGGACAGAAAAAATACACACAAGTGTTGGGAAAAATATGACTTGAGACAATCCAGTATAATTCTAAAAGTACCTAAAATTAGATTATTTCTTGATTCTAACAAATTTTGAAATATTTCTGAAGCTACAGAGGGAAGTGTGATTTAGAGTTACCTCTGGGAACTGAATTCATCTGGTTGGCAATATATTTCCATGCATGGACATTTCAGGTCTATTTTGAAGTTACTGTAGAAGAGGACACTTACCCAAGACAAACAAGCTAATTTCAAAACAGCTCGTTCCCGAGAGAACCAGTTACTCATTAACAGCTCAACAAATAACACAACCCCAATGTCGATAAAGTTCAGAAAAGACTCAACCTGTCAGTTCCACTGCACAAATCACCAGAGAACCCCAAACAGGCTTTCGTGGTTCATTTGTGAAACAATTTTGAATTTTGAGGAACTCTGTGCCACTTCAAAAAGTGAAAAATACCTTGTTGTTTGGCACCAAGTGACAAAGAGAAACATCTGTGGTAAATAACATTTCTGGAGTAGGATAGGACGTAGAAAAATAAGAGGCAGTCTATCTGCAGCTGGCAAAAAATATATATTTAGCTGGGGACAGCCAGAGCTTTATTGAAGTCAGCCTTAAATTCAGATTTCTATGGGCCTTTTAACTTTACTATCCCTCCATGTCCCACAATAATAAGTCTAATCATTTTACATCGTGGACAATAACCCTACTGAAACTTATTTCTTTTGATGAGCCAGCTAATGAGCAAACATGAAAATCCCATCTTAATTTCACTAAGCTCCTTAACAAATGAAATGCAGCCAAAACTCTCCAAAGGCTTTGCTAACATTGGGATCTCATTCAGTTACACGGTGGTTTCATGCAGTATGACCAAAAAGCCCTTTATTTTTACACAGTGAGCAGTTAATTCCACAGAATAGCATTCACTTTATGTCAGAGTAGTTTTGGCTGCTCAAAAACTAAATAAAAAAAACTAAACGCCACACAATGCGCTTTATTTCTGTGAATGAAGCGGAAGTCCCTGACCATAAACACTCCCACCTCACAGCCAAGCTCTTTTGTGCTGTAAAAACGGTTGGACCATCTTGGCAACCCTTAAAAATATAAGGAAGGTAATGATTTGGATGTCGTTTCTCCGACCAAGTCCTTAGGAACAACTTGAACGGGACACACGGTCATAGACAAATGTCGTTTGGGATGACGTGTTTTCCCGAGGATTAAATGTCGACCTAAGTCATAGATGGAAACGAAACACGCATTTTAAGGAGGAAATATTGGCATTAACTCCTCTCATAAGCCACACAGGAGGACAGACCTGAGGAGTGCCATGAAAACCTCTACCAGCATTTGCCAAACTCTTCAGGACATGGCGCTCAGCCCACCAAGGAAAAGAACAACTCAAAATGGAACCAGCAAGCGAAAGAGTCGCATTTCAGCCCAAACACAACCACGGATGCAACAGGTTGACAGATCAGCTGCTTAAATATTACCCCTTCCACCCTTTGCCCCACACCTCCCACCTGTCTTTCCCAGGATCTCAGCTTTGTAGTGAAGGTTATTCAAAAGGAAACGAATAAAAATCTCACCGGTGTTATTGGGGAGCACCCGCAGGTTGTCGAATTCCAGCATGGTGTAAGAAGAGTCCAAGGAGTCGACATAATCTGGCATATCCATGTCCATGATGGACTGACAAAGCTTCATTATTACTTGACAACAGCTAGGGAAGTGGCAGAAAACAGCCCTGCTGTCAATCACGGCCAAGGTTTCCTCTGCAAAGAGAGACACCCCAGCCCTTGCGATGACAAATCATTACCCAGCTCTGCCCACAGTCCCCTCCCCGTGCCAGGGGAGAAGGGACGAGGCCGTTCCCTCTGGTGTGCACAGTCCCCTCCCTTCCCGGGGTGCATCAGTGCTCCCTCCTCCTGATAAGGTAGTGCAGATAAGGCCTAGACTCAAACACTTGGATTGCATCTTGGGATCAACACAGCCCCAGTTTATGGCTCTTCCTGCACAAACATTTGGAGAAGGGCTGTGCAGAGGTGTTCACACACATGTGTCGCTCTCCCAGGGCAGAGCGGTGGTCACGTCAAATCACACCCTTGCCGATGGCACCTCGCTGGGCTCCCAGCCCCTGGGGAAAGGGCAAATGATGTCACTTGAGGCTTGTGAGGATAATAAGTCAATGTTACCACTGGCTGAAGGCCGTCAAGACAGGCCAGCACTGAGAATCCGAGGCAGCGCCCTAAGATCCCAACGATGCCGCACATGGATCGCACCTTGAGTTGCTGCTGGGAGGGAAAAATGAGGCTTCATTCCAGCTGTACACGTGGTTTCACAGATGGGAGGTGGAGGAGGTGGCTTCTCCTACCCATTACCCACTGCCCCTGCCACCTGTGTCTTCTCCCTCCCAACTCCCAGAGCTCCTATTGAGTAGGAACCAGGTTGTGGCTGTGAGTTGTCACGGTAGAAGGTTTCAAGCAATGGCAAATGATGAAAATGGAAAAGGCTGGGAGGAACTGGGCACACTCCCTTGCGAATGTGTGGTGTTGAACTGGGCAAATTCCCCTGCAGATGGGTGGTGTTGCATTTCACGCTGACCCACGCCTGGCTTTTCTGGGAAAGATCCGTATTATGGAAACACAATTCCAGTTTTTCCACCTCAGAACTGTGGTGGTTTTGTTTGTTTTTTTTTTTGTTTGGTTTTTAATTTACTGAATTCTACATAGAAGTTTTTTCCCTATTAAGACTCATCAGCTCTACTGAAAATGACTGGAAACAAAATTCAGCCACTTAAAGTGATATAGCTTGGAGTCACTGGTTTATTCCCAGATTCATCTTCCAGATGCCTTCCCTGACACTACAGTTCCCCCTCCAGTGACGTTGTTCTGTGTCAGAGGGTCTTTCCTTTCTGTGAGCTGTTGTGTGAGATCCAGGTCAATGTCTTGTTGAATCTGGAGGAAAAGAAGAGTCTTGAGAAACAGGGGAATGCATTGCCAGAAAAGGAGCCTTGGCCAAAAGAAGAGGATTGCCAGACTGCCTGAACTCTCACTGAACCGAAGAGCAGCCCAGGCCCATGTATCCTATAAAGCTCAAAACAGCAAGAAATATGCCTAAACTGAGGTTTTAAGAATCTTATTTATACTAATTTTGATTTAATTCGCTTTTACTTTTTAAAGTATTTTTTCATATCCTGGGGGTTTACAGCGGACGTTGCAATGAGTTAACTCGAGATAGGCTTTTCCTTTATAAAGGTTGGGTGCAGGGACACTTAGCTTTCTTATCATTTGTGGGGCATAAAATAATTTTGCGTGCCATAGATATTTTCTTTTTCCTCCTTTCCTTTTTTAAGGACGTGCTGTAACTGGTGGTGCACAAATGACTCCTTGGTTAGATAAGATGTTATGTTTTTATCCTTGGACTGTGCCCCCAGGCCCTCAGTAGTGCCAGCATCAGCTAAGTTCACATCTGATTAGTCCTTCTTGTCTCTTACTCAATGTCAGCCTTGATTGTGCCCATTAATCTGGCACTTTTTTTTTTTTTTTTAAATTGAGCTACAGGCACAATCCTGCCTGATCCCCCGCACTCTGCTACTATTGCAGCTGAGTTTTCACCTTGCTAAAATTCCAACTTTTTTAAAATTCATTTTTCACTGTTAAAATGGTCATGTATTGGTATTTACCAGGTTTTTGGGTAGCTGTGGCCCACAGAGAAGAAATCTGGGCTCCTGCCCTGATATTGCTGGCTTTGGAGATCGCTCAGTGTTTTCAATCCCTCAGTACAATCGGAGGGCTAAGGCTCATTTCCAAGGGAATCTGGACGACGAGGCTGTGCTTGGAAAACTTTCATTCTGGGAATGAGAAAAGGTTACAGAGCAAATGTCACAGTTCAGGACCAGATTTCAGCACCACATCCACATTGCTAATCAGGACTGATTTGCTATGGAAGGTGGTGTTGGAGTGATAGCACATGGCATTTGTATTTCAAACAGATGTCAGCGCCCTGTTCCAAACCACTCCAGCACAAAATCATCCCTGAGGAGTGACAGAGCTTCACTGAGGGTTGAACAGTTTCTTCTTTTTCCTCTCCCTGCTTTCTTACATCACCTTCTGGGTCACAGCTGCAGTTTAATAAAGCTGGGGCTGAGCTTTATGAGCATCAGGAGGAATCCTTGGAGGTGCCCTCACACCTACTCTCCACTGTTCCTTGTTACAATGAAGGGACATCTGTCCCAGCCAACAGCCAGGAATTTCTAGGGGTCTTCATCATTACCTTGTGAAACTTGAGTCTGACAGAGCAGACCAGGGAGAGACATCTCTCTGGTTGACCTCAAGCATTAAAGATCTGCCCTTACAAATCTCTCTTTGATGTGGGAAACAGGCCATCCCTGCAATATGCCAGTGCTGAGAAGAGCCAACCAGGTCAAACAAGGACTTCTAAATTAAATGTAGGTGGCTCTGGGAGAAATTTCTGGCTTCTGGGGTGAGAGGAGACCTGGTGGGCCCAAAGCCAGGATCTGATCTTTTTCCATCATCCATCTCTACCCTTCTCTGAGTGCAGAAAAGAGATGGGACCTCTCAGGTCCTTTCATAAGGCAAGCACTGACCACAGGCAAAGGTAGTTCCACCAGGATTCAGAGATATTAACCCCAGTATGGGTTTCCAGAGCTTTCACTAGAATGAACCAGGAAAGCAAAAAAGCCTCTTCCTGTCCCCTATTTCTCCTTTTTCTCACCCAGAGGAGGAGCAGGGGGAGAGGGGGGATAGCATAGATGTTGATGCCACTACTGGAGATGCAAGGGGGGAGCTCAGCAGATGAGAAATCCCACTGAGATGAGAAACCCCACTGGCAACAGCAGCAAACATTCCCCCCACAGGGTCCTACATCCCAATCTTACCAAGCAGCCTTACAAGAGGGAATTAACTTCTACTGGAGAGCTCCCTCTGGGCTGCAGAACTGATGCTTTTGGAGGTGAGTTGAGCACAATTCACTGCAATGAGACAGAGCTGCATATTTTTTGCAAAACACCTTATTGGTTTTCCACTGAGGGGACAGGACTGAGGGTGTCTCTCCTTCTCTTGGGTGTTCAGTGACTGACTCACCTGCACAGGCATCTGAAGGGTGTGGATGACCAAAGGCAAAACTGAACGGTACAGCACAGTCTGCTCAGTGTGGACACAGATGTCAACCTTCCTCCATATGGACACAATCCTCTCTTTAATGTGTTTTCCATTTATCCCTGTGTTGACTCAGTGAGGCTGGATATTGCTGGAGGGTACAGGGGAAAGGGGAGAAAGAAGAAAAAAAAAGCAGAGTTATATTTAATAAAAATAGTATGAATGTTCAAAGTTTGTGCTCTGGGAATGAATCAATGTGGATTCTCAGATGTGCTGCAGAGAGGACACAGGGCAGGCTCTGACCAACACATGCTCCCAATAAGACAACACACTTATTCCTAGAAATAAAATTGGGATGCTTTTGGGAATGCCTGTTGGACAAGATGAAGTGCAGATAAGATAAGAGCACTTTGATTAATTAAGAGAGAACACAAAGTACTGTGGGCAAGGCATCAGAAACAACATTTCCTTGGCGAGGTAAGCAGTGGGAGAAGATGTTTGCAAGCTATGGAAGCTGCACATCCATCTCTGGAGGTTGGAAAGGTTTTTAAAGGAAAGTAACTCAATGCTGCATATGGGGAGAGGTGTCTGAGACACTAAAACTTAACAAAGACTTGTTGCTATGCAAAATGACGAGGTAGACTTAAGCTTCTAGCTGTATTTTTGGCACATAACTTTTCTTTTATTCATAGAAGCACATTTAAAAGCCCTACCACTGTTCTGAAGATTTTCTCTGACTGAAATACAGCAATAATTATACTTTTTCCTGAACTTGCAGGGTTCAGAAAATGGATTTTTAAGCAATTAGCATAAACCTCTCAGTGTTCAGGTGGTTCTCAGGTACCAGAAGCAGCAGTAGCCATTGAATTACCTACTTGGAGAGATGGTGTCTGGATAAAAACAATAATTTAAAGACAGAAGGCAGCAAGGCCCCTTTTCTGGGTAATGTATAATTAGAAACAGTTTGCTTCTGAGATTATAAGCAGTGTGAAATCATATCATTAGCATGTAATCACAGTGGCAGATATTTCAAAGTTATCAAGACCAGATGTTATTAAATCAGTTCCCTCTTTTCCTGGGTGCAGTTTGACATTTGTGACACAGCAACAAAACCCCTCTTCAAATTTTCAGGTATTTCTTATTAAAATAAACATTTCCACATGCTGTAACTTTCACAGCACAGTAAGGGGCTCTTTCTTCTGTTGTCTCCACCAAACATTTTGTCTCTGTGGTGGTTATTCATGGAACAAAAGTAGTTCAAGGAATCCTTCAAGTCCCCATTGAGGTGGACAATGAAGTGATGGGCATGGGAGGACATCGCCCACCATACAGGGGGATGGAGAGGAGAAAAAGCAGGAGATCAGACTTTCACCTCCTTTCTCTCCAAACTTATTTTGCTTTACTACTGCCAAAAGCGTTCATTTATCATTTCCTCATTTGGCTCTAGAGTAATTAGGTTCAATCTTCCATAAAAACCCTTTGGAGTAAATAGAAAGTTAAACAAGCTCCAGTCACCATGCTGAAAAAAGTAACTCCTAAACAAACCAACCAACCAACCAACCAAAAAATGAAAAAAAGACACCAAAAAGCTTTTCCTGCCAAGTTGGAATGAGGGACTCTGGTCTTTATGAATTGTCAGGTACAGATCACACAAAGACCCTACTGGAAATAGTGACTTCAGGTTGACTAATCTGTGAAATTCCCAGTTATTTCACTGGTGTGCTGACTGTTCAGCACAGACAAAACCTGAATTGGATTTGGGGAACAAATCTGAGATGTTTCACATTCTTCTGATGACCAAAGGGCAGCCTGATGACTTGTTCTTTCTGAGTTCACATAACTTTTGTTCTTGGCTGCAGCGTTTGGCCGAGGCCGGAATTTCGGAAGCTCCAAGAGCTCCTTTTGATTTCAGATCTGTTGAGAAACAGGAGCTCCCACTGGGAATATCAACTGGATTTGCAAAGATACTGGATTTGCATAGATACTGGTAACTACAAGTTACCAGTAGTTTAGAAATAAATCCCCTTTTTTTTGGACACTTGAGTGAAAAACCTCATTTCCCCCTACACAAGATCCAATTCCCTTTACAAACCTGTTCCTGCCTGGCAAACCCCCGATGCCTCTGTGCACCACTTGGAATTTCTCTTCTTTTCCATAAGCAGGAATAAGTTCTCAGAAATAAGAAATGTCTGCAATATTTTTGAAAGAGCATATTTTTCCCTCACATCAACAAATACCTCTATCAGTGGGTATTCCCCGGGGATGTTTCAGAGGACTTCTTGTCTCTCCTCCTTTCTCGAAAGAGATGAGTTGATCAACACTTGAAATAATTATGGAAAAGAAAAAGAAAAGGAACAAGCTTCATTTAATACTTTTTTGGGAAAAAAATATTTGCTGGTTTCAAAATTATTTCTCATTTGTAATTGAACTTCGCAAGCCACCAAAAGGAAAGACATTAAAATATTCAATAATGAACAAAATTTAAAGTACCAAAAAGACAGAAAGAAAATATTTTAGTTCTTATTTTTGTTGACAAACGTTATTCATGGTACCAGCTTCTGACTTAAATTTGAGATCTCTGGCATTTTGCTTTCTGCTCAGCGCATGTGGCTGAGATTTCAAACATCCTAATCAGCTGTATTTTAACTTCTGGAACTAAGAGGAAAGTTATGTCCCAGGCAGCAAAACTGACAAATCTGGGGGAGCAACACATTTTATCTCAAAATACAAAAATTTCAGTGGAGGTCATATCTGGTACCATCAACTTGTGAAAGCATCAACACGTTTGTGAAGCTCCACCTCACCAACCAAAATTAATATGTGATTTGTTTCAGTGAACTTCTTTTACTTTTTCATAGGTGAGACTTTTGCAACGTTTCACTCTCTGGCAGGGAAATGCTCTGTCTCCAGTAATTTCCTACAAAGATGATATCTCCTTCTTTCCATGTGAGTTTTTCCTAGGCCAGGCTTAGACCAGAAAATCCAGACTCAAATAATTGCAAGAGTTTGGGTTGAGTGTTACTTTGTCTTACAGAAATGCAGCCCAAAATCCTCCAAACTGTCAAAACATTCAACACTCAGCATAAAGTGGAACACACACATTGGATCGTGCTGTCCAGAGAACCAAAACACATGGAGAAAATCAATGAAGAAATTCCAGTTCTTTCCTCATCCTCCCATCTCCCATTGCCCTCTGGTTGAGAGGTTCCCCACGTATTAATCCAGATTTATACCAGCCAGAGAAATGTGGGTTTGCTTCAAATCATCCAGTGTCTGCCACAATGGGCAACTCAGTTCTTCTGCTTTACACCATCCCAAACTAAAACTTCATATATGGATTGGAAAGGTCAGTATCCCTGCAGCCACTAAAGAAAAACTGGCATGTCATAGAATTACAGAATTATGAAGACTGGAAAAGACCTCTAAGATCAAGTCCAACCATTAACCAGCACTGCCAAGCCCACCACTAAACTGTGTCCCCAAGTGCCACATCTACAGGTCTTTTAAAACTCTCCAGGGATGGTGACTTCACCACTTCCCTGGGCAGCCTGTTCCAGTGCTTGATAACCCTTTCCATGAAGAAATTTTTCCTACTATCCAATCTAAACCTCCACTGGCTTCACTTGAGGCCGTTTCCTCTCATGCTGTGTCCAGAGGGTGATTCATCCCAGACTCAAGGGAGGAACTGCAGAGCAAGGCCAGTCTCTCTAAACAGAGCTCGTGGGGAGTGGAGGTGAGTTACACTCCACCTGCAAACTTTATGGAAGGTGAAGTCACATAAGACAAATTCCCCCCGCCAAGAATGAAAATGACCCACAGAGCCAGCAAGAATTAGGCTGGATTTCTTGACCCTGACTAAAGCAAATACTCCAGCCTGAAGCAGGGCTGGCAGCGGGAGAGGAGAGAGGAGCCAGGGAGAAGGGAGCAGCATTACCTCACCCACTGCTGCCTGGAGGAGACATGGGGCTCATCTGGAACCCTCCACTGCCTGTGGGCAAGTTTTTGGCTTTTCTTGCTGAAAATGAGACGCTGTTTAGTCAGCAGTCACCAACCTTGGAAGGAGTGTTTGCTGTGACTCCCCTCTCCCCTGAACAACGATCCTGCCACCTCAAGCTGGCTCGGCTGCAGTGTTGACACTTCTGCAGATCTGTCATTAGCTCAGCTGAGGAGGAAACAGAAAAGCTATTCAAGACCCAGCTCCAACGTGGGAGGTTGGGAGTGCAAAGTCTCACTTCACACTGAAAGCACGATGAACGTTTTGTGTTGATGTTGGGCTTTCTATTTTAGGGGATGCCTTTGTTATTTTACAAGCCCTTTTCTATCACATAAAAGACCACTTTTAAGGGATTCTATCAAATCCATGCTCTTATATCTTCAACCGTAATCTCCAGCATTCCCAAAAATTAACCCAGGATCTAGATTTTGATTTGTTTCTTACAAATTCCTAGTTCTGGGTCCAAAAGCATTTACCTTATTCCTTGAGGTTTTTTTCTGTATTTTAAGACATCAGTGGTGGAATCAAGATCCAGCTTTACCACTATGACGATTCAAATTTCACCTAAATCCACCTTTGCTTGTTGTAAGCTTTTGTAAGACTTTCTGTTCTGTGTCTTCACAGTTTGATTTTGTTATATGAGAAAAAACAACAGATTTTATCTCAGTTTCAGAGAAGCACCAAGAATGAGTCGACCTTTGGCTGTCATCACACGAATCATCATCTGCTTTACAGTAAAGTGAGAAGATGAAAGCAATGTTCCTACCAGTAAAAGAAGGCAGCATTTTGTTTGGTAGTTTCAGTTTCTGTTTTTTAATCCCTGAGATTTTCCAGCTTTGCCATTCTCCAGATAAATAGGGGATTCCTTCAAATTTCAGGACAAAATGGGATTCCTCCAAATTACTCCTTCCACTGTTGTCTTCTAAGTAAATCAAGGGCAAATATAAAAAGCTCAGAAAGAAGACACTTCAGAAAAATCCCAGGTCAAGTCCATTTTAGCTGCAATAATCCACTATAAATTTGCACAACTGACCTTGCAGCTCTTGCACACACACACACAAAAAGAAGGAAATATCTTCACCAACATGTGTTGAGTGCTCTGGAGAAATATCTTCCATTTATGCGGGGGACTGGAAAGCTGAAACAGGCACAAATCTAAAGAAATATTGATTTTTAAATTTTTCTTTTAAATGATGGATTATCTGAAATGTTTATTGTGTCGAAATGGATGAGGCTTTGGAGAAAATATCTGTGAGTCATAATAACATCAAAGGAGTAAAGTCAAAAAGAAAAATGAGAAAATCAATAGGAAAAGATCATAAAATCATAGAATAAAGAATAACAGAACATCCTGAATTGGAAAGGACCCACAAGGATCATTGAGTCCAATAGTTTAGTCTGGAGAACTGAGGAACAGAAGCAGCCCCCATTTTATCTGTTTTTAAAATAGGAGATGAGAAAACCCAGCAATTTTGGGAATTACTGCTCATCTCTGCTTTACAGCTCTGTACCCAGAAGTAATTATTAAAAAATACCCATCTCAGCTGGACATTAAAAGATGGAAAATGAGAATCATTTGCAAATACTTAATCCAGAACTGTTGTTCAGTAACTTCTCCCAGTGTTCCTTCACAAAGCAAAGCTCTGAAGAACATTAATGGCACCCCAGTCTCTGATAATGTGGGAAAGAAATGCTGGTGTTTTTTGGGTGCATATTTGTACCCTTAAAGTGTTCAGCACACTCTTATGTAATTCCCATCTCTAACAAGCTGTCAATCCTATATCCCATGGGGGATTTTCATTTTTTTGTTAATCCTAGTAGGGATATCTTTTAAAAATACCTAAGTGACCATAAAAAAATAATGGAATCATAGATATAACACAGTGATTTGACAATGTCCATAAAGCAAGTGGTGGTTTTTCATCAATAAGATGCCTCTTACTCAAGTCCTGGAGCTTCAGGATTGTTGAGTTCATCTATTGGAGGGGGCGTGTAGTGATTGGACCAGAGGAATGGTTTTATACTGCAAAAGTGTAGATTTACATTGGATATCAGGAAGAAATCCTTCCCTGTGAGGTTGGTGAGGCCCTGGCACAGGTTGCCCAGAGAAGCTGGCACAGGCTGCCCCATCCCTGGAAATGTCCAAGGCCAGGTTGGACGGGGCTTGGAGCAACCTGGGATAGTAAAAGGTGTCCCTGCCCATGGCAGGGGGTGGGAATGAGATGATCTTTAAGACCACTTCCAACCTAGACCATCTTTCATCATCCAAAATGGTAAGCTATTTTTAAAGTATTTGGGGCAAATTCAGACAGATTTTTCGTTCTAAAAGATTCTCCCACACACAAAAAGAAAAAAAAAGAAAAAAACCAGTGGTAAGCAGATGTATTGACATGTGGAAAGATGCTTTTTATTGCTTTAAATTGGAGAAATGATTGTAAACATCAAGCTATATTTTCCTCATAATATCCCTTTTTGAACACTTCAGTCCCTTCCAGACTACCTTCCTCATAATTGCTGCTCTCTTAGTGGGTATAGGTAAAGTAAGTGACTGTTTGCCAAGTGCCAAATACACACATATACAAACCTCTGGGTTTCACAGATGTCTTCAGGAAGCTGAAACCCCTGATAAATCCTAGCAGAGCCACTGAGATGACTAATATTTGTGGATACATTTTTGAGGCTACCAAGTTGGAGAGGTATTTGTGGCTGTGGGTTTTACCACTCACATGGAAAAGTATGTTTTCCTTATATCCATCATATAGGCTGTATTTTGCCTGCCTGTCTTTAATCAGAACTATTTCATATCTTAGAGAGTATGTGACATCAAATGAATCATTGAGAAATTGCAGTTAACCAGCAAACTGTAAACTCCTTTTTTTTTTTTCATTCGTGGGTTGCCACAGTGCCAAAATTCCCTCAGGGCAGAGGTTTTAGCAAATCAGCTGAACCTAAATGTGTAGTAAATGTTACAGTCTCAGGGACAGATGATATGCATTTTTACACCATATACCAATTTACATGACCTGAGGTCACACTGTAACACTCCTCTTATTTAGGGAATAGGAGGGTTTGAAGATTGTAATCTGATCCACTTATTTCAGTAAGATTATATGGATTCAGAATGTATTAGGATCTGGCCTAAATCTAGTTGGCAAGTTGCACAAAAATATTCATTTTATCAAAATTACCTCATGGACATGAACCAAGCACCTCCATCATTCACATCTCAGTCCTGTGCCATCCTCTGACACACAGGACCCTACCTAACCTGGAGACCTGAACCCATCCAGAGGTCCATATTTACCCTAATGGCTCCCAGAGTTTTGGGAGGCAGTTTGAGAAGGGGGTAACAAAGGAGGAAGCTCATCTCTGTTCTTCACAGACCTCTTTGGAAAGGGATTTTTTTTATTTTTTTTTTATTATGGCAATGAATGCAACCACAATGATGAACTGAATGAAATATAGCACAGCCTGCAGCCCCCTCCTGCCAGATCTCTGCTCAAAAATAACCATCTGCAAGTGTCCAGATGCCAAAGCCATTCTCAAACTGAGTCATAGAATCACAGAAAGGTTTGGGTTGGAAGGGACCTTAAAGATCATTCTGTTCCAGCCCCTGCCATGGGCAGGGATACCTTCCATGATCCCAGATTTCTCCAAGCCCCATCCAATCTGGCCTTGGACACTTCCAGGGATGGGGCAGCCACAGCTTCTCTGGGCAACCTGTGCCAGGGCCTCACCACCCTCACAGGGAAGGGAATTTCTTCTGTAAATCATTGCATTATCATTTGCCTTTGCCCAAAAGTAACAGGAGGATTTAAAAATTATGTCTCAGGCAATTTCTGAACACCAACAACTCTGCAGTTGATGCTGCTTAACAGTGAACAGCAAGATACAAAAAAACCCCACCATTTTTTATACTTTCCTCTTTTCCCCTCTCCAGCTTTGGTCCTGCACTCACTCACTGTAAGGAAAATATCCTAGAAATCTTGACTTGCTTACCTGGACAGTCAGAGAGGTCACACTTTAGCTGGTGGTTCTGCTTGTGCAAATTTAATTCCAGTGGAAAAATCCCACCAATCTCACAGAAACAGTGTCACCGGTTCACCTGCTGTAAATCTGAAGGGGAAAAAGAAAAAGAAATTTAAAATAAAAAAAGGCAGTGGCATTTACAACATATTTTTAGAGAGAAAAGAGCATATTCCATGTTGGGGAATTAGGATTTTACAATGCTTTGAGAATTAGCTACTGGCTTATATGGATGTTTGTATATATTTTATAGAATATACATTGTGTATATATCTTGTATACATGCTTAATACAAAAGTCCTTGGTTTTCTATCTAACCTGCCTCCTTAGGTTACACCAGATTTTGAAAGAGTGAAGGAAAGATTTAACAGAGGAAAAAGAAATGAAAGACAAATGGAAGGTCTTTCTCAGCACTAATAATTATCATTTTCAGGAGAGAAGGAGGGGCAGCATCTGTGCTAAGAGAATGATCTGTAGGGGCACAGCTGAAGTGCAATATGAGATAATATGCTCAAACTACAGCTATTTTTCCACTGCCATACGGAATAACCTAATCTCTGTCCTCCTGTTTGTTTGTTGTTGTTTTTCTTCCCTAATATTTCAGGGAAGGGATGGGGGAACCAGCCTTAAATCCTGGAGGAGCCCTCAAACCCAAGCTGTGTTTCTGATTTCAGTTCTGTTTAGAGCACAACATGGGTTTGTTATTCCGTGGCCTCTTGCTGAAATAGGTCACTGTGGCCTCCCCTGTTAAAAGCTGCCAATTATATTTTGCTCCAGGCCAGAATTCTGCATAAAAACACCAATGAAATATTAGCAGAGGGAGAAGGCTCTTTATTGCTCTTATTTATACTCAACTGCACTTAGGGGGTGGATGCTTCTAGACCAGGTGCTGTTCAGAAAGGCAGAAAGAGCCATCCCTGCTGATCATAAATGCAGTAGAAAAGAGGTAAGAGGGAAAAAATGAGGAGGGAAAACAGATCTGCTCAGTCTTAGATGCACATCTTTCCCACCAGACCAAGTCACTGCATTGTGAGATGCACCCAAAACCAATCTCACTGCGTGGGAGAGATTTTAATTATGCATCTAATTGGTTTAATTTCAAGAGGCACCAAGGAGCTGATCCACAGAACTGATTCCTCTATGCAAAAGAAGAAAAAACGTGGCAATTACTGGAAGTTATTTAGCAACATCTTACAAGCCAAGAGATTGTCCACGACTTTAGGGTGAAACACCATCCCCAGGGAAGGGAATCAATCCTGTTTGGCCTGAATTTCATTGATGTGTGATGTTTGTAAAAGAAATTTATGGTCACTCTAGCACTCTGCTTTCCCAATTTTATACAACAGGTCATCACATCTTTCTCCAGGGCATCTCCAGCCCCACTGCTTGATTCCATTTAGGACTTTCCAACTTGCACTGGCCCCCAGGAATAACCAACCTGAGAGCCATAAGCATTTTACACTCCATAGTTGCAATATTCTCTTTATGCACTTAGTTTCTGGACCATTTTTCTCCTTAGAAGATCATGCAACACTAATTACATTCATTTTTTATCCAGGAGAGTAGATAGAAACACATCCAAAGGCATATTTCCCTAGGTAATAGCCTGCTTTAATAAATTCTTGTTGCACTGGAAATATTTGTATTTGAATCTATAAAAGAGAGATTAGGCAGAAGTTTCTAATATTATTTAAGCACTTCATGCCAAGCACCAATTTCGCTGCACTGTAAATTAAAGAAAATATGTGATTTGTTACTTTTGTGTCATAGTAAAGAATGGTGGATTCATTTCTTCACCAAATGTATATTCCAGTTGTGTATTAATGAGTGTAGATCAAGGTATTAAGAAACCACCCACCACTTGCTGTGTGCACACTGAATGTCACTCATGCATGGCTAAACACCACACTTCTGATCAAGTACATTAAATCTTTTTACAGAAGTTTATTCTAATCCCTGCTTGAAAACTAAATCCCAGACAAGAACAAAAAGGAAAAGAGGCTCTCAGAGAAAGCAATACTTACTCAGGCAAGATGGACAAATCAAAGATAAGATGGATGAATTAAATAATGAAGTCCTCACCTTCAAAATTTACATTTTTGTCTATGTTCTGTTAGCAGTCAGATCCCTGCACATTGTGATAAGTTATAGACAACCAGATTCAGCTACTGGCTGACTCACCCCAGTGAGAAACACCCAAAACTAGGGGGGAAACCATTCCCTTACCTATATACATGTAAATCTACACCAGTTCACCTAAAGCTGGGTTATTCTGGCTTTACCCCCGTTTTGAACTGAATCCAACCCAATTAAATCCACCTAAAACATAAAGGAATCACGCTGGTAACACAAACCCCATTTCATGTCATTTACTGTCAGTTTTGACGAGCACAAGGACACTCAGGATCAGCCACGGATACCCCGGAGCACTGCTGAGCATGGAGACCTTTCCTGGGGCAAACAGAGCCTTTCCAACACACTGCACACCAGATATCAGCCTGGCCTGGCTAATTGAACTGAATCCACTCGAAGCAACTTGATCAAACAGGAAAAGGTTGCTCTGATGCTCAGACTTTCCTCTTACTCAAGATGGCAGCAGAGATATTATGAGTCACCGAGCAGAGCTGGCTCCTGGTTGTATTTTCTGCACCTCTAATAGGACTGTTCTCAGTCGCTGGAAACATTTGGGATTGGAAGGAGGCAGAACCGAACAGAAAATAAAACAAGAGAGTGGGGAGATGATTCCGGATGTTACTTACTGTGTCCTGTTGCTCCTGGCGTCTCCCCTTCTTTCCACAGAGGAACACATGATGTTTGCACAGCCTCGTTAGAGAAATGACTTGTCTCCAGGTTGCAGTATCAGAGAGACAAACTGGAGGAGTATCCTGGAAAAGAAGAAATGGATGATGTGAAACAGATGTTTCTCTTTAATTGCTCATTGCAGATGCAGCCCGGTAACTAATCCACCTGCTGTCTTCCCATAGGGATAATTACTCACCCTGTGATCCCAGCCAACTGGATTTATGCTTTCCATGCCTCAATTATACCCAGCTCTGCTCTGCCCAACAAAAGGCCTCAAAGTGCTGCACAAGTGCAATACTTCTGTAAATCCCTATGTCTCTCTTTCCCAGAGAAACTGTGGATGCCCCATCCTTGGAAGAGTTCAAGGACAGGTTGGACGGGGCTTGGAGCAACCTGGGATAGTGGAAGGTGGAACAGAACAAGATGATTTTTAAGGTCCCTTCCAACCCAAACCATTTTATGATTCTGCACCTCTAGGTACAGTCAGGAAGTTTTCTTAGCTGTCTTCGTTCCTCCATTCAGGACTAAAACCTCTCACACAGCTCTTCCCCCGAGGCAATCCCCTGGTTGGACCTTTTGGGCTCATGAATCTTTCAGAGAAAAAAAAAAAAAAAAGGTTTCTAATCATAAGTGAAGTAACAGTAAATTGGTAAGAGTAAACACAGGTATTTTCAACGTGGTTGCTCAGATACAAAGGTTCATATGACAGGTGGGGTTTTCCAGAGAATCCAGGGATCTTAATTCAAAATAACAGTGGCATCTGGATGGAACATGCGAGACCAGAGCTTATAAGTCACAGCAATAAATAGTAAATAGTTCATGTCTGAATTTCCCATTTCACTTTTGTCATAAGAACTGATCAGAAAAACACAGTGAAGGTTTCTGAATATCCAGGTTATGTTAATGCTGATTTTTAATCTGCTCATATGTCACTATTCTAAGCCACATTTAGCACAGAGCAGTGGTCCATGTTTAGTCATCATTTTCCCCAAAAATGTAAGGACTTGCCGTCAGTTGTGCTGGTCAGTGAGGACAGAAGCACTTGGTAGCGAGTTCTGATCATGATAAACATGCAATTAACCGTTCCAACCAGCTAATTTAATCATGAACAACAGAAGTTCCAAGGGATCTCTGCTTGTCACCTACACCAAGGCTCAGAAGCAGGGTCACCTCATGTCTCCAATGCTCCAGCAGTGGGACTGGTTTTCTTCCTCCCTGCCAAAGGAATTTGGCTTTGGTGGAGGGACTGATGGGCAAATGATGGGAGATGAGAAATTGTCATTCACTGAACTTGATGGGACTGGAAACAGAATGTGACCTGAGGTCCAAGCTTTGTTATGGTCCTCATTAGCACAGCCTTCTTCTTCTCTTCTTTTCAAGGGAGCTACTTATTTCTGTGCCTCAGGCAAGAGCCAGCACCAGCTGGAGATAATTTAGTCCTACTTCACTAATGTTGATGCCTCTGGATTTAATACTGGCTTTTCTGGCACCTTACTAAGACTCTTTGGCTTGGCAAGGTGGCTCAGGTAGTTATCCTGAGCATAATATTTTGTTAACCAACCCGGTGCAGATCTATTTCAGAAATGAAACAGGAATCTGGTCATCCAGGACTAACAAACCTCCTCAAGCTCTTCCACTGCTCGATGCTCAGCAGCCCTCAGCTCTGGGGAACATCTTCAAAAGCCTTTCAGGCTTAACTACTGCCTTCTGGAGAAACACTCAAAAGCAAAATGAATTCTTCAGAGGGAAAATCCAGTGGTTGGAGAGATGTGTGGGTGCTGCTGGGAATGCAGAGAGCAGGGGTGTGAGTTGAGTGTTATCACTGCTTGTCACCAAGGGCTTTGCATCTGGATGCAGCCAGTCCAAACCCCACTGCTGTCCCTGAGCTCTGGGGGCCTGTGAATACCTGATCCAAAGGGCCTAAGCAGGGGCCTAAGGAGAAGCTGGGAGACAGCCCAGATACAGCAAGTCTTAAGAAGGAGAGACAATAAAAAGCTGAGGCACATCACCACAGCCTTTGTTCACACTGCTGTGCCTGGGGACAGGCATGAAACCACGAGTGGAAGTCCCTGCCAAACCAGAGAGACGGAGTGAGATGAAAATACTGTCCCATGCAAGACTGCTCAGGGAATATTTTACATGCGGTGTTGCTCCCAAACACTACCCAGGGATGGTCTCAGCCTTGTGCTGCCTCCTGCTCCTTGTGTGCAGGATGATTTGGTCCAGAGGGACATCAGTGCAGGAAAAGAGATACTAAGAGTGTCCTCTTCAGTGTTATACAGACCATGGGTGTTGTTAGAGGACCAGCCAAAGGAGGAGCACACAGAGATAGGGTGGGTCAGAGCCTGTTCACACCTGTAAGCTCACAGGAACCTTAGTTTGACCTATCAGCATCTACACTTTCCTCAGTTGTGTTCAGCGCACGAGCAAATTCATATCTTTTTTGTTTAATTTCAAACAGTTCAGATCCAGTTTGATGCCTGACTTACCCATGGGTCTTGTGAGAAATGCTGGTGTGATGTATGTAACAAATAGATTTTTATTCTCCAAGATCCTCCAAATCTCACCTGTTATATCAGTGGCTGCTGTTACACCCATGTAGGTAAGTGCAGTCCCATTACTTGCCCAAGGCATGGAAAACCCCTGGAATCAACCCAGCAGTTTCGATGTCTGCAGTAAGTGTGCTCTGCCTTCTCTTTCACAAAGGAATTGCTATAATACTCAAAATAAAATAAACCCAATATGAAATCCCAGCTAATTGAATTAAATGGAAGTAGCCTCTCAGACCGCCCGTTCTGTGAATCACATTATCTTTGTGTTTGCTGACTATTTGACAGACATCTAAATGATCCCAATTTTATTAGAACAAATCAACTAAACAAAAAAATAGAAAAAATCCCTTCTAAAAATGAAAGGACAGGCGCTCTTAATAGCCATCTGGAATAGATTATCCCTCTTCAAGTAACATTGTTGATACTGAAAGTGTTGTAACAATATCCTTTTCTAATGTGGTTCTGCTGTGGCTCCATCCATAATAAAACCAGGCGATGCCAAAGAACCCACTTAGCATGATAAGATCCCCAAAACCTGGATTATTTGTGTAAGGCTCTCCTTTGACAGTCTGAGTTTCATGGTCTGATGAAATTTCTTTCAATATTTTTAAAAGAGACCAAAGAATGAGCATCACCTAATCTGGGGAAGTGCTTTTGCTGAACTATACACCCTCCAAGTTCTTGTAAATCCTAAACCTCACTAAGGAGAGATAGAGACTGAAAATAAAGACAACTTTCCCTGTTTCCTGCCTTGTAAAGCCTAAAATAACTGTGCCATTTTTATTTTCTGGAGTATATATTGTCAGCTCTGCAGCACAACTGCATTCAAAGCTTGCTCAAGAAAAAGCAGAATATGCATAACTTTCAGAAATGATAGAAAAAATGTAATTCAAAGCACAACACCTTTACACCAGGATACTCAGAAAAATCTGATAATATTGGGCTTAAACAGAAGAAACTGAAACAAAACTACCCAGCAGAAAGAACTCAGCTCAAATAAATCAAGTAGTAACCTGCCAGGTTCCCCAGTGAAGGCATTTCTACCACACTAACAGTGATCAGTGCTGGGAAGGTGTTTTTCCTAAGAAACATCTTCATTTCTGCCACCTTGCAGCTATTTGTTTGTAGCTGTGTCTCATTTCCCAGCAGAGAAGGGTACTGTAAAAACAATTTCCCTAGGAAATTGCACTTAAAAGTTCCAAGCTTTTCACACTATTTTCTCCTTCTCCTATTGCCCACTTGTTGATGCATCATCTCATCCTGTCCTGCTTGTATAACCTCAGTTTCTCCAGCTGTACACGGTCACGATTATGCAAAGAATAGTCATTCTTTGTAGAAGCTTTTCGGAACTTCATGGGGAAAACCAAGGAAAACAACATCATAACAGAGCCTGTTAGATGCTGGACATTACCAGTTCCAGCTGTTCTATCAGCCAAGCACTTCCAAGCAATTTAGCCCACAGCAGCAAATCTCAATGAAAAGCTGATCAAAAAAAGAAAGGATGAGAAGATTCAGAACCATTTCAGAACTTCTTTGAAGTCTCAGTTCTTTGCCATCAGCCTGCTCTTCCCTGAGGTCACTCTGCTGTGCCTCAGCCCAAATGCCATCCCCTCACAGAGAATTAAAGAGCCCTGGGTGCAGCTTTGCATTGTTGCTCCCCCACTCTGGGAAACGAAGCCCGTGATTCGTGAGAAGCCACAAAACCAGCAAGAAAACTTTGTCTGTGTGGTTGTTGGCAACTGCTGGGACAAAATATGGCTTGAAGTCATAACAGGACCTGGGGTCCCCTCCCTCCAGCCCTGCCACCCGAGCTCAGATCCAGCTGTGAGCCTTTCTTCTTCTTCTCCTCTTTATTCTCTGTGTTGCCTGATAGCAGAGGTCCTGCCAACCTACAATTGGAAACAAGAGAGCCGTGCCTTTGTGCTCTGCCTGCCCAGAGATAGGGCAGTAATTTATGTAGCCACATGCCAAGGACTTGCCAACAATGTCAAAAGCAAGCTCATAATAAATTACTCTTCTTGAGGCACTTCCTTCTCTTGCCAATGCAGGAAAAGCAAAGAAAAATGACAGAGAGCCCCCGCTCGTTTTCTTCAGACAAGTGTGATTTATTACAGGTGAAACGAGGAGGATTCCAAAAACATTATTCCTATAAGGGAAGGTAACCCAATCTCCAGCAAAAATAAACAGCCATGTTTAAATAAACCTTCTGAGAACTGCTCCTACCCTTTTCTCTAGAAGCACTTCCCTGTCCTGGTGCTGTGCTGCTGCACCAGAGGCTGCTCCGAAGACCCAGGGACCTCCTCTGGCTTGGGTGGGCTTGGTGAGTCACCAGAGGATAAAAGGCAGAGAACAAAGGGAAAAACAAAAGTATTACGAGCTGCAGTTGAAGTGCCTGACAGATGTTTGTTGCTTATGGGAGCTGCCTTTCAGCTTCAGAGCAGAGGTTCACCCAGCTCAGTGCTCAGGCTCCTACCCCTGGTAGCAAAGGGGTGGGATGTGCAGGGTCTTTCCCCAGTACACCCTCCCCGAGGCCACTGGTCAGTGGTTTAGGGACTTCCCACAGCTATTCCATGAACAGAGAAGTCAATAAATCACAGCAACTTTGAGGTCACATACCCTGCAAAAATCTGAGGACTTCGCAGCAGTGAATGGTGTCCCTGGTGGAAGCCTTGGGAGAAAAACTCAAGCCAGTGAAATAGAAATGTCAATAAAAGTCTCTCATTTCATTTCATGGATGCAAAGGGTTTAAGCCCACTTTCCAAGGGCACATAATGGAAATCACAGCAAGCCTTACACACTGTCCTTCCTGACTCGCTCAGGAAACTGAGCTCCTTCTTTTAACTCTCTCCACAACCAACAGACAAGCACCACTTTTTGCCCACAGGAGCATCACATCATTTTCTGTGCTCTGGGCTCTTCCAATTGACACCATGTAGAAAAAAAAAATAATCAATCTACACCAGGCCAGAAAAAGGACCATAAACAAGGGGCCAACTGCACATTTTCAACTGAGGGGTCACTGGGGCATCCTCATTTCAGGCACCACTCCTGTTACCCTGTTTTTCATATTGCTGCTTAGTCAAAATTCACAAAAGGAAAGGAAATATCCGCATTTCCTTTTCTCTACAGAAGGATAGTACTTCAGTCATTGCTGTAGTGACACATCTCACAGTTTGGGTCTCACCACCCTTAATGTAAGTCCCCTCAAAGTATCAGGGTCCTCACAGACTTTAGAGTTTCATCAGTGCTGAGAAAACCAGGGACAACCTTCCCTGGATCCAAGGACAGTATCCAGCCTCTCTGCACTGAGACCTTTTTTCTCTCCCATGTGGGAAAGGTGGGAAAGTTAAATGTCATCTTCTTTCCTCCTCTCCTGCTTTGGCACCAGGAAGGTAAATTGCTCAACAGGGCCAACAGCAAAGGGGCTGGTAAGAGTTTGAGAACAAACATAGACTTTCAAATCAGGTCATGGGCATCCAGCCCAGTGAAGAGAAATGGCATCTACCTGCCCACTGGCAGTTTAGGTCACGCTTTTCCTTCTTATCAAGCACGCAAAACCCTAACCTCTGATCCCACGAGGTGTGGAGAGTCCCAGGAAATTGCCGTGTTCTCCAGTGCCCCTTGAACAACCCACAGGGATTTATTGCCCTGAGTGTGATCAGCACATCACATCCTGTGCCTCCTCTGTCACTGGCCTTGCTCTTTGCTTGACTTTCTTTTTCTTGAATCATTTCTTCATTAACATGAGCTGTTAGGAAACCTCGCTGCAGTAATGAGAATCCCATTCTCTCCACTGAGATAAGATATAATTAATGGCACAGGGCAAATTAATCCCACAGTTGCTTGGGATAGTTGTTCTCTTAGATGCTATGAACACATCACCTAGACTCAAGGCAGATTTTTTCTTATTAAGCTTATTGTGCTTTCTGAAGTTTATTCCTTCACAGTTCATCACTAAGAGAAAGGTAATTAAAACAGCCTTTTTTGCCACACTTTAAAAACTAATGGGATAAAGGAATGTGGAGAAAAATAGCAAGTCTTGTCTTGATTGATTTCTGTGATGATGAAAAGGTTGGCAAGAAGGATTTGCTCGTGAATTAATAGTGAGCTGAGCATCTCCAGTCAGCTGAGAACAGGCTGAAGAACAGAACTTGCAGAGTGGCAAATCAGGCAGGGTTAAATCTCCCAAAGAGCCAGGGCAGCCAGGACATCCCATGGTGCAGAGCAGACAGCTGCTGCCAAGGCTCCTTTTCCAGTCTGTGGAGACAGCAAGACACCTTGGCCCAGGCTCCAAAATAGCTGGCATGGGAATCAGGGAGCTGCTGGCCAAGAGAAAATGTCAAGGGAAGAAGTGTGCCTTCAGCCACAGCCCTTGCAGGGAATTAGGTGCTCCAGGTGCTGACTCCCAGTGTCACTGTGACCGTCTCCACGGCTGGATAGATGCCCTGAGGCAGAATCCTCACTCAAATCACGGAGATGGACTCCTCTGCTTCCACTTCCTTGGGCAGTGATGGTCACTTTGCCCAGAGACATTGGCAGAAGGGTCCCAGAAAGAGACCCTCTGATGCCTCAGGAACCTCCCTTGGAAATGAAGATGGCAATGGATTTTCAGAGGCTTTCTAAACAGGCAGCAAGCCAAAGAGTGGGAGGTTAAGGATCTATACTTTGGACTGAGACCTGCTGAGCTAAACCTTGATCAAACAACATTTTCCATTTGTGGCTTCAGCACAAAGTGCCTAAATTGTCTGCTTAGGAGATTCAGCTCATCATCCCAAGCCCCTGTAAGGCAGAAGGTACCACCTGAAACCTTCTGCAGAGCTCCTAAACCACACAGACTGGATAAATAACCCTGCAGGAAATCTTCATTTCAAAATATTTTGCTGTGAAAAGAAAACAGTTGAGCACAACGTGTTCTTCGAAGTACATTCCTGTAACTACATGTTGTTGTGATCCTTCTGTATCATTTTTCAGATTGATTAGGAATGTTTTTGGGGTTTTTTTAAATAATCCCTGCAGAGTGGCTAGGAGAGCCTTTTCTGAGTTATGTCCTCTTGCTTCCCAGTCTGGGCTCCCTTGGAGTGAATTGTCTCATCCATCCTCACAGAACTTCAAAGCAAACACTTGAAAGAACTCAGAAACCATCACCATAAACTGACTCAGAGAGTATTTTTAGAAGTCTACTCAAAACCCTTTCAGAGACAAATATAGCACTGAGCTACAGGGCTGCTTTTTTTTTTCCTGTTTTTTTTTTTTTTTTTCCCATGAGATAGGTAGTTTCATTTCCCCAAAAACTGAAGGCTTACTCATTTGGTCCCTGTTCCCCCTGGAAGTCTTTCAAGTTTCCATCATTTTGGTAACGCAGCAAGGATTAGGAGACTTCCTGATGTCCTTCTTGTCTCTGAAAAGGAACAGATGGCTGATGTCATCTTTTTTTGCTTGTAATATTTGGGCACACAAGTAATAGGGATCTCTTACCTGCTTTCCATTTGGTGTGACTTGTTTTACCCTTCCTTCCTGATACAGTGCCAGTGGAACAGATGTGTATCAGGGAGGCTTTAGCCTGGACATTACCATCCTTCCCTGCTCCTAATCCCTTGTAAACCTGTGAAAACACAACATACAGCTCCTAAAAGGGAGAGGAGAACAGAGGAAAGAAAACAAACATTCACATGGTAACAGGTAACAGGTTAACATGATTTTGCTGGATTGGTTAAAACAGGGAATATATCCAGATTACTGTGAAAATTTGGTATCTCTTAAAGAGTTCTGGTTGAAAAAGTACTTCCAATCCTGAGCCTTTTTGGGCAAGTCACCACAGAAAGCATTAACGGAAATCCACTGATTAAATATTGTACGTTTGCAACACTAAAAAATATCAACCAGTCATAAAAGGGCTGTAAATCATTATTTCATACCTAGTAGCTGCAATTAATTTGTGACTCTCTCACGTGTCTGATCCTTGGCATCTTTTATAACTTTATCTGCAGATTTCCTCAGCCTTGGAAGTGTTCAAGGCCAGGTTGGACTGAGCTTGGAGAAACCTGGAAGGTGTCCCTGCTCATGGTAGGGGGTTGGAACTAGATAAGCTTTAAGGTCCCTTCAAACCCAAATCATTTTGTGATTTTATGATATTCCCAGTACATACTCCCTGAATAACAAGGGTGTTTCTCTACAACATCAGGAAATTAGAGCTGTCTGAATAAACCTGTATATCCCCCCAGCCAAGTTTCACAGCACCATGATAGAAGGACCCCTCATGGGAAAGTCAGAGGCAAGGGGGCTGTACCTGTTTCAATAAATACTTCAATAAATACTTTCAATAAATGCTTCATAAATGAGTAAAGACTAAAATGGGTGCCCTTGTCTCTGCATTCCCACCTCCTCCAGGTCACCTTTTGGGGCTGCTCCAAGGTGGTCAGCCAAGAAATCCCAGCAGGTGAGCCAGGCTTCTCTCATGATCCTATTACTAAGTTTAAATCTGCTCATCACTGCCATATTTTAAGTAATTTTAAGGTCCCAGGTGTATATCTGTTTAAGAACATTTACTTATGGAAATGTAGAGTTCCCCAGCCACTGAGCGTGGGGTTTGAAGGTGTAAAGTCTAAATTGAGCCACTTTAGGAGTGATAAAATAGAACCAATTAGTCTGACCTGCCTCCTGACATCAGCTGGGCAGCAGACAGAAAAACAGGGAGTTCCACAGACCTCCCAGAGTTGGCTGAAGACTTTGGTACAAGGAAAGAAAAGTCTCCATGGACCTCGTTGAGTCTGTGCCCTCTCCACATCATGAACAAGGACATTAAAGTCTCTCAGGCCTGTCTGCCCTTGAGGATGATCTTTCCTTTTTGATTTGCCTGCCCTAAAACTTGGGAGAAGAACTGCAGTTTCAAACTGGTAATTACTGGGCACTAAATAAACTACAGCTTTGCTGGACCCTGAACAGTTAAACTACCATGTCAGCTTTCATTGTATACTTTATTCATACTTATTTTCTAGAGAAAGCCCCCAAACCTGAACTAAAACAGAAGGGAGAATCAACATGAGGAGACAGAACTAAGTATAAGGTGTTAGGTGGTTTGTTTTTTTTTTACTGTCAGTTGCTGCACTGTGGGCAAGAAGCCAAGAGCCAAACAGTCAATAAATATTAGGCAATATTAAGGTTTTGGTGCGTCACAACAATTGTATGCCTGCCATCAAATACAGTCCAAGAGAGACAGTGGTGGAAGGGAGGATAAGTCATTTAGTCAAAACCCACTCCCAATCCATCCAGTTCACTCCAGTGAGGGTTATTAACACCTTCACCTTGCCATTCAGGAATATTTTTCAGGATATTCTCCAAACAACATTCCTGGAAGGTCACTACTGACAGAAGCACCCTGTTCTAAAGCAAAACAAACTGGTTTTCCGACAAGATCAGAAGCTGGGTTGGACAGGAAAATGCTGCAGGTGAGACCTGCTGTGCTGAAGAGCCATATTAGGAATTCCTGTCGATCAGAAACAGGAAATTAAACTGCACTTAGATGCCACCAACAGAGGTTGACACTTCCATTGCTCCTGTCATTGAAGGAGCGTCAGACAAAAGTATTTCTGCTGATTATGTCAGGTCTTTGGCCTTTTCCAGCATCATTTGGAGGGTATTTGACACCCATGAAGTCAACCAGCCTCTGGAAGGGAGGGTTTGGAGCAGCACAAATGTACTTGGACCAGGAAGCATCAAACTAAAAACCTGGTCAAAAATAAAAACCAGCCTGGAGGAACTAATTCAGAAAGGGGTGTGAATTCCAGCAATAACAATGGAGCAATATTCCTGTCCCTCCCAGCTGCAGAAGGAAAAAGCCAAACTCTGTCTGTTCCAGGTCATCTGTTTCAACACATCTAGGAAACAAGTTACCCATAAAGTTATGCAGGACACTCAGACACTCAACTCTTTCCCAAAGAATAAACAATAGGGAGAAGGAATTTCTTGCCTTGTCTTTCCTGAAATCTGAACTGCTGTTAACCAGCCCTGCTGAGCAACAAACCCACGATCCCATCACTCACAGTATCTCTGGATCCAGCAGAAGCCAGAAGGAAACCTGTGATTTGGTGATTCCTGTCTCCAGAGGGGTGCCCGCTTCTGACATTCTCTTACCAGCCACAGGACACACCACAATTCATGTTCTCCACCACAGCCCTTTTAGGAGCAAAGGAAGACATTTCTCCAAGACTTCTGCCTTCCAGGAATGAAAACATAGGATCAAATTTATTTACAAATTTATCTTTGAGGGATAGCAAAAAGAAGGAGAGTTGGAAAGCAGTGAGCGTTCCTAGTAGGTGATGCCCCTTCTGAAAGGTCCAGCATAACTTGTCAGTCTTACATTGAATATTTTCTTTCAGCAATGGAATTAAAGGCTGAAATCCGAGCTCTTGAGACCCTGGTAGCTTGAGCGCCAAAATAAAACTCAGCTCTACACCTGTTCTTTTTTTTTTTTTAGATATTTGGGAATATGGGGGTTGAAATTAGGTGACCTTTAAGGTCCCTTCCAACCCAAATCATTCTGTGATTCTATGAAACAAGAAAATTTGAAACTGCAACTATAGTGCTGCCCATACTCTGTAGGCAGCCTTTCCTCTTCCAGGTGGAGAAAAACAAAAAGTCTCCTGGAAAAACCTTCCACTGCCCTAAAAGTGCTTGGAGATCCAGTGTGGGGTTTGATTATGTCCTAGGCCTTGTCTAAGGGTTGTTCTGCTCCAGCTGACGTGAAGGACAGTGGGGATTGGTTTCATTGCACTTTCATGCCTTGCATGTTGCACAGGAGATGTGTCCTCCGTGGCTACTCCGTGTCCTCCATGGGTAGCCCATGTCCTCTGGCTGGTAGTTCTCTACCTCATGACACAGGATGGAATTATCAGTGGGGACATCCAATATTCTGGGAATTTCTCTACCAGGCATAATCTCTTTGTAGAGGTGCTTCTTGGGGTTAAGGAGCTTTTCTTGCTGTACCATGGACCAAGCAAGTCCCATGCCTGAGCAATCTTCCATCCACTACAGTCCATCCTTCGTGTTATTCAACCTCCTCTGTGGGATGGCAGGAGGCAGGATCGAGAGAACCACAGTGGGCGTGCAGGAAGACCCAAGTGACCTCCAGCTTTGCTGAGGTGGGTGTTTATTGCTTTCCCAAGACGATGGAGCTGAGTTCAGTCCCTTTCCTGCCAGCGCTGCTGAACCGTTATTGTTTCCTGCCTGTGGAGGTGGGAATGTCATGCTTCAGCTCTGATTTGCTTTTTACTTATTTTGTGGTTTCCATGTGCTAAAACTGACTGAGAGGAGTTATGTGTCCTCTGTAACGGTGAGAAGCAGCTGCTTTCATGTGATCTCACAGCCCATTAAGCAATGCCAGTCCTGAAGGTGTTATTGGAGGAAGCACTTTTATTGCCAGGATTCCTTGTGTCTCTGGGGTTGAGGCACCACAGCAGATTGTTAGCACTGCTCAGAGCAACAGCAAAACCCTCCTCACAGCTATTGAGGCCAAAGCTGACAGAGCTGTGTGCTAAAATGGATTTGTGCACGTTTATGATCTGCGTGGGATTTTATCACAGCATGCAAGTCTTGGGTTTTTGCCTTGGTGCAGAAAATTCAAACCCAAACACGCATCTCTTTCTGTCTGCTCCATCCTTCTGGAGCCAACACTGGCACAAACAACCTTCTTCCAGTACTTTCCTTACCAGATCAGCAATTTATACCCTTATTTCTTCCTTTTTTCAAACCAGCTGGCTTGAGTTTCCATTACAGTGAGGGCTGATTAACCTGGCACTTTGTTCTTCACTTCAGAAGGACTCGAGGCCAGCACTGACGCACAGCAACAGCAAGAGTCACCAAGGAAGGTCTATGCACAAACCAACTGCCCAAGATAAATTCTAAACCCTCTAAAACCTGAGTTATTCCTCTGTAACACACAGGAATGGTTCAGTGAATCTGAGAAATACTGTGTAAGGAAGAGCTGGAAGACAAAGGCCCCGAGCAGTGCAAGAACTTGAGCCAGTGGGACACAATAATGACATTATTAGTTACGATTATTACATCAGTAATTGTACTTGAGGAGATGATTTTCCACTTCTTTTGTATTAGATACAAAAGGTTGACTTCAGTTTATCTGCTCTCAGTTTCAAACATCTGTAAAATGATAAGCCTTTCAGTGACACAATGTATATCCTATTTACAGATAATTTGCCTAGAGAATTATCCACCTTTACAAGCAATGACACAGTGTCTGTCCAGCTAAATATCTCAGCTCTTATCAGCCCATCTTTCCTCTTGGTGCATCCCTTACTTGGTGCTATGGAAAGGACGAATTGACCCAAATCATTTCACTTTTGCTTAACCACGTTCAGCAAAAGAATTGTCATGAAGATTTCAGATATCCCAAAACTGAGACATCTCACTGAACTACTGGGTTGAGAAAGGATCAGATTAAAAAAAAAAAAAAAAAAAATAGAAGATAAGTCTGACAGTATGATTCCATTAAGATACCACTTCAATTTGCAGTGGGGACACCAAAAATAGAAAAAAAAAAAAAAAAAACAAAAACCCACAGGCTCCACAGTGAGGCCACTGTTACCCTGATAGGATGTGAAATCATCTGATGGAACAGAAAAATTTGAGAGACTGAAGTCCTTTCTTGTAAACTTACAGTCTAATTAGAGAAGCTACAGAGAGACAAGACAGCTTTCCCTGACAGAAAACCCAGGAACTAGTGAACTCCCAGCAGAAATTACTACACTTTCAAAGTCATCATGTAATTTAAAACATCTGTTCCAAGTAGGGCAAAATCTTCCATAGGAAATAAATCAGGATCTTCTTTTTATTCCTTGCTTTTTAGAACTTTCCAATTAAGGGAATTTCCTATTTCTCTAAATTATTTTAGGATACATACTCATCAGAAATTATGGTATTCTATCCATAAGCTTCCTTTTCTCCAAATAATTATTAAAAAAAAAAAATAATAAGGGAAGAACTGCACATACCCAAATTCTGGCTTCTTTAATTCCTTTAGTCTTCCTGGGATGACCTTGCAGAGTGGTTTCCATGTCCTTCAGCATCTTCTCCTAGAAATAAAATAAAATAAATAAATAAATAATCTGTCTTTCAGGTTGAGTTGTTTGGGTTTTTTTTTAAAACAAAATCAGAAATAACTCCACTTTGCCCTCTACTTTTGCCCAAGTGCTTCAGAGACATAAGGCTTCCTACAAACCCAGATGAGGTGCTAAGGGCAGAAATAAACAGAAGGGTGTTTATTGCACTGTAAACATAAATCAAATAACAGCCCAGGAGTTGCCAAAGTGTCATTAGTGATGGGCAGATCTAAAAACTCAGCATGTCCCACACACAGTGACACAAGGGCCTGAAGTCATAGCCAGTGTGATGTTCCCAGGAACAATTTGAAGGACACGCAGGCAGCCCTTGCAGGACCCTCCAGAAGG
>NW_020955206.1:1779617-1788627 GCF_003031625.1 Empidonax traillii
CTGGAATTGCTCAAGAAAAACTTTACAATGACAGAATGTCTGTGGGGAAAAAAAAAAAAAAAAAAAAAAAGAAAAAAGTTGTGTCTGTCCTTGTCAGGACTGAGGGAGACCTGAGCAGCTGCCATGGGTGGGAGGGTTTCTGCATCTTCTCACTGTCCCATGTCTCTGGACATCCCCATTTGGGTCCCCTCCTGCTGCAGAGGGGACATATGTAATTCCTTTACCTCAGATTGGAATTGCCTGTTGTCCATCCCTTTCCAGAGCCAGCAGGTTGAAGGCTGCACAGATGGAATTCATTCAGGAGCCAGACATCAGTGATACAAAAATCTCAGCTCACTTTGATATCAAACTTTTAAATGAAAGTCTCATTTCTGGAATGAAATAAGTCCATTCTTAGGGAGGAGCAGCAGGGCATCATCACTATGGTCCCATTTGGAGGCCAGACTAGAGACACTGGTTGTTTGCTGAGGCACATCCTCTTCCAATCCTCTGCATTTTCCCTGAAATAGCTCAACCAAGCAGTAATTCATGGTTATTGACTAAGCTATAGAAAATCTCATGGGAATCGAGGAGATAAATGGCCTTTGGTTTTCCACAAATAGAAGTGATGGAAACAGAGCCTTTATGTTGCCTCAGACCCTGCCAGAACGGGGTTTGCAGCTTCTCTGCAAATCTGTAGGATTATATTGCTCTATTCCTAAAAACATATTTACACTGGGAACAACAGCCCTGCTGGAAATGGCATCTTTTTTATACCAACAAACCACTGGAAAATTAAGCCACAGTCCCTGATAGACTTTTGGACCACACTGAAAAATAGAATTTAGGAGAACATAAAGACGCTTGGATTGACATCAGTAACGGTGAAAACCTCTAGATTTTTAACAAGTGCCTTTCAAAAGCTGCCTCTAATTGTGTCCACCCTCCTGCAGCCCATCACTCTGCTCTGCTCCCTTTGCTCCCTGTGGAAACCTGGTGCTGAAAGGGCAGATATTGGGTATGACCCACCTCTTCCCTGGTCATTTTTATCTTTCTGGGTAATACTTAGGCTCTTCCAGCTGGATAGGCTGTTGAAGCAAGCTTAAATCTATTAAATACAACTGACCTGTAGCTGCTTAAAGATGGGATTGCTGTTGCAATTGTCCTCACTGCTACAGCCTTATCCTTCCTTTTAAACCCACTGTTTATAGGTTATGACGCACTGATTATGGGGATTAGAGACATAAAGGGTGATTTTTCTGGCATTGCAACATAATTCCTGTGTGCAAAGCTTTGGGGTGTGATTAGCATTAGCAACACATCACAGCAGCAACACTCACTTGGGATTTGGGGTTCACAGGGTTTCACAGTTCGACCACACCAGGTGAGCAAATGCTGCATCAGACTGAAAACTGAGTTCAGGCGAAACCTGGTACATCTTTGGGTGGTGACATGGTGGGAGAACCCTGTGCAGGCAGCAGCAGACTCTGCTGTCATCACCCCTGATCCTTTCCCAGTAGTTGCAGCAATGCAACAGATACAAGAGGTACCAGTTTGGGTTTTTCCGGCCCAGAAGCAAAACCAGGGAGTTCTAGGAGTAAAAAGAGCTGCAGTGTGTGAATCCTGAGCACTGATTCATGCACACAGCCTGAATGTACATCAAATCCTCCACTGGAAAAGCTGGATTAGTCATTGTTTCCAGAAAAATAGATCTTGCAGCAGACACCACAATGTACTTCTTCCTTCTGCAGTTACTCATGCAATGATTACTTACAGTCTTCAGTGGCTGATTCAAAAAACTCAAACATGAGATCTGTCATTAATTCCTCTGATCCTGGACAAAACTTGCATAGACAAAGCGAAGGCAGCAGAAGCTCATCTAACATGGCTGAGGGTCTGTTGCTTCTTTATGGGGTTGCACATGATTCCCTAAGGAAAGACAGTCAACTTTTCTCCAGGAGAGAGGAAAAAAAAAAACCAAAACAACTTGGCATGAGGGCAGGAAACACTCTGGGTTTTCTTTTTCTGTCCCATCTCTCTCCCTGAGAACATTTGCCCTCTTCCAAGGGCAGGGCTGACAGTTTTGCATCCAGGTTTCAGCTGTAATCCCCCTTTGAACAAGCTGCCCTTCACCAGGGCTGTTCCTCCTGACACTGGGAACGTTTGTTTGTCATGGCTGAGGGAGAGAAGGGAACTGAGTTCCACACAAATCCATTTCTAAGAAAGGCTTTCAAAGCTCTCCAGGATGCTTTCCTCTAAGTATTCCTATGTATCATCTGAGCAGCTGCCAGACCACCAGCCACGAGGATATCAAGTGCAACAGCTCTGGGCTGTTTCATGTATCCCTCCAGTTGGAAGTAATCAAGCCTTGCTAGAGCTGTGTGGAAAAGCAGGGCTTGAATCATGAGTGACGTTTTAAGAAAGAAATAGGACTGTCATCACATAATAATAGGCAAAATTATCTTTACATCTGTCATTTCCTGGAACAGCATTGAAAGGAAACAAATTTGAATTTATCTTAGCTGAGCTGGATATCAACACCACCTTTGCTTCCATCACTGCTGGGCTTCTATATTGGTTTTTCTGTAAGTAGAGCTAACAGAAAAGAGGGAAAATGTAAAGATTTTCACAAATTCGAAAGTCTAGGATCACGTGAGCTCTTGGGCCTTGACAAACATGCACAGAACTACTATTAGCATGCCAAAAGCCTGACCAAATCCCATCTCTTCAGGGAAGTGGACACTACAAAGACCACTATTTTATAAATACCTGTTTCCATAACTCTGGGTTTGCTTCCACTTGCATGCATTTTGCACACAAATTTCCTCTGCACACCTCAGAGGCTGCAGCCACACCAGCTCTCTCCTGAGCATCACTTTTGGATAACGAGCTGTGAGAGACTCAGTGAAATCTGCAGGAAAAGAGGTGAGTCTGGTATAATCTGACCCTTGCCCAGTGCTGCCAACTCAACACTGCATTTGCATTTTCAGCTCACTCAGGTGCCTTGGAAAGACTTCTTGGATGAGGGACAAACCACAGGAGTCTCAATAATTTGTGCATTTAGTTGGTTCCAGGCAGTAGGGGAGGTGATCACTATTTACTGCAAAGAAACAAGGCCAAGAAAACATCTGATGGTGATGGACAGGTGCACAGCAGAGAACTGAGGAACTTCAGATTCTTCTGTCCTTAAACCATCATCCCCTTCTTTAAAATGCAAAATATCAAAATCCACAATTTCTCGAAATGTGAACTTAGGTTGAGCCAACAGTTCCTCCTGCTGCCTTCGTTCTGGGTGATCTAACCCAGAGTAAGTCAGCGCTATCAAAGTGCCAAAATATAACCCCCTTCTTCACACTGAAGAATTTATAGCTTTAACTCGCTTAAAAAACAAACAAACAACAACAACAACAACAACAAACACAACAAAACAAAACAACCAAGAAAATTAACGAAACAGATACAATATGCAGCACTTTCTGGGGAGAACATGACTGGGAAGATTTGCAGAGATGGTATTAAGAGATCTGAAGAAATGAAGAAAGTACAAGCTGTAAAAGCTGTCAGAGAAATGAACTGAAAATATTTTTTCTTCCTGTGGAAAAGGTTGGATCTCTGTTGAAAAACACAGAAAGCAAAGCAAAGAAACCTTTGTTTTCAAGCTGTCTCCAAAACACTTCCACAGGTTCTGACAACCTTTTGAGGAAAAGGTTTTGGTAAATCCCATGTTCAGCCTTGTCAAGAGAGATGAGAGGGCAAAGGAGAGCAGAGGTGCTGGGGTCCAGAAAAGCCATTGCTGGGGGCAAGAGCAAGGAACCACAAAGGATTACACCAGGAGGAGTGAGGTCAGTGATATTTGTGACCCATAGTCTGTTTTTCCCCAATTTTTCTCTCTTTTTTTTTTTTCTTCTTTTTTTTTTTTTTTTTTTTTTTTTTTTTTTTTTTAATTTGGAACTCATCTTAACTCCTCTCTTTTTTTGCAGCTTTTCCAGCCACTCCACAGCCTACAGAGCAAATAAACCCTTTGATACAACAGCTTAAACTCACACACACAAAGATGCAACGTGCCCCAGGAAAGCAAACAGCAGAGAGGGAATGATCAAGTGCTTGGTTCTTTCTTCTCTGACTTGGAGACAAAAAGGTCTAAAATCCAGCTTTGGAGGTATCTGGCTGGGCTTCTCATTGCTGCTGAAAGCCTTGTTGCCAAAGCAATGTGAGGACCACGAGAGACAGCAACTGGTCCTGATTGCAGTGATTCTCATTAGTTTGATGAAAAGCAGTGAGAGGATGGACAGGCAGCATTTGGGCTGCTATAAGGAACACTTTGGAAAGGCCAGGTTTAAAGAAACAAAAAAGAGAAGACAGGCTGCTTCTGGGAGTGGAGGGAGGGTGGGAGATCAATCAGTGCTGCCTAAAGAAAATCCAGAAGCTGCTCTTCAGGTCGTAAAAGGAACTATGCTGCACATGAGGAATTTGTTCTTAGCTCTGCTTCATGAACGGGCAGGCAACAGTCTTAAATAAGCCACTGTCATTTTTATAGAAATCAAATATTTTCACGAGATGTTCTGTCCTTGAACAGAGTCTATTCCCTGCCTCTTTGGGCACTTGATCCCCAGAGCCAAAAGTGTGGGACTGGAAAGCCAGCAGAGGAGCGGCCTGGCCTCCCTGCAGCCCCACAGCTGCCAACAGGAGCTGCTCAAACAGGCTGTCTGCTTGTCAAACACAGTGTAAATCTCTGCTCCTGAAACAGCTCCCTGAAAAACGACCATTCCTTCCCCTTCCAACGGCTCCTCAGCAAACCAGACTGCAAGTGGCTCCATGGGGAGCAGGGAACATCTTCACCATGGACCTGGGATGTTGGCTTCAGGTGCTTTGGGCATTTGATACATCTGCCAACCTGTTTACAATGCCCTGCTGCCTCCCAGCACGCTCTCGGTTTGGAAAACAAGAACAGCTCCCAGCAAAAAACAGGTGTTTTTCCATGCCTGTAACACTTTCTGCCTCACTGACAGCTTCAGGTAAAATTTCGATGGAACCTCCCTCCAGCCACATCTTCTGAAGGGCTGGTGGACCCACCAGGGGATTAATTATCCCAGCAAGTCTCAGTAAGGTGCCTGTCTCTGCCCTGCCATGAAGGACAGGGGGTGGATTACTCTACCACCAGGCTGTAACACATCCCTGAGGGATAACCTTAAAAAGAAAGATGATTGTGGCACCATCCCTTCCTCCTCTGCTTCAGCCACTCATTTCCTTGTGCTGTGGGCACAGCCACTGTCCTTGCAACACCCCACAGAGATCCTTGCTCCCCTTTCGGGATTAATAGCCTAAATTTCTGCCCATACTGCAGGGCAAGCTGGCAAAAAAAGCCACATCCTGTGTGACTCAGGTGCAGTGGTGATTGTAAAATGTGCCCTTGTGGCTCCCTTGAGCTGTGATGTGATGTGGCATCCTGGGCAGATGATGATGATATCCTGTGATGTGACAATGTGGGCAGATTCCTCCTGCTTCTGCCTATCCCATGTCTATGAATATGCCAAAGGGCAAGCCTGTCCTAGCAGCCTTAGTCAGGCCTTGTAAGCTCCTGAGGATCTGGGATTAATATAAAACACAGAATCACAGAATATTCTGAGTTGGAAAGGACCCAAAAAGGATCATCAAGTCCAACTCTTCAGTGAATGGTCCATACAGGGATTGAGCCCACAACCCTGTCATTATTAGCACCAGGTTGTACGTTCAGAAATCAATATAAACACAGTGTTTTGCCAACTGTTTCTGGCTTTGACAGGTTGAAGACTTTGGGGTGGTGCACAGTAATGCAAGGATGGTGATGGGACCCATCAGAGGCAAAGCACCAGCCAGGACATTTGGGCAAACCTGTACTTGTCTCCAAGCCACAGTGTTTATTCAAAGCCCTGTGTAAAGGTGTTTTTCTTTCCAGCAGCTCATGATTTGTGTCAGGTTATTGTTGGCTACTCTGCATTTGCAGATATTTTCACATCTGTAAGTCTGTAAAAGGTGATATTGTTCTCTCCTCTCTCTGTTTCTGTGGGTGAGATTGTTTTGGAAAGGACACCTTGTAGGAGTAGGATGGGCTTCACCTTGCCCTTTAACCATATCAAAACTCAGGTGGTCAAAACAATAGATATATACATATAAAAAAGAAAGTTCAGTTTCAGTTTTGGAATTTCTAGGAACACCAGGCCTTGTTTATTGCCCTCCATTAGCACAGTCAAAACTCTTTGGGCCATTTTCACCAAATTCTCTGGGATGACCAAGAGCAGCTCAAAAATGAGAAGAGCAAATGCACTCTGACTGAAATATGACTTAATTTCAACCAGCAGGAGTTTCAGGGAAAGAAAAAAAAAAAAAAAAAAGAAAAAGAAAAAGAACTTGTTGACATGAAGCATGTGGAGTCACTCATCCAGCGTTGTGTAAGGGCTGTAAATCTGCCAGGAAATGAGGCATGAAATGCATCGTAAAAAGTATATCATCAAAACTATAAGATCAGCTTAAAATTTGTGGTAGGTAACTTGGGGAGAGCATAACGTCCCTGAACTTTAAATCAAAGGCTCTTCAGATCTACATTTCTTCAAACCTTTGCATAAAACTGCTTTCTCTTGTTTCCCCCTCCTTGGAAAAAAAGCTCCAACCATTAAAAAACCCACACTGTTTCCTATATATTCAGCAGTGAAAGTAACCTGAAGGTCGGTACAAACCTGCCACAGCAAGTGAGTTAGAGTAGAAGCACCACTGGTTTAAACTCTGGGGAAAAATATAGTTCAATAACGTAACAGAGAATTTGTCCTCTCCTGCAAAGATTTTGTTGACTCAACTAATGCATCTCCCTGTTCTACTTATTGCTTTAAGATGCCCTTCTGACCTCCATACCCCACTGAATCTATCTTATTGGAGTTAGTTTCTCTCTGCTCCTCTCCCAAAAGACTATTATTGTCTCTCTGTGAACAGATGAAAATCAGATGAGCAGGATAAGAGGGAGATACGAAAATCTGGGCTGTCTACCTGATTTTTGCTCTGCCTGGTGAGTAGGGGTAAACATGATCAAAATTAAGTCATTAAATTACTCTCTAAAGCCTAATAGAAATCTTTCTTTCGATTTTATTGTGCCAAGGGAGTAGGAGTCGTGATCCCTCCAACTTTCATGGGGCCAGGGATTTATCTCATCTAAATTTCTCTGCCCACAAACCAGCCAACAAATTGCCCAGCGCAAATATACAGGAGCTCTGTTAGTCTCTGATGATTCACCAAGGAGAGGCTACAGCATGTAGAGATTCTCCTACCCACAGAATAAACACAGTATAAGAGCAATTTCTAAAACAAACTGAGGCTCATCTTTTCCTGGTATCTCCTGCAGCTGGACTCGATACTGTCTGGTAATTTTTGAAGATGAAGAAGTGAACCACAGTCCTTACACCTGGTGAGTGGAGAGATTCATGCCATGTATGTGTGTATATATACATTTATTTACATTTATATTATGAAACTGTTCCATCTCAATGCTGGCTGTAACTGTCTGGGATGCTCTTTGCCTTTTCCCTGCAGTTTGGAGCCCTGGGAGCCAGCGTTGTGCAATCCTCCAAGCACAGTTACAGCCCTGCCAGTTATAGTGGAAAAGTTTTAGCAAGAATAAGTTCCCTGGCTGGACACCAAACACACTCTTAAGAACTAATCTGAGGCTTTTGCTAAGGCTCGGGGTTGGTGGCTGCTGTGGCCTAGATTTCAGTGCACCAAGCAGGCTGGTGACACCTTCATCCCTCCTTCCTGGGACTGTTTCTTTCCAGGGGAACCCTGTGTTTGCCTCTGTTCCTCAGCAGACTCAGAATGAAGTCTGGGTTTGGTTGAATTTGAGTATTTCCTTGCTCTGACAGCTGATTTGTAGCTTGCAGCCCACTGTTATCCCAGCAACAAGTTTACGGTCCCACTGCCATCATCTTCCAGGCAAACAGAAACACTCTCTGTCACAGAAACCCTTTTTGTCATCTAATCATCCTGCCAAAGGCAGGCTTACAAGCCAGAGAACAACACAGAAGACTCCACCAGACAGCATGAAGACTGTGAGTAAGCTCATTCTGCGGCCGAAAATAAACACCAGTGTTTGAGTTAGGCAACCCAAAAGCTGCTAAAGCCTGACCTGTTACAAACGTGTGACATGCGAAATAAATTTTGCTGAGTATCTCCAGATTAGACCAGACACTGCTGCCACTGGGCAGCCCAGCTGACATTTAGGATTAATGAGAGACACAATAAGTAGAGCAGAAATTTGGATTTACAGATGGGCAGTAAGTCCTTTGCAATCCCTGAGTAAGCAGGTAGTGAGTGTGGAGTTGTGTGACCCTAAGACTCACAGGTTGGTGCCCGAGGTCTCTCCTGGACAAGGGAACCATATGTTACCTTCATCACTTGCCCAGCTGCACTGATGGACTTCTCAGTCTGGAATCAGAGGCAAAGACTTCCCAGCCTTCATCCAGCTCTGGCTACACACAGAAGAAAGCAAAGCAGTTGCCAGTCACTCTTCTTCCCACAGTGGCGAAAAAACCTGGACAGAGAAGGGACAAATGGGCCTTTGATCCCTTGCTTGGTACAAAAGACAACCCTCAGCCAGGCCCTTAGAAAGGAGCTGCCATGATGACCCAGAGTGACAACTTTTGCTTGCAAGGCCTAGGAAATCCTAGGATAAAGTGAAGGCAGAACACAGATGAAAAGCAGGGGAGCACTGACAGAAGGCAGAGCCAAAGGCAAAAAACCAGCCACCAAATAGCCCAGTGTAAGGTCCATATATCTTCTTGGAGAGACTCGTTACATTCTCCCTGCTGTCTGCACGTCACACCCCATCACTCTCTCTCCAAGATGGATTTCTCCCCGTTGGTGACACGGTGCTTTGACGTTTGGGCTATCAGGGCAACAAATATTGATCTCCCTAGAGCAGCTCCTGATCCCAGCACACGATGTCCTGCGCCGCAGTCCAAGGCTTGGGCTGTCTCTTGTGCTCCACTTTATCACTGATGTCTTGGCTGCA